>NC_066582.1:59407996-59719025 GCF_024323335.1 Lathyrus oleraceus | reverse complement strand
TTGTATGTTACTGTCATCTTTCGTATGATCTTCTTAATATTCTTATTAGCAGCCTCCACGGTGCCATTCATCTTTGGCCGGTACGGAGAAGAGTTATGGTGTTTTATTTTGAACTGCGTGCAGAGTTCAGCAATCATCTTGTTGTTCTTCCGGAGAGAGCAGGTTTCTCAGATGTATATTTGATAAGATCCATCTTAGAAATCAATAAAGTGGTATGATTCAACATATACTGTCTTAGTCGGCGAGCAACCTAAGCCAAAGCATAGCAAGCTTTCTCAAGCTGGGAGTATCTTGTTTCACAGTCGGTACCTTTTGCTAAGGTAGTATATTGCATACTCTTTTCGACCAGACTCGTCATGTTGCCCCAACACACACCCTATTGAATTTTCTAACACGGTCAAATACATGATTAGAGGTCTTCCTTCAACTGGTGGCATCAGATTTGTAGGTTCTTGGAGATGCTTCTTGATTTTGTCAAAAGCTTTTTGACATTCATCATTCCATATCATCTCTTGATTTTTCCAGCGAAAACCTCTACATAGTCACGTAACATCCGACACTGTTTTCCAAGCCTGCTCCTATTTTGACTTCTTTCTTGTCTACTTCAGTACCCAGATTCACAACTTCGATTGGCTCTTCATGTGGCTGTATAGCTTTCTCTTCTTGTTGTACTAACCTAGCAAGCTCTACAGGTACTTCACAATCTTCATCCTTTCCATCTTCAGCTTGATAGATCGGATTCTCGAAATTATAATTGGCAATAGTAGAACTGTTATCAACAGGATCCAGAGTGGATGAGGATCTGCATTTTAGTGATGTGGGTGTGTGTAAGAACACATAGCTGATGAAAATAAAATAAAAGAAAAACAAAGAGCCCAATATTTACGAAAACGAAACGTCCATTGATTTTTATTGAATGAAGTATGCAAATGAAATGACATCCCGAAACAAGCATACCATTGTGCCCCGGGTAAGGCACAAGGCTTAAAAGTTTAATTATAAACTTAAAAATAACAACACAGTAATAGTATTTACTCCTGACTAAAGGAGATAGGAATAACGTCTTCAGTCTTCCAATTGTTGAGCCCATCACCCACAGTAGGAAAAATCCAGTTATCCAGATTGTAGTCTTCATTATAGTCACCCACAACATTGATTTGATCTTTCATGTTCCCTGGATTAGTGATACGAACAACACGAGCACGACGAACAGCCTTCTGGGACTCTGTAGTGAAACCCAGACCAAACTTGTCAGACTTGTAAGGAATGTCGGGAAGCTGACCCCAAATAGTACAACCACCTTCTTCAACCACATCTCTAGCATCTTTGAGGGAAGCCATTGTAGGAGGTACTCTGGTAACCACAGGAACTCTTTTAACCATAGGAGGAGCTTCAGTAGCGGGAACGACCCAAGGAACTACTTCAAATGTCTGGCAAGGAGTCTCAACATATTCACCTTCCACTTCAACATACTTAAATGTATTCACATGACTGACCATATATTCTTCCTCTCCATAAACAGTTACGATCTTTCCCTTCACTGGATATCTCAGCTTCTGATGTAGAGTGGAGGTCACAGCACCTGCCCCGTGGATCCAGGGGCGCCCAAGCAAACAAGAGTACGCAGGACGAATATCCATTACATAGAAGGTAAAATCGAAGACTTGAGAGCCTACTTTGATCGGGAGATCTATTTCTCCATGCACCACTCTTCTTGAACCATCAAAGGCTCTCACCACTATATTACTTGATCTTAACACAGCATCTTCAGGACTGAGCTTGTTCAGAACCTCTTTGGGAAGTACATTCAATGAAGAGCCATTATCTATCAACACATGAGACAAGGTATTGCCCCTACATTCAATGGAGATATGTAAAGCTCTGTTATGGTTTCTTTTGGCAGGAGTCAAGTCAGCATCAGAAAAACCTAACCCATTATCATAAGTCAGATGTGCAACACAATTTTCAAATTGATCCACAGAAATTTCATTTGGTACATGAGCAGTCCTTAAGAATTTGATCAAGGCTTTAGCATGAGCCTCAGAACACAGCAACAAAGACAACATGGAAATTTTGGAGGGAGTATGCCCCAACTGGTCAACAACATCATAATCACTCTTACGAATGATCTTCAGCACTTCTTCCATCTGTTTAGAGAGATTTTCAGCAGTCGGTGCTTCAGCTTGCACAGGTTCAACCACAGGACCTTTGCCTCGAGCATCAGTACTTGGCTCAGAAGTGGAGGTAGTAGTTGGAAGAACTGTATTTTTTGAGGTAGCTGGAGGAGAGAAAATTCTTCCACTTCTGGTGATCTTACTAGATCCAGCAATATTATCAACATCAAGGTTATCATCAGTAACAAGTGTATCAGTCAAAGGTTCCTGCTTAACACCATGGATATAAACATCAGAATCGTAATTCCAGGGTATATCTTTATCAGAAGTATAAGGAATAGGGCCAGGAGTGGTAATAATCATGGGAGGCACTCTAACTTCAGCAACAGTCTTCACCAGGCCTTCAGCAGTAATTTTGATAGGACCCTTGGAAGTGATCTTGACAGTCTGTTCAAGAGTCATTTCTGCTGAGGTAAACAGCGAGAAGATAAGATACTTGTTCATAAGAAACCTGTGATGCAATAATATGGTATGTAGATGCTTATGCAATGTTTTCAAGGACCGTAGGATTTAAATTTGTTTAAACCACCAAAAAGTAAACTTTTATTAGTAATAAACTTGTTTGCCCCTTAGGCTTACAATAAAAATGAAATGAATACAAAAATGGGGTTTTAAGTCTCCCATGGACGTTTCCTCTTTGTGTTGAGGTATGAGTTGAGATTCCGCTCCTCGTGAAGTTGTTTTGTTAGCTCTAGGATTCTTTCCTGACTTGCCTTGTAATGAGTCTCAAAAGTATCTCTTTGCTCCTTCAACTGGATCCAGGACCTCTGTAACTCTTCCATGTCAGTGGGCATGTCTGGATGAAGAATGATGTAAGAAGTATCTCCTTCAGCAACAGGCTCCATGGTAACTGGTAGGATAGCAGGATATGGCATCATAAGAGTCTGAGCACGAGATCGTACTCATCTGAGATATGGTTCCATAGGAATAGTGTACTTGGGTTCCAGAGTCTTGCTGTCAACCTTGTTCACTTTACCCCATGCTCGTATGAACCTTTGACGGTAACCTTGAAGATCGTTGTCGTAGTCGAACACAATACCCTGAATAAGCATGTCATGAGGACCATCAGTCCGAGCGTAACCAAACTGACGTAGAGCTAAAGAAGGGTTGTAGGTAATTCCCCCTATTATGCCAAGGAGTGGCACATTAGGGAGCTCCCCACAACGGTCAATGATGGTAACATTCTCCATAGATCTAGAGCACCAATGAATATCTGAATGAGAAAGTGACATAATCCTCTTGGACCACCTGAACCCTTGTTCATTCTTCATCACTGATCGAGGAAGGTGAGAAATAAACCACCTAGATAATAGAGGTATGCAACACATCAGAGTTCCTCGTGCCTTCATAGTACGGGTATGAAGAGAGTGTAAGATGTCTCCAAGTAATGTAGGCACTGGATTGCGAGTCAGAAATATGTTGATGGCGTGTACGTCTATGAACTGGTCTGGATTGGGGAACAGTACTAAGCCATAAATCAATAGGGCTAAGATCTCCTCAAAAGCATCATAACTCATAGCCTTCAGGAATACTTGAGCTTTCTCCACCAATACCTTAGCAAGAATACCCTTAACTCCACTCCTTGTTTCTAGGACAATGTCTGATTTCTTTGAATGTAAGGCTGCAGCAATGACTTCAGGTTTAGGCTCTTTTTCCAAGCCTGTGAAGGGTTTCTGACCAAGAATAGGTATACCCAAAAGCTTGGAGAACTCTTCCATTGTAGGAACCAGCTGATAGTCGGGAAATGTGAAGCAATGATGTTTAGGGTCAAAGAACTGAAACAGGACACTCATCATGTCTTCATTGAACCCTAAAGTGACTAGATCCAGTAGGTGACCATGCCTCTTGATGAACTGGGAGTTTTCAGAAACTTGAGAGACCAATTCCTTAAGCTTAGGAGGTATTCCTACAAAGTTGATCCGGATAGTATACCTACGAGCAGAAGCCATGACCTGTAATAAAGATAAATCCTTTGGTCCTTGAAATGGTTAGTGAAAATGCTTATGCTTATGATGCATGATGATGCTATGATGTTATGCTCAATCACAAACATGTGGCACATACAAACAAGTCACACAATAGCCCTAGGTTTGAAGGCTTGCATGAGGTTTAAAGGTAAGTACCCTCCCCTGAAGTTTAGTTGATTCATCCTGTCCTACAAAAGTAACCAGGTTCTAAGGGATCTCAAAATCATTGATCCTTCACAAGGGTGGTTGTTCAGTAGGCAACTTACTTTCCAACCAAAACCCTCCAAGTTTAGGATCTCAATGAGTGTAGTATCGAGTATCAACCAACTTCAGTCTTCACCAAAGCCGGTTATCTCACTACTTTCTAAAGGCCAAGATGGGATGACTAGGGTTCTAAAAGTCAGTTAGTGTATTGACAACATATGGCAGCCTCATATTATCCTCAACTTGCTTAAGGAACATAAGCACCAACCAAGAAGTCACACTAACTATGGCCACCAGATCAACCATATCGATATACGCCGTACAGTTTCCTTGGTCTATTGCCATTTACCTAAGGTACACTAGATCCGGGTTAGGGTCTTTCACACATAAGAGCACCCAACAGATAAGTATAAAGCAAATAAGGCAAACAATTTTAAAGTGATCTAATTCCTAAGGGTACCCCTCTTTTATTAAGTCCCCAGCAGAGTCGCTAGTTCTGTAACACGGTGGGAGAACTGACTTTAGTTAAATGTTGCGGATAGCAAGAGTCGCCACCGACTTTTATTTTATCCAAAAGGAAAGGACATAAAAGAACAGGAAAGACCTTAAAAAGATTTTGAGTTCGGGGGGTAGGTTATACAAAGGGAAGGTATTAGCACCCTTTATATCCATGGTTATCCATGGGCTCTTAGTTACTTAGCTCACTTTGTTTGTTTGCAAGAGTGTAGTGTGTGATTAGAAAAATTTCTTTAAGTACTTTGTAATGACCCTCATATGGGTGTATACAAAGCCTAGTTTAGAAATTGTGAGGTGTAAAAGTAATTTTGAAAAGTGTGAGCAAGTAACTATGAGATACCTACCCTAGATTAAGTCTTTCGTGTTCTCGTATATTCTTTCAATGGTAAGACTGTCCCTATTATTAAGGAATAGGTAGTCATTACCTTGGATGTGTTTAAGGGACGGGCATAGGGTCATCGTATGGTCAATGAAGGCAACATAAGGGGTGTCTTTAGCAACTCGTAGGGACTATCATCATATTTACCGAAGGGACAAGATCATTATATCGTAGGCAACCTCGTAGGAACTTGATCTTTTAAGTTTATAGGGACTTGATGATTTTTCTGTTTGAAGGGACTTTGCTTAAGACACCCCTATTTTCGAGGGACTTGACCATTTAAAGAAGGCAACCAAGAGGAATACCCTAGGAAGTACAAATGGCGATCAAAGATCGACTTACGTGTGTGAGTGTTATTTTTCAGATATTTGTCTTGAATTTTTCAATTATTTACAGTTAGTTTTTTGCACTCCCTAAATTACTAACCACGCAATAAATATTTACAAAAATAAAAGCAAGAAAAATAAATTCCTAAACTATTACATGGCTATGGGACAGATACATAATAATCAGGCGAGAAAGAATAAATTTATAACCTATACATTTGTTCCTAATATTATAAATAAAACAAAATTAAAATAAGGAAAATAATGAAGCAAAAATAGAATAGATAAAAGCAAATAATAATAAAATAATAAATAAACAATGGTAATAAAGCAATAATAAAATAACAATAATAATAAAGTGATAATAAAAAGGTTAGAATTTTAAAAGAAATTATTTTAGGTTAAACAAGTTAGATTTTTTTAGAAGTTATTAGAAAAATACGAGTTTAAAATAAATTAGTAATAATAAAAGAATTTAAAATACATTAATATACAAATTATAAAATAAAAGAGTTATATGAAAAATATTAAGTTAGTTATTTACAAAATAAATAAAGATTATAGAAAATATCAAATTATTAGATTAATAGGTTTATTATTATTATTATTCAATTAGAAAAATGGTCAATTAGATTTTATTTACAAAATATATAAGGATTTATTATTATAAGTAAGTAATAAAAAAAAAGTTATTAAAATAGTTAGTATTTATTTACAAAAAATATAAAGGTTATAGAAAAATATTGAATAATTAATTTAATAGGTTTTCACGCCCTACATTACTAAACCACGCAGTTTATATAGGATCAATGATAGGAATTTAAATGGCAGAAAAATAAAATGGCAGAAAATAAATGGCAGAAAATAAAACCCTAATTATTACAACGCTTTGGTGCAGTTACATAATAAAGATGGCGAAAAGTAAAACTGAAAATATTACAAGTTAAAACTTAAAATATTACAAGGGCGAAGCAGTTACAGTGTATGAATAACATAAATATGAGCGAAAATAGGAAATAATAATAAGGTTTGTTAAGGTTTAAGAAAATGTTTATGGTTTAAAGGAAATAACACGGTTAAAGTTTTAGGTTTGAAATTTAGAGTTTGTGGCGAAATTGTCAGGGTTTAGGAAAAATCAGGGTAGTTAGTTATGAAAAAAAATGTGCAGATCTAAATATATGTATATATAAAAAAATATGAATAAAAAAAAAACAACGGCGTTGCTAGCGCAAAATTGCGATCATCGCAACTGGATCGGATAACACAAATGTCACGCCTCATACACGTATATGTGAAAACGGCGTATTGACACAATCCGATCCGAAAACATAATCAAATTATAACATAAAATAGAAATATATATATATTTAACACACTAGTTACATATTATAAATTATATATTATATGATCCATATGCATTTTTATTAACAACAAAATTATTATTATATTATATTATATATTATGAGACATGTAAAACTTATATAAAAACAAACACATCAAATACATAATACAATGAACCAAATTATTATACATGTTATACTTATGTGCATAAAAAAGCAAAACGGCGATATCCTGATGCATGTATCTGGAATACATAACACAGTCACACATATGAACATGTATTTGAAACACAGTAACAAATATATCAACAAAATAGATAAAGTATATATCATATATAAACTATTACCAAACGGTGTGTACGATAGTATAGATCAGCCACTCTCAGTTTCTCTTTTTTGTTCTCTCTTTTGGCCTCCTCTATCAGTCATGCTAGTAAATATATATAGGATCAAATTAGGTTAATGATAATGAGCCTAAGTTTATTTTGAAACCCAATATTAAATTAAAAACTGAATAAAGTTAAATAATTAAAATAGTTAAAATTAAAATAAAAACTAATTAACCTATTTATTTATTCTAGACCCAATATAAAAATAAATAGACTCAAAAAAGAAAAAAAAAGAAAAGTCGGGCACCAAAATGCTCGAAAAAATAAAATGAACATGTCAAAATAATCAGCGCGAAATAAATGACTCGAAAAAATACAGCGTTTGGTCGGTTTTTGAGATAAAAATTATGACCGTTTAAACTGCTCAGACTAATCAACATATGACCAAAAATAGTCGTAAAAATATTTTTAGCATGTCAAATTAAAACACGTGAACCGCAGATTAATGTTACCGACATTTGCAAACTTAAACTTGACATTTTTTCGTTGACTAATTTTAGGCACAGTTATAAAGTTAATTTGACCAGTCTGTTTGTAAATTTCGAGAAATTATTCCGGCTAATATTAAGACAGAAAAAAAATCTTATGCTATGAAGATGATGCAAATGAGTGTGAAACAAAAAATTGGTTAGAGTTAAAAATAGAGGGCAAATTTTGGGGTGCAACACCAACAATGTCATCACTTCTCCTTTTGGCATGGGATAAGAGTTTTTAAACAAAGTGAAGCTTTACTTTGATCTATGAATGACTGTAGGAACATCTACAGCGACCCAATTGTGGCAGATCTCGCCAGGGATAACAAAATTGTCAGATTCCTCTGCATCTTCTTCCAGAATAGTAGCAGCTTCCTCGCTCTGATCGGCGTGGATGAAACCTCCACTCTTGAACATCCCTTTGTCGTTGAAGACCCCAGAAGAATAGCCAATACCAGCCCGGGATTTGTTATCTTCAAGCTCAATCATCTTTCCTAAACCAGCAACTGCACCACATTCAATGGCCAGTTTCGCATCTCGATAGGAAGCAAATGAAGGAGACTTCTTCTCAATTGGCTCGGCTATAGACAAAGCTTGGAAAGGAGTTCCAACTTCATCCTCAACATCAATATATGAGAAAGAAGACAAGTGGCTAACCAGGAATAAATCCATCAAAAGCACTTAGTCTGGCAAATTCCTCTTTGAGCTCACAATTCTCTTGCTCAAGATGATCCATCAATCTGGAAGAGTTGGCTCTGGTGTAGTACCGGTGAATGCTTGTCTTCAAAATAAATGAAGAGCAACAGAGTCAAATCACAGGACCAGAGGCTGAGAACAACACCTGCTTATGCAAATGATGCATGCAATGCTTGTGCATATGATTTGTTTTTATTTCAAAGGAACTCGAGGGTTTTATTCGCAAACTTTGAAATATTAAGCATTTTATTGCATATGGAAAATATCTCATTGAATAATTCTTTGTCCTTCCATGTCTGAAATTTTTTGCAAAGAAACCCCTTAAGTTCCTTGAAAAAAAAATTCCATTTTTTGATGATATGGATGCAGATGAATGCATGAATGCATGAATGCAACAATCACACTCAAGGATCAAGCAAAGCACACCAGACAAAGGTCATGGGATGGCTCGTATTATCCTTAATATCAATCATCCATTTTGGTGGATTATGGTTTTCACCTTATCGACACCCAAGTTCCATTGATATTAACGATATACGAACGGTTCAACCCTCCTTAATATCAATCATCCATTTTGGTGGATTATGGGTTTCACCTTATCAACACCCAAGTTCCATTGATATTAACGATAGTTGAACGGATCAACCATGAATCACAGGTTTGTTGCGAGTCACGAGCATGGAGTCTCGGTTAAGAACCACCCAAAGGGAGTGTACTATGGTTTAAACCTGCCGAACATGTTCTACCAGAGGTTCCCATAGTCATCATCCCATCTTTCGAATATTGTCGGAGGAACGAATACTCGTATTCCAAAAATATTCTCAAGAGAGACTCTTATGAGTGTAGTATCGCGTAACAATCGCATCAAATCTGACATTTGAACGACTTCCGCACTACGTCCTAAAAATAGACCAAGATGGGCTTGGTAAACTAAGGTCCTTGGCTTCTAAGTCACATGTTAAAAGAATAATGCCTAACCACAAATAACTTGTGTGA
The DNA here is from genome assembly GCF_024323335.1 of Lathyrus oleraceus. Taxonomy (NCBI): domain Eukaryota; kingdom Viridiplantae; phylum Streptophyta; class Magnoliopsida; order Fabales; family Fabaceae; genus Lathyrus; species Lathyrus oleraceus. The sequence goes on along the minus strand of NC_066582.1, from coordinate 59,709,565 downwards.
CATCATTAATCCAACATGACCTCCACCAAGTGAATGGACTCGCAAGTCAACTTGCTAAAGAATAACTCCACACAAGTCGACGAGACTACGCCATTCTCCTATCATAAGGTGCACTTGAGTTTGGGTATAGAACTCATCTCACAGAGATCACCAAACAAGCAAGCAATTGATATATCAAGCAATTCAAACATTACAATCAATACAATAATCCCAAATTGCACAAAAAAATATGTCATAAACAAATAGACAATATAATACAACAAGTGTGAAAAGTAGGCAAACCCACCAGGAAATCCCATTTTTCCCAAGTGGAGTTGCCACTTTTCTGTAGCGGTGTATTCGTCACTTTATGATTTATTGACTAAATCAAAAGCAAAGCATACAAAGATAGAGTCGCCATCGCACTTCTATTTATCCAAAGGAATGGCTAGAAAGCGAACAAAAGCCTAAGAAGTTTTACACAGAGAAAACTAATAAAAGGTCAGAGATCTGGGTAAGGGGGTAATTATGTTGTGGCAAGGTGTTAGGCACCCATAACATCCTAGGTACTCCTAGGGAACCTCTTTTCACAACTGTTGTATTATTATTTGTTTATGAAATATTTTTGTGCAAACATTGATTGAAGAGATGAGAAAAGAATATACAATTTTTATTATTTTTGTGTTTGGATGGATGAAACCCATTGCCTACGTACCTTTCATGGAAGATAAGGATCAAAACGCCGTAGTTCGGCTAAAAGATTTCAAAAAGTGAATAGATTGATTTTTAAACAAAAGCCTTAAGGTCTTTCGTTATCAAAGGGAGAAAACTCAACCTAAATCAACAACAAGTCCACCATGTGAGAATAGCTTCGACATACTAGAGGGGTTAACCCTGTTTTCAGTATGGAAGTCTTACAGTTCGATCACTAAGGACAAAAGGTGAGATTCACATCAACGACTAAGATAATTCAGATCTATGGCTAATGCATGAAAACTTGATTAAGAAGTGGACAAGGGCCACAAAAGCAATTGAGTGAGTGGAATTAACCAATTAGAAGTATTCACAAAGATGGTCAAAGTTGACATTAAAGTTCAATTCAGAAGAAGTATTATGAAAATGAAGTTTGAAAATCAGAGGCTTAAGGCCTAGGTTTCTAGTTTGAAGACAGATGAAAATGTTTGCACAAAGTTTTCTGGTTTTGGGTTACAAATGCAAGTGGAGGTTGTAAGGAAACAAAAGGTGGGGATGAGGGGTAAAACTTCATTAGGAGTTCCTCTCTTGAGATCATATGTAGATAATCCAAGCAAGTACCATCCTTTGGAATAGGCAACAAAGCAATAAGCAAGTAAAACATGGTATCAGAGATAGCCAAAATAAATGGAAACCAGATGCCAATCAATGGTCTTATACCAGACTCACAAAACAAAGATGGATATCAGATGCCAATCAATGGACTTATACTAGTCTCACAAAACAAAGATGGATACCAGATGCCAATCAATGGGCTTATACTAGTCTCACAAAGCAAAGAAAACATGGATACCAGATGCCAATCTATGGACTTACACTAGTCTCACAAAGCAAAGAAAACATGGATACCAGATGCCAATCTATGGACTTACACTAGTCTCACAAAACAAAGATGGATACCAGATGCCAATCAATGGGCTTATACTAGTCTCACAAAGCAAAGAAAACATGGATACCAGATGCGAATCTATGGACTTACACTAGTCTCACAAAGCAAAGAAAACATGGATACCAGATGCCAATCTATGGACTTACACTAGTCTCACAAAGCAAAGAAAACATGGATACCAGATGCCAATCTATGGACTTACACTAATCTCACAAAGCAAGGAAAACAAATGCAATAAGCAAGAGGAAACAAGTTGCCAATAAATTGTCTTACACTCGACTCCAAGGAAATGGAATGCCACTCAATGGTCTTAGTTCCAACTCCTACTAGATCACAGGAAACAACTGCTAATAACTGGACTTACAATTGACTCCTCAATGGACAAAGCAACATATCACAAAGTATGAACAATGATCATGAAATGATATACAATTAATGCTCAAAGATGAAAACAATGCACAGAGGCACACACAAACAATTATGCACAGATGAACAAACAAGCAATCAAGCAATCAGTTATCACACACTATACACAACCAATGGGCTCAAGCAAGGTTGGGCTTTAGTCAAGGGGTCATATCGACCTTGACAAACAAGCCAAATACTGGAATGGGTAGTCAGACTCTTAACCTCTAACATTGAGAGTTAGGGTGAGCAGATGAAATGGAGATGAGGATTATGCCTCATAGCTCTTAACCCGGGCCTGGGTGAGCTTTAAATCAATAGAAGGTGTGGGAGTCCAGAATGGGGAACTCTATTCCACAATGACATGACTCTATGTACAAGATTTTGGGCTTTTATCCAAAGTGCATCAACACATGGTGTGAGCAAGATGAATGACACAACTGAATAGCAGGGGATGGATTACACATCCCTTGTATCTGCCAATTGCCTCTTAAGAGGACTTAACCTTCTTGGCATAAAATTAAACAAATAAAGACATGGCCTCTTAAGGAGGGCTTCAGACAGGTGCCTGCCAATAACAGCAGGTCTTCCAGACTACATGGAGATCAAGGAAAATACCTAAGTGGTGTGCCAACCACAAGCAAAGCAAAGCAACTCAAATAATGAGTTAAGGTGGCTAAAGTACCTGTAAGAAAAGCTAAAACAGGTAATATTTATGTTCAGACAAACTAAGCAACCAACAACAGTCAGACAACCAATTATCAGACAACAATGGTGCAAGGCATAAGGTGCAAGCAAACTAAATTGATTCACCATCCCCAAGACCTACAAAACAGCAAGGTTAATCAACCAAAATAATTTGTATCTCAAGTGATGAGATCATATCAACCAATGTGGCTAATTGCTTCGAAACCTGAAATGCACAACCCAAAATGTGAGTCCAAACCCCTAAGGCAAAGCCTAGGGTCAAAAGTGAAGAAAAAATTCAAAACAAAACCTAAAACTCAACATGAATCATCTTTAATCAATCATGAACATGTCCTAAAAAGGACCACATCAAAATCACTAAGCAAGGGCATGTAATAAGCAAGAGAAGTCAAAGGCAAATTCAAAGCATACATTTGGACATTGAGAAACAAAATTCCAAATCAAAACAGAAATGACTCAAATAATTCTGGAATTTTTCATGAGCACACATCATATCCAATACAATCATCATACCAAAAATCATAAACAGAGGAGCTCATTTGATATGGAAATAAAATTGCACAAGTTGAACAACCAATTGTGTGACACATATTGTCACACCATGCAAACATGTACAAAAAAAGGGATGGAAAATGGGAAAAATACCAAACCAAGCCTAAAGTGTCAATCAACATGTTAAGAGTCATCATGCAAAATTTCATGGCATTTGGATCAATATCAAGCATTTCACAATGGAAAGAACAAGGCAATGTCACAAAAGTATACATGTTCAATCATTCTAACACAATTCAAAATCCAGCCATGCACAATTCTAGAAATTAACATCATAAAATTCTAGACAAACATAGGATCATGCTACAAAAAATTTGGAATTATTTGGAGGATTTTTCAATTTATTATGGATTTTTGAAGTTGGCAAAAAAAATTTGAAATGAAATGAAGCATATACATGAAATTTGGAGGGAAATAAGAAAATAAGAAGCAATTTGAAAAAATGCATCCAGGCGGAATCGAATGGAGGGAGACTTCACTGGATGAAACACTGTTGTTTCACACGAAAAACCCTAGCGAACCAGAGTGGACGCTAACCGGACGCTAGGTCGTCGCTAATGGCGGAAACCACCGTCTTCTTCATGAAGACGGTGGTGGTTACTGTTCACGCATGCAACAATTTCCAGAATTTTCCAGAATTTTCCAGAATTCATAAAAAATTATACCAAATCAAAGCTCATGCAACGTACATCAATAATCCATTGTCAATTCATGCTAAATCATCACAACAAATGCAGATCGAGCAAAATAAGTTTGATGTACAAAATTTCAAACAAGCATATCTTACTCAATAATCATCCAAATCACACAAAATTTTCATCAGGATCACCAGCAACATGAGATCTACACTAACATGTTAATGAATTGAGGAATTATAAGATTCGAAAACTGAACCTCTTGAAGAGCAGCTTCTTGAAATGCACGATCCAAGGCTTGGCAAGCTTCAAATCTACTCCAGAACACTTGTTATGAAGATCGATGAGTGAATTCAGGCTTGAAACAGCTTAGATCTTGCTTAACAATCAACTTCCATACTTGAGTTCTTGAGCTTGCACCACACAATTCTTGGCCAAATTCTGCAATTGAGAGCTCGATCTACACCAAATCCATATCACAGAACCAGAATATGCAATAAAATGGCAAGGTTATGTGGAAGAAATTTGAATTATGATTGAGAGAAAAAAATGGAGGGAGATGAAAACTAGATCTAGAAATGGTGAAATGATGAAGTTCATCTGAAATTCTATTAGGTTTTTGTATTTATACTATGTCCTAATCCAATCCTAATTAAAATAAAACATGATTAACTTGTGATTAGTGAAAATGAGGTGTTTTGCAAAAATATGAAAATTGGTGGTGTGTGAAGCATGCATACGTGAACAGTAACATTTGCATGGCCAATTTCACTTAAAATCAATTCATAAGCACAAATGCAATGGTAGTTTGTCCATGAAATGCACCAATTTTAAATTTAGCATTTTCCCTCCAAAATGGGCATGAATATGCATATGATCATATGATGAATTTTCATGTAATGTGATGATGGATTTGGAAATTAGAGGTCATGAGGAGCAAAATGCAAAAAGAACCACTCATTTTGGAGTTATGAATCAAAAGTTATGGTCATTTGAAATCCCATGCACACTTGGCAATGATTGGACCATATCTCCTCAACCATTCATCAGATGCTCAAGATCTTGGACATTTTGGAAATGGAAGAGAAAGATATACAACTTTCATGTTCAACAAAATTTCATTTGAAGCTTTTTTGTTGATATAAATTTGAGTTGAAGTTGGTCTAAAACCTTTCTATTTTTGGAAACTTGAAATTATAGGTCAGTTTCCATTTTTGGAAACTTTTGACTGGACCTCAATTTCTTCAATGTGAGTGTTTGAAATGTCAAATGAGACTTGTTTGAACATGAATGAAGTATTTCTAATCACTTCCCACCTCCAAATCCATAGTTGACTTTGCAGTTGACTTTCTGGGTCTTCAGATGACCTGAAAATGTCCTGATGAAATTTAAGCCTCTACCACTTGGGATTTTGCTTCAAAATGATATCATAATTCATATGAACTCTTGTAAATGATCATGGGGTCCAAATCTCAAGAATAACCACCATCTATTGCTCAGTGGATGCCTTTGATGTGCTTGACCTGTAATTGCTTCAGTTGCAAGTAACAAAGGTTAGATGACATATTTTTGTACTTTTGGTCAGTGATTAAAAGAAAAGCAATGATATACCAAATGCAAGCAATGCTCGGTGATCAAGAATCACTCTCGAAAAGACATCCCCCCACAGGGAAGGAAGCAAGGTGTCTAATGATCCTTGAGGCAAATGCAATGATATGATATGATGAGGGATCTTTGGGACAAAATTGGGGTCTTATAGCAACACATCACTGCTACCCAAGACACGAAAATGTCATGTGATCATACAAATCCTTTTGTGATAATACTAATATGCATAATTACCCTTTTGCCCTTATGTTTATTGAACACAAGGCGTATACCGTGTCATCCTTGTCCAGTTCAATATTGGGCCCATATACATTTATCCTGTTACGCAGGATGAGCAAATTCCATCTAGGTCACTCATGTCCCTTAGCATGCTTCGTGGAGTACCCATCAACTGTCTTTATGGTCATCCAATTATGGACAACGTTTGATCAGCAATAAGGCACTCGACTCTACATCTAGGGTCCATAGTGGTTTCAGGCCGAAGGGTGGTATACACCATTATCACCATGAGAATAACTTATGACACTTTGCATAACATTCTATATAGTATTCTCATAGCGGGTCAATCCAGTATAAATATTACTCTTAATATTCATACCTATGTTTAAGACTTGATAACTCCTTATCCATGATCTATGAGATGTGATCATCAGTCTATAAACATAATAGTCTTCATGCTTTAATGTTATCCCACTTCACAATAAAGCTCGACTACTGATACTTTAAGAATAGTGTCCTTATGTTTAATGTGATCTCATGATTAAGTCATACTTGATACATTAAACGGACTAGCTATTCTAGGGACTTTATTAAACAAACATAATAAAGAAAAAGCCTTTTATTATTAATAAATAATTTGATACAAGTACCAAAAGTATTAGCCTATAGGGCTTACACCAACATAAGATTCTCAACCAAATTTACTCTACAGTAAGATTTCGAGAAAAGTCAACGATTATTAAGAAAAATCAAATTCAACTCTAAAGACAATGTCTCTGATGAACGTAAAAAGTGAATCATAAGAACCTGTGAAGTTCATCATTTTCCAGAAGTGTCAAGAGAAAAGGTAAGCAAAGGTAGGTTTATGTGTCTCGTCCTGATTCCTTCTATCTTGTAGTATAAACCAAGTGTTGCATTCGTGACTCTAATGTAAGACAAATGTCATATGTTTAGTCAGATGAATAGTTCAATTGACCTAATTGGCACTAGTTCATGTTTTTAGAGAAAATCATTTCTCTTCTATTACCTTGTCAATTTTTATACTTTCAATTAATTTTAATTATGAGATTTCCTGTTTAAACTCACAACGCACTCACTTCTCAAACACTATATAGCTTACTCCATAACCCACACTTCAATTTTTTTTTCAAACTTTCTCTCTCCTTTCTCAAAACCCTAACCATGGCTGACAAACAACATCAACAACGAGAACTTATACAACAACAGCAAAATCAACAATACTATTGATCTTAAAAAGAAATTACTATGATGGAATGCATCCTTAAGATCTCTTTATCTACCCTAGTGGATGAGCTAGAAGGTCTTTGTGAAACTATAGTAGATTTTGATAACCTAAAGAAAAATGGGTTTGATTTCTCCGGCGATGTTGCAACCCAAGGTTGGGAAGTCTACTTTAACAGTTTGAAGGGACCAGTTTATCCGGCCTTGGTAAAGGTTTTGGGTACATACAGAAGCTACAGAAGTTCATGTCTTTTCCAGTGTTTTGGATTAGAAGATTCAAATATCTGAAAAATCCATAGCCAAGTTGTTGAATCATGACGAGTCTAGAAATGATTTTATCAAATGTCTAAAAAATGAGAAAAATTGAAGGAAGTTGTAGCAACCATATTTCAGAAAGGATCTGATTCGGGTGTCAAGAATCTTAAATCCCAATTTAGGATATGGTCCAAAATTACCTTGGGGTGCATTCATCATCATCCTGCAAACAACTTTGCGGACTACATTAATACTTACAATAAATACATATTGTATTATTTGGTCAAGGGTTTCCAGATGAATCTCCCTTCCATCTTGTTTAAATACTTGAGAGAGATGGTCAAAGAAACAAGGAATGATGGTTGGAAACAGAGGAAGTGGATTCCTTTAGGCAGACTAACTTTGATATCTTGGTTGAAAGCAAGCTAGAAGAAATGGAATTTCATGATGCCCTTTACACGGATGTGGGAAAATTCTTCAATGGGAAAAATCTTAAAAACATGCTCATGATCAAAGATGTTGTGAAACTTGTGGGGATTGACATGGAATTTCTCTTCTCTAAAAGAGCTGAGATTGATGACTTTCCTCTATTCACTAAGCAGAATCCTCTAGAGGTTCTATATGCTTACATGATAAGTTATTTAGCAAATGGATCTGATCTAGGTATGGGTGCTCGTAACTTACCAGACGCTCCTCGTGATGCATTTTCCAAGAGGAAAAGAAAGTCTAAGAAAAATGGTGAAGGAACTTCAAAGCCTCTTTCTTCTCCAGCTAAGAAATCAAAAAAGACTAAGACCTCAATAAGGATTCCAAGGTTTATAGATACTAAAGATGTTGAGGTGCATAAAAGGATAGTTATTGAAGTCGTTAAAGTTGTTGAGGTTATCAAAGTTGTTGAAGTTGCTAAAGCCTTTAAAGTTGCAAAAGTTGATAAATTGGTTGAAACTTCTAAAGTTTACAAAGCTCGTGTTAATGTTGATGTTTAAAGGATTATTGGAGAGTCAAGTCATCTAACTAAGAAAGTTGAACAAGAATCATCTGGAACCTCTACTCATCAAAATCCCTATAAGTTCTCTAATGTTGGGACATCCATTATTTATGAATCTATAATTTTTTATACTTTATCTGTTCATGTTCTAATCACAACTTACATCAATCCATCTATCCAATATATAACCATAAATGATATAAAAACCATAAATACTCTTGAAATAATCAAACCAAAAAACATCATCACCGCTGGACAAACTCCATAAAACACAATACAACAACTTACATGTCCATCAAAATCCCCATATTCACCTTAACAAGCACCACCCATTCAACAACTAACAATACCCACCATCCAACCTGATATCATAGAAGAAAATGAATCAATCAAACAACAACCCCAATCACCAATTTCCTCTCAACATACCATCTTTGAACATCTAACCATTTCTGAAGCTATACCCATGAATATCTCACCCCCTTTATCAAATCAAATTGATAAACCCATTCCTGATTTTATTCTTTAGGGTTTATTCCTATCTGAGGATTCCTTTATTGAGATAGAGTTTTGCTCTAATAACGATCCATTAGTTATTGAACTTTCATCCTTCTCCTTTGAAACATAAATTAATTCAGAAATAAGAATTCCCATCATCAACCCTGAACAAACTTCTCTTTAACCCTCCTTTGGTGAAGTATGGATAAATATAAACTCAAAAACAGCTAAAAAGTCTAAGCTTTATGAGACCGGTTATCATAAATTGTATTAACCCTGTTGAAAGTAATGCTTTATGGGATCGGTACATGGATTGGTCTATCTGCTTCTTCACCTTCATCAAGAATCTTTCTTATGAGGTTGTTTTGGATAAGTTTATTCCTATATTCAATGAAGTAACGAATCCAATGTTGGTGTAAGCCCTAGAGGCCAATACTTTTGGTACTTGTATCGAATTATTTATTAATAATAAAAGGCTTTTTCTTTATTATGTTTGTTTAATAAAGTCCCTAGAATAGCTAGTCCATTTAATGTATCAAGTGTGACTTAATCATGAGATCACATTAAACATAAGGACATTATTCTTAAAGTATTCGTAGTCGAGCTTTATTGTGAAGTGGGATAACATTAAAGCATTAAGACTATTATGTATATGTCGCATCCGCGAAAAACAACCGGCGGGCTAAAACAAAACAAATAGAGCCGTCACCGTGCGTTATTTATCCCAAAGAGGGAAAGGAAACGCTCGAAGTAAACCTGGAAAAGACATGGTCTCGCGACCAAAGAGAGATGGGATCGGGAGTCGGTTATGCGAAGGGAAGGTATTAGCACCCCTACGCATCCGTCGTACTCGACGGGATCCACGCTCAAAAGAATAGAAGAAAGGTTGCTCAAACACTGCTCAAAAGAATGCACACACACACTGAAAACAACACAGGTGGAAAGAGAGGAACGGGCTCGCTAGGATATCGCATCCTATGCCTACGTATCTCATCTGGAATGAGAATCAAAGCTACCGTAGTTCGGCTCACGCACGCCGAAACAAAACACACACAAAGGCAAACATGGAAACCGAATGCCAATTGCTGGACTTACATCAGACTCCGAACCAAACAAACCCACACTGGAAACCAAATGCCAATTGCTGGACTTATATCGGACTCCAAGCACACAACAATAGGATACGGAATGCCAATCACTGGTCTTACATCCATATCCTAACACACACAAGTGAAGGTGAGAAAAACAAGAAAGGGGGGTTTGAATTGTTTGGAAAAATAAGCGCTTTTTCAAAATGAAAACCACACAATGATTTTATACTGGTTCGCTTATAACACAAAGCTACTCCAGTCCACCCGGCCGAGGTGATTTTGCCTTCAACAAGGACTTAATCCACTAATCTTGAAAGATTACAAACAACGTCTAAGAGAAAGATCTCTTAGTCCTCTCAAGTATACAGACTACACAAAGTCACTTGAGGAAATAAACAAACAATAGATAAAAGATTTATGTAATCTAGAGTGCTTCTAAGATAAGCAAGTATTACAATAGTAAGAACAAAGTGATTCACGTTATAAGCAACAACTTCGTGAAGATTTAGAGAGCAAGAGTATTTTCTTGAGTGTTTGATGTTTCAGTATATTTTTCCTTGTATGTGTTCTATTGCTGAATGTTGATTTGCAGTCCTTTATATAGATCAGTGAGGTAGTAGTTGAAACTGATGAGTAATAAAATGAATTTACGCCATAACATAAATAGCTTCTGCAGGATAACTTTCTCTCCTTGAAATGACTACTTACCACATATAGTATCTTCTTTATTGAAATTGGAGATTAACGTCTCTTTCTGTATTAGGAAATCCATTTGCAAATCTTTACTTGACTTTAACGTTACTCTTTCATAATTAGCAATTCCATGATTAGAGTCTTCGTGTATCTGAGAATCTTGGAGTCTTACTTCTGATGTTGATCTCTTTTGGATTCTGATGGATCCTTCAGATAGCGCTGATAAGTTCTGGAGTTTAGAGATAGCGTTGATCAGAGTTAGAACTTCTAGAGCTTACTTCTTGTTCAGATGCTTCTGATACTTTGCTGTTTTGCTCAGAGTTAGACTTTCTTGAACGTGTTTCTACTTCAGATGCTTCTTATCTTCTGATAATTTGTATCTGATCTGGTTCTGTATCTGATGACATCATCAGATTTCTTCCTTCTTTCTTTAGAACCCTGCACACTTAGAAACTTTTCGTTAGGGTGCCATTTTTGGTTTCATCCTTTGTTATCATCAAAATCAAGGAATCTGTTGTAGAACAATTTTTGTTCTTACAATCTCCCCCTTTTTGATGATGACAAAACAAACTTAATTAGCAGATGAAACATGAATAATATTAGATCAGATAGACAGAAGCTCCCCCTGAGATAGTGCTAGGGAGTTCAGAAGTTCTTACCAGAGCTTCTAAGTAAAGAGGTTTCTTGATACCTTCTGCAATTTCTTAAGTCCAGGTTAGATAAATTTATTTTTAAGAAAAAATATGTTGCAGAATGCTTAAGGTATTTAGACAATATTTTCATCAGAGCTATTAATGACTTCTCCCCCTTTTTGTCAGAATCAAAAAGACATAGCAAAAATAAGGAATTTAAGAGAAAAACATTGTATTCAGATAAAAGCACAAAGGCAAAAAGAACAGGAAAACATCAGAATCAGAGAAAGCAAACAAAACAACAGGCAAGCAAAAAAATATCCTAAGTGCTTAGGGGTTCGGAGGCGGAGGCATTCTCTGAAGCAACATAGCCAGCATGTTCTGAATGTTGTCGTTGACAGTGTCTTGCTTATCCATTCTGGCACGGAGTTCATTCTGATCTTGCTTAAGTTCTTTCAGCGTCTGGAGAACCATAGGGATAACAGAAGAAGAAGACTCCCCCTGAGTCAGAGCCTGCTGTGCTTCAGCTTCAGCAGCAGCTTGTGCTTCAGCTTCCTTTATCCTTAGAATTTCAGCTTCTCTTGCTCTTTCTTCTTCCAGCCTTCTAGCCTCTTCTTCAGCTTCTCTTGCTAATCTCTCTTCTTCCAGCCTTCTGGCTTTAGCTTCTCTTGCAAGTCTTTCCTGAAGTCTTGCCTCAGCATCTCTGATGTAGCCATTTCTGACTTGTTCAGAGATGTTCTTCAGTCTAAAAGCCTCAGAGGTCATCCAGCCAATGACTCTGTTCCAGTGTGTCCTTACAGAGTCAGGATCATCACTGACTTCAGAGTTAGTGGTCAGAGACTTGACCTTTTGTACTGAAGCCCCTGCGACCAGCATGATGGCTTCCTCAAGGGTAGGTATAGAAAGGTCAGGTTCAGAGGTATGAGGTGGAGATGTTGGAGGGCTGAGATTTAAGGTGAGAGGTTCAGATTCTGTTTCAGGTTGAGGTTCAGATCTTTGGGGTGAAGCGTAAAGAGGGTTTAAGTCTAATGGTTCAGATTCTGCGGAGATGTTTGAAGGTGTGATATCAGAGGTGTGGAGGTCAGAGGGTTGAGTTTCAGAGGGTTGGTCTTCAGAAGTAATGTTGGTTGTTTGTTCTGGTGGAGGTGAAGTTGCTTCAGATTGTGTTTGTGTTTGTTGTTGTGAAGCAAGGTTTTGAGCCTGAATTTGGGCTAAAGTTGGGGAGTCAGGGTCAGAGTATTCTTGGTCAGAGGAGATTTGAAGGTATGGTGGTGATTCTGGTTCTGAAGATGATGAAGAGGAAGTGCTTTGGTTCATTTGTTCAGGTTCAGAAGGAGGTATGAATGTATGGGCGATATTTAAAATTGGTGAAGGTTGTGAGGTCCTGGTTATAGAAGGTGGGATTTCAGAGGTTGTATAAATGGGTGGTGTTGGGAGAGGATTAGAGGAAGGAGTAGAGGAAACCATCAGAGGTGCAGAGGAAATAGGAGGAACAGACGTACCAGTAGAAATTTGTAGAGGAGCTGGAGATCTGCTTCCAGAAGATTCTCCAAGTCTTGCCTTCTTTGCCTGTGATGTTATCTTCTTCTCAGAGAGACCTCTCTTGTACCTGACGAAGTCTTCTTCTGAATCTAGACAATCATCGAGGCTGAAGTCAGAGATGTCAACACCTTCATCCAGCAGACGATTAAGATAGATAGCAACCGCATCTCTGGGTTCATTCTTGTAGAACCTAGCAAGACCATGAGGCAGCTTCCTCTGATCTTTCAAGGAATCCCAGGATGTGTCCAGCGTGGGTCTGACTTGAATCTTCTTTATTATTCCCATACTCTTGAGATTTCTGGCGTTCAGAGGCTTCCCAGTGTCTATTGCCAGATCTAGCATCAGCTTGGCCTTCTCCAGATGATCTACCAGCCCATTCTCGATGAAAACATCAGATAACAATCTTCCCAGAGGGATGTAGGATCTGGGCTTCATGTTGTTTCTGGTCTCCCTGACAGAGTCTCTTAGGTATCTGAAGAGTAGTGCAGGAAGGCAGATCTTCACACCCTTGTGAATGCAATATAGAATGCACTTCTGATCTGCATTGATGTAATCAGAGGAGTTTGAGGCTGGGCGGTGGTGAATAGTTCCCAGAATGATCTTGAGCCACACTCTGAGGTTCTGATGCAGCTCTTTGTTCTTTGAAGGATTTCCTTCAGTGTTGGGTTTGAAGATGGTTGGATTGATTACTTCAGCAACGCGCCTTGATCTAGGGTTGATGTTGTAAATCTTTTTTCCTCCATCTTTCTCCATGTTCAACAAAGAAGCAATTGACTCTTCAGTAATTACTATCTTTACCCCCAAAACAAAGGAGACGATGAAATGGTCATCAGCATCTGCAAATCTCCAGAACTCCTTGACGAGAAGTGGGTAAACAGGGCCATAGAGCCTTTGGAAGTAGTTTCCCCAACCTTGTTGATGAAGTTCTTCAGTAAGATCAACTCCATTTCTTCTTAAGTTGTCAAAGTCCACCAGTGTTTCACATAACACATCCAATCCCTCAAAGGGAGTTGCTAGGTTGATGTGAGGTAAACGATCAAGGATATGGGGTTCCTTGTATACTGGGGTAGTGGAAACGCCTGTAACCATTGGAGTTGAAATGCTTGAAGTTTGGGCAGTGGTGGTGGATTCCATTTGTTGAGAGAAGTTGAAAACTTCTTGTTGTTGAGCATCCATAGTTGAGGAAGAAGATGAAGAGTTTGCAGTTTGCAGAAATGCTTCAGAGAGGTTTAGGGTTTTAGAGAGGGTTTGAGAGTGAGTGAGAGTGATAAGTGTGTGAAAAGTGAGAAAAGTGTTTAAATACCCTAAGTTAAAAACACATGCAAAACGACACACAATATTGCGTTAGCACAAAGCTCAAGTAAGCACGCTTGGGGGAGAAATGATTAAGGCTAATTAATGAATGTCTAATCCCAACAGTATGCACACTGCTCGAGGAGATCTCAAACGTTTCCCTTTGATTTTCTTCTGGACAGCTGTCTAGAAGTTCTAGGGTTGGACGCTAAGTGCTCCACGTGTTGATGTATCTGATCTTCAGGAATACCAAAGGATTGGTTCCTGGAGATTTCTAACTCAGATATTTTCTTAACTTGGTAGAAGTATCAGAGTCAGAGGCAGAAACACATTTGTTTATGTCAGAGTCTCATTTTACATTTTCAGAGCCACACTTCATTCTGGACAATTTTGAATGTTCAGATTTTCTAAGATAAAAAGAAATCTATCTTCAGCTAGAGGCTTAGTAAAGATATCTGCCCATTGATGATCTGTATCAATGAACTTCAATGTTACTATCCCTTTCTGAACATAGTCTCTGATAAAATGATGTTTTATTTCAATGTGTTTAGCTCTGGAATGTAGAATGGGATTCTTACTTAGACAAATGGCAGCAGTATTATCACAGAAGATAGGAATGTTACTCTCAAAAATTTGCAGATCTTCTAACTGATGCTTCATCCAGAGCATCTGAGTTGTGCACAGTGATGCTGAGATATATTCTGCTTCTACAGTTGATAGAGCGATAGTTAACTGTCTTTTGCTAGCCCAGGAGATTAGATTGTTTCCCAGAAGCTGGCAATTTCCAGATGTGCTTTTTCGTTCTAGTCTATCTCCTGCATAATCTGCATCACAGTAACCAGAAAGTCTATACTCTGATGTTTTCTTATACATCAGGCCCAGGTTAGGAGTTCCTTTCAGATACTTAAGAATTCTCTTAACTGCTGTTAAATGAGATTCTCTAGGATCTGATTGGAATCTGGCACAGAGATAGACACTAAAGAGAATATCAGGACGAGTAGCAGTCAGATAGAGAAGAGAGCCTATCATACCTCGATAGAGCTTCTGACAAACCTTTGAGCTTACTTCTTCTTTTTCAAGAATGCATGTTGGATGCATTGGAGTTTTTGCAGAGTTGCAGTTAGCCATGTCAAATTTCTTCAGAACATCTTTAATATATTTGCTTTGATGAACATATGTAACTTCTGAAGTTTGGTTAATTTGAATTCCCAGAAAGAACTTTAGTTCTTGCATTAGACTCATTTCAAATTCTGCCTGCATTAACTTAGAGAATTCTTGACAAACAGAGGCGTTAACTGAACCAAAAATAATGTCATCAACGTATATCTGGCATATCATGAGATCATTGTTAAGGTTCTTACAGAAAAGTGTGGAGTCAACTTTCCCTCTGATAAAATTGTGTTCCAGAAGAAAATTGCTTAAACGTTCATACCAAGCTCTGGGAGCTTGTTTAAGTCCATATAAAGATTTTTTAAGTTTAAAAACATGTTCTGGAAAGTTTGGATTTTCAAAACCTGGAGGTTGGTTGACATACACTTCTTCTGATATATAACCATTAAGGAATGCACTCTTGACATCCATTTGATATAATTTAATAGAATGGTTAATAGCAAAAGATACAAGAAGACGAATAGATTCTAACCTTGCGACTGGAGCAAAATTTTCATTATAATCAATACCTTCTTGTTGACTATAACCTTGAGCTACCAGTCGAGCTTTGTTTCTGACGACTTCTCCTTTCTCATTCAGCTTGTTTCTGAATACCCATCTGGTTCCAATAACGTGAGTGCCTCTGGGCTTTGGAACAAGATCCCAGACATCATTCTTTGTGAATTGATCTAATTCTTCTTGCATGGCTGAAACCCAGTCGTTATCTTGAAGTGCTTCATCACAGGACATAGGCTCAATCAGAGACACTAGTCCCAGAGGAGTATCTTCAGAGGTCCTGAAGGTAGATCTGGTTCTGACAGGTTCGTCCTTGTTTCCCAGAATCAAATCTTCAGATATCTTAATACGACTTTTGACTTTCTTTGGGATTTCTGGGGATTTTATTTCTTCAGAGTTCTGAATGGCAGTTGCTTCTGGAATTTTATCAGATCCTGCAAGAGTGATTTCTAAATCTGCAAAATTTTCAACTATCTTTGACTTTTCAGGGTCAAGCTTATCATCAAATCTGACATGAATTGATTCTTCCACAATTTTGGTTTCTGTGTTGTATACTCTGTAGCCTTTAGAGCGTTTTGAGTATCCTAACATAATACCTTTCTGTGCTTTGGAATCAAACTTGTTCAGATGTTCTTTAGTGTTTAAAATAAAGCAAGAACATCCAAAAGGATGAAAATATGAAATGTTTGGTTTTCTTCCTTTACACAGTTCATAGGGAGTCTTTTCCAGAATGGGTCTTATAGAGATTCTATTCTGAATGTAACACGCTGTATTTACAGCTTCTGCCCAAAAATGCTTTGCCACATTAGTTTCATTGATCATGGTTCTGGCCATCTCTTGGAGTGTCCTATTCTTCCTCTCTACAACTCCATTTTGTTGTGGAGTTCTAGGGCAGGAGAAATCATGGGATATTCCATTAGAGTCAAATAATTCTTCAAAATCTTTGTTTTCAAATTCTCCACCATGATCACTTCTGACTCTAACAATTTTAGCATCAAATTCTTTTTGCACTTTGGAGCAGAAACTAGTGAATACAGAGTGAGACTCACTCTTGTGCTTTAGGAATTTTACCCATGTCCAGCGACTGTAATCATCAACAATGACTAGTCCATACTTCTTTCCATTGACTGATGCTGTTTTCACAGGACCAAATAAGTCAATGTGAAGAAGTTCTAGAGGCTTAGAGGTAGAAACAACATTTTTCTTTTTAAAGGATGTTTTTGAAAATTTTCCTTTCTGACATGCTTCACACAGAGCATCTGAAGAAAACTTCAGTTTAGGTAGGCCTCTGACTAACTCGAGTTTAGTTAGCTGAGAAAGTTTCCTCATGCTAATGTGGCCCAAGCGTCTATGCCATACCCATTGCTCTTCGTGAACAGACATCAGACATTTAACATTTTGTTCTTTTAAATCAGAAAGATTAATTTTATAAATGTTGTTTTTCCTTTTGCCTGTGAGAAGGACAGAGCCATCGTTTTGATTAATGGCTTTACATGTTTTTTGATTAAAGATTACATCATAACTGTTATCACTTAATTGACTTATGGATAACAAGTTATGCATTAATCCTTCTACATAAAGAACATCAGATATAGAGGGAAGAGTACCATTACCAATAGTTCCGGAGCCTCTGATCCTTCCTTTCTGATCTCCTCCGAAGCCTACAAATCCAGCGTCTTTAAGTTCCAGACTTTGGAACATAGACTTTCTTCCCGTCATGTGTCGCGAGCATCCAGAGTCCAGGTACCATGACTGGTGTCTGAACTTTGCTGCATAGGATATCTGCAACATACACAATCTTATCTTTTGGTACCCAAAATCTCTTGGGTCCTTTCAGATTAGTTTTCCCAGAGTTTCTTATAACTTTGGGTTTTCTAGCATTTTTAAATTTTTGTTCTTGTGTGTGTGTGTAATGATATGAAAAGGGAGATTTAAGTTGGTCACTGGTAGAAGTTTTATCTTCCTTAGGATCATACCCAATTCCCTTTTTATTGTTCTGACTGACTCCATAAATCATGGATGCCATAATACTCCTACCTATTCCATTTTTCAGAAATTCTTGAAAGGCTTCTTCGTATTCAAAAATAATTTTATTTGAAGTTTGTGGTGCTTGAGACAACGCTTCTTCTAATTCTAAGCTTTTTCTTTTTGCTCCATCTCTTTCTAGTGTTAAAGATCTGATTGTATCTTCTCGTGCTAGAATTGTCATCTCAAGTTCACTACATTCTTCAAATTTTGCTTTAAGACAGCCTTTAATGTTTTTAAACTTTTGTTTTAATTTCTGATATGAGCTAAGAGTTTCTGACAAACAAGATTCTAGATCAGATCGAGAAAGTTCAGAAAATACCTCTTTAGATTCTTCATCTGAGCTACTCCTGAATGTGGTGGCCATAAGTGCCACGTTGGCCTGTTTATCAGAGTCAGATTCTGATGATCCAGATTCACTATCATCCCAGGTAGCCATCAGTCCTTTCTTTGTCCTGAAGGTATTTTTCTTGAAGCTTTCTTTTCTAGAGTTGTCTTTCTTTAGCTTGGGACATTCATTCCTGTAATGACCTGTTTCTTTACATTCATAACAGGTAATATCTTTGTTAGATTTACCTTTTGAAGTTGATTCTGATCGATCCCCTCTGGGTCTTGGTCTTCTGAAGTTGTTGTTCCTCTTTTTCCAGAGTTGCTTAACTCTTCTGGTTAGTAGGGACAATTCTTCTTCATCATCAGAATCTTCTGGTTCAGAGTCGTCAGCATCTTCAGTTTCTGCCTGGAGAGCTTTCGTTCTGTCAAGTTTGCGTCTTTCAGGTCTGGACTTTAATGCTACAGACTTGTTCCTTTTCTGAGGCTCATCTTCCTCTAGTTCTATCTCATGGCTTCTGAGAGAACTGACAAGTTCTTCAAGGCTAATATTGTTCAGATCCTTTGACAGCTTCAGAGCAGTAACCATAGGTCTCCATTTCTTTGGCAGACTTCTGACTATCTTTTTGACATGGTCTGCAGTTGTGTATCCTTTGTCTAGAACCTTGAGACCTGCAATCAGAGTTTGGAATCTAGAGAACATTGCCTCTATGGCTTCATCATCCTCCATTTTGAAGGCTTCATATTTCTGGATAAGCGCCAGAGCCTTTGTCTCTTTGACTTGAGAGTTTCCTTCATGAGTCATCCTTAAAGAGTCAAGTATGTCTTTGGCTGTTTCTCTGTTGGTGATCTTTTCATACTCGTTGTAAGATATAGCATTTAGGAGTATGGTTCTGGCCTTGTGATGATTCTTGAAAACTCGTTTCTGATCATCTGACATCTTACTTCTGGGAACTTCAGCTCCATCCTCTGTGACAGGAGGTTTGTATCCATCTGTGACAATGTCCCAGAGTTCAGCATCATAGCCTAGAAAGAAACTTTCAATTCTATCTTTCCAGTAATCGAATTTCTCTCCATCAAAGACAGGAGGCTTAGCATTGTAACTATCCTTTTCATTTGTGTGGGCCATAGTTTTTCTCTTTCTGGATCTCTCTACACTGTTAAGTGTTTGATTAGAAAATCAATAACAGAGCCGGAGCTCTGATACCAATTGAAGGTGAGAAAAACAAGAAAGGGGGGGTTTGAATTGTTTGGAAAAATAAGCGCTTTTTCAAAATGAAAACCACACAATGATTTTATACTGGTTCGCTTATAACACAAAGCTACTCCAGTCCACCCGACCGAGGTGATTTTGCCTTCAACAAGGACTTAATCCACTAATCTTGAAAGATTACAAACAACGTCTAAGAGAAAGATCTCTTAGTCCTCTCAAGTATACAGACTACACAGAGTCACTTGAGGAAATAAACAAACAATAGATAAAAGATTTATGTAATCTAGAGTGCTTCTAAGATAAGCAAGTATTACAATAGTAAGAACAAAGTGATTCACGTTATAAGCAACAACTTCGTGAAGATTTAGAGAGCAAGAGTATTTTCTTGAGTGTTTGATGTTTCAGTATATTTTTCCTTGTATGTGTTCTATTGCTGAATGTTGATTTGCAGTCCTTTATATAGATCAGTGAGGTAGTAGTTGAAACTGATGAGTAATAAAATGAATTTACACCATAACATAAATAGCTTCTGCAGGATAACTTTCTCTCCTTGAAATGACTACTTACCACATATAGTATCTTCTTTATTGAAATTGGAGATTAACGTCTCTTTCTGTATTAGGAAATCCATTTGCAAATCTTTACTTGACTTTAACGTTACTCTTTCATAATTAGCAATTCCATGATCAGAGTCTTCGTGTATCTGAGAATCTTGGAGTCTTGCTTCTGATGTTGATCTCTTTTGGATTCTGATGGATCCTTCAGATAGCGCTGATAAGTTCTGGAGTTTAGAGATAGCGTTGATCAGAGTTAGAACTTCTAGAGCTTACTTCTTGTTCAGATGCTTCTGATACTTTGCTGTTTTGCTCAGAGTTAGACTTTCTTGAACGTGTTTCTACTTCAGATGCTTCTTATCTTCTGATAATTTGTATCTGATCTGGTTCTGTATCTGATGACATCATCAGATTTCTTCCTTCTTTCTTTAGAACCCTGCACACTTAGAAACTTTTCGTTAGGGTGTCATTTTTGGTTTCATCCTTTGTTATCATCAAAATCAAGGAATCTGTTGTAGAACAATTTTTGTTCTTACAACAAGAAGGTTAACCAACAAAACAAGTTACTAAGGAGTCTGGAACTCGAGCCTAGTAACTGTCAAGCAAACACACACAAAAAGAAAAAAAGGGTGAACACACAGACTAACAGGGAGTCGGGAACTCGAGCCTGATAGCTGTCAAGCACAACACACTCAAAAAAAGAAAAGGGTGCCCGGAGAGATCTCATACGATCTCCTGCCTACGTACCTCATCTGGTATGAGGATCAGGGCAACGTAGTTCCCCTTAACAGGGGAGAAGCTTTCTCCTAACCAGAGACTGGGAAATGACAAACTAGAAGGGAGACTGACTCGAGCCTAATAGTTATCATGTATTCCACAATGGTCCTAGGTTGAGTTTTCTATCTAACTTGCACAGGCAGCAAGCTATCTTAAACATCACAATCAAAACAAAGCAAACATACACACAATCAGCACACACTATATACAAGCAAAGTGGGCTCACACAAGGTTAGGCTGTGAAACACAAGCCAACTGTATCAGGGTGATGTTAGCTCTTAACCCTAACATTGAGAGTTAGGATGAAGCAGATGAAATGGGAAGTGAGGGGTATGCCTCACAGCTCTTATCCCTGGCCTGGGAGAGCTTCAGATGATAGAAGGTGTGGGAGTTCAGAAAGTTGGAACTCTCTCCACAAGTTAATGACTCTATAGATCTTGGGTTAATATCCACAATGCATCAACATGTAATGTGAGCAAAGGGATGACACACAGACTAACAGGAGATGGGTTACACATCTCTTTTATCTGTCAATTGCCTTATCAAAGGTCTTTTCCTGCTTGGCACAAAGATAAACAAACACAAGCATTGCCTCTTAAGGAGGACTTCAGACAGGTGCCTGCCCAAGTAACAGGACAGGTCTTCCAGACTACATGAAGTCAGAGAAATTATACCTCAATGCTTATGCAACCAAGCAAAGCAAAAGAAAGTTCACAAAGGAACTATAGCAACTAAGGTACCTGAAAACAATCCAACTCAATCAGTATACAACTCAAACAAAGTCAAATAGACAGTTAATGGTCAACAGTCAACAGTACAGTCAAACAATAGTCAAACAATGTGCAAGGCACAAGCTCAACTCAAATGAGCTAAAAGCCACCTACAAAACAAATTCAAATTAGACAACATCATCCAAATAATCCAACTCAAGCAATGTGAATTAATCTCCTCATGGCCATATGCTTCTTATCCTGAAAACAAAACTCAAACATAAGCACAAACCACTAGGACAAGGCCTAGGGTCAGAGTGGGAGAAATAATCCAAAACAGAACATGAAATTTGACAATAACCAAGCTCAATCAATTAAGAACAATATCCAAGTGGTCTCATGTCAATAGCATTAACCAAATTTATTTCACAAAGCACATAAGGCAAAGCATGCAAGTTGAAAGCTCATTGAAGCAACCAGAATGAACCAATCCACATCAACTCAAAAATGATTCAATAAATCTCAATAAAAATCATGGCTAAACAGCACACATCAAATGATCAACACACCAAAACTCAAGGCATTTGGACAAGTATAAGCATGGCAATTAAATTCTATAACGCAAGGAAAGCACAAACAAGCTCAAAGGAGGCACAATTTCATACATCAATTTAACACAAGCCTAAAACAGAATCCAAACATGATAAAGACCTCCAATCAAAGCCACAACAAACTTCAAAGTGTCTAAAATCAATGTACAAAATTTCAAGTTCATATAATAAACATCAAGCATTTCACAAATCTTTGAAGTTCATGACTATTCAAAAGTCCACAAATGGTCAACCAGAAAGGAAAATATCAAACAAATCAGAAATGAAACCAAAAATACCAAAATAATTCATGATCAATCCTAACATCCATAAGAAGCATCATGAAAAAAATCACATCAATTGGCATTTAATTGGCATGGCAAAGAAAATCCACAAGTTGAGCAAGCAATGGTGTGACACACATTGTCACACCTCCATTAAACAGATCATATCTCAACAACCAAAAATGAGAAAAATGCAAACTCTATACCAAAATGACCATTAGGATGTCTATATTAAGCAGGCAAGATTTCACAATCATAGGATCAAAACTCATCATTTCATGATGCAAATGGCAAGCAAGGTTCAAATTGGACATGCATGAACAAACCCTAGGCAAAAATAAAATTCATCCAGGTGATCGCGACTTTATGAGTCGAAATTGGGGTACAAACTGCAAGTGCACAGTTCTATCGCGTAGTTTTAAAAGATATCGATCCCACAGGGACTTATGAATCGATATACCGTTATCTAAGGTTACTTCGTAAAGCTAAGGTGAATAATGGTTGATTGTTTGGGGGCGAAGCTAAAAACTAAACTAAGATCTAGATTAAATATTAATAAATCGGATATCGGTATGTAGTTCGTCGTAATTAGGGAATCAATTCTTTGTCGGTTTCTTGGTTTTAAAATAAATCGTTTCAGTTAACTTTATTGATTAAAGGTTTTATCTCAAACTCTCGCTCTGTTGAATAAACCATGATTTTATGTTAATGTAGCTGTCACTTATAATTAAGTCAAAAACCACTTTTTGAAAGCAATAAAGTTGCAGAAACTCTTTTTAGGAAAACACTGACCGTTTTAAACACCCTTATCTCAAACTCTCGCTCTGTTGACTTAGGTTATACAATTAAACCCGAATGCTTAACTCTCGTCCTCACATTCAATCTTTAAGAATACTTTTTGGAAAAGGTCAGAATTTAATTAACTCTAAAACTTGCTCTCGCCCTGATCTAGAATTAATGCCTAATTTACACTGTCCAGTTAAAACCTCAAACTCTCGCTCTATTGATTTTAACTTCTTTATGTCTTTTACTTTTGTAAAAAATTCTTGTTATTAAACCTGTAAATTGAGACCGTAAAAAGATTGATTTTACTTTTAAATTTAATTAGACCGACTTAGTCTTGATCCCTTATTCCGCTTACTTTACATACCGATACCTAAATAAATTAGCCAGACATACTAAATAGATCTAAATAATCAGCATGCATAAACAAATTCATCGCAAGCAAACAGTATAAATTAATAATAAAACAAAGCATATATAAATTCAACAAATAATTAAAGAACCTGAATAATTAAATAGTAGTCTTGAACACTCCACCACAGACCGGTTGGATTTGTTCTTGAATTCTTCAATCAGGCAGAAAAATAAAAGCGAAAGAATAAAATACTATGATCTAACGTAAGGTTAGATCTAGTTAAAGTTACACAATAGTTTCCGGTGTAGAAACTATTGTGAGAAAATTAATTGAATGCCTAAAAAATTAAACTAACAAAGGAAATAAATTGCTGAAGAAAAATATGGAATGCGAAAAAAATATAATGCTGTAAAAATAATGGCAACAGAAACAAGGTTGCTGAAAAAGAAAAAAATGCTAAAAGCTAGAAAGCTGAAAACTAAATTGCAGAGCGTAAAAAATGTAAAAATAGGCCGTTCCCAATTTTCCCATTTGGGTCCTTTATATGGTGTCCATTTGGTCTTGGTGGTTGAGAAAATCAAGGGAGACTTGGTTTTGGTGGTTGAGAAAATCAAGGAAGATTTGGTCTTGGTTGAGGAATTCGTGGAGAAAAGTTTGTTGGAGCAAAATTTGGCACGTTTAGCTTACTGCTTCAAAGCGTACTTCGTGGATGCGCCAAAGCCAAAAATATAGGAGTGGGGTGTGACGTCCATCACACCGTGTGTGACGTCCGTCACACCATGTGTGACGTCCGTCACACCATGTGTGACGCTCGTCACACAAGTGTGTAAAGCGTGACGCTCGTCACAGCCTTTGTGACGCTCGTCACAGGTGCAACGCCTGTGCTTTTTGGGCTGGGCTTTGGCTTTTGATATTTGCTTCTTTTCATTCCTTTTTGCACCTCCTTTTCTTCCTTTTTTACTTGTGCTTCAAATAAACCACCTGAGATAAATAGAAAGAAAATACCGTGTAATATCTAATAAAATGAAATAAATTGAAATAAATAATAATATAATTTAATTAAATTGAGTCCAAAAATATGATATAATTTCATGTTATCACCAGGCACAAATTGTGGAAAAATAGTCGTAAAAAACTAGAGATCATGAGGAACATCATGAAAAAATTCCCAGGCCATTTGGATCAATATTCATGGAGTTATGATTTTTTGAATGAATGAAAAAAAAATAAAAAGCATGATGAAGCATGGTATGAACATATGAGCAAAAATGTAAAAGCAATTTGAACAAAAGCCACAGCCAAGACTCGAACCGAGTGCGTTTTTGAATGTGGCGCTCAGTTATATGAAACGCGCCGTTTCATTAAGTGTACGTGGCAAGGCAAGCGCTATGAGCCAATCAAACAGCCACGCTGGACCAATGCATGGTCTAATAACACAAAAACACATGCATAAAGGCGCGAGGAAGATCAAAAGCGCTTCTGGACAGCAAACCCTAAGTGTTCATCAACATTCATACGTGTTCTTGAGCTCAAGAACACTTTTGTCCAGAAATTAAAAATGAATACACCATTGCACTCGTCTTTCAACCTACATTAACATGCTAGGCTTGGATTTTGCTAAATCAAACTGTATCAAAAGATTCGCATGCAAGAACATTCATGTGCCAAACTTAGATCTACCATAACTTGCTCATTTCTTAATGAAAATCCCCTATACAAAGCTCAGTGTTCTCTATGTTCAAAGATCTACCAAAAGCACACAACTATTTCAAGAATTGAGGAAATCGAAATCTAGCCTTCAAGCAAGTGCAGAACTGGATTTGTAGATTTCAGGCCTTGAAATATCCAAATTGTTGCTCTCCAATGCTTAGATGGATGAATGGATGAATAATTGGTGCTCAATCGTGCTTGATGTTGCTCAAATCTTCAACTGCCATTGATGAGTATATGCTTCAATAGTCCTCAATTTTGCATGCAATCCTTCGAATCTTGCTTCCAAAACACTCAAATATGCTTATGGATCAAGGATTGATCAAGAACAAGGCAAGGTTTGTGAAGAATTTTGAAGAAAAAGTGAGAGATAAAATTGTGAAGATTTGTGAAACTAGATCTAGATCTGAGAATTATGAAGTGTTAATCCAATTTCTGTTATGATTATGCTATATATATGTTCTGTTAATGATGCATGCTAATCATGATTAAGCAAATGCCAAGGATTAGTGAAATCAAAGGTGTAAGTGCAAATTGTCCAATTCACCCCATGTATGTTATGGCAATGCAACAGTACACGAAATCTGTGCCAATTCACTTCAAAATGACTTGTAGAAGCCAAATGCAATGCTTGGAGGTGAAAACAATGCATACTTTTTAAATTTGACTTTTCCCTCCAAAATTCCAATGGAAAGTCAAATATTTTTGTGATCAAAATGCATGGCTTATGATGAATGAATTGGATAGTACATGTCAAGAGAGAAATGTTCCAAAAAGAACCACTTCAATTGGCCTTATGGTTCAAAAGTTATGCACTTGTGAAGTTCAAATTCATTTGACCATGATTGATCCATATCTTCTCAACCATACATGAGAAATTCATGTTCTTGGAATTTTTGGAAATGGGAGAACAAGATCTACAACTTTCATGTTCAACAAAATTTCATTTGAAGCATTTTTGGTCCTGTAATCTTGAGGAGAAAACCTTTCCATTTTTGGCAATTTTGAATTACAAGTCACTTTCTATTTTTGGAAAGTTTTGTCCTGACTTTATTTTCTTCAATGTTGATGTTTGAAAGGTCAAATGAGACTTGTTTGAACATGAATGAAGTATTTCTAACCATCTCCCACCTCCAAATCCAACAGTTGACTTGTGGTTGACTTTTTCAGTTGATAGATGACTTGGTCATGCACAGATGAATTTGAGCCTCAATCTCCTGATGAAATGGCTCCAAGATGAAACCCTAGCCTTCACAAGCTCAATAAAAGCATATGACAATCCCCATCTCAATGAAGACCTCCTCTCCTTGACAAACCCTGATTGGCACAATGCAGATGATTAGGGTTGACCAGAGGTCAAAACCCTAATCCCAAGGAAACTTGCCAGGAATAATGAACCTCTTGGTGATGATAAAACCATGATGATGGTGATGTACCACTTCAACCAAGATAAAGATCAACCTCCTTGAGAAACCAAGAAACCCTAATTGAAGCACAAACCCTCAGATGGCTAGTGATCAATCCATGAAACCCTCAGGCTTGAATCTTTTAACCTCTTTATCTTCTGAGCAAGACTTAGGAGGATGACTTGCTCAATGTTTCCACATGATATGCAATATGCAATGACTAATGTCCTAAAATATGAAATGCAATATGCTAAGCTAGTCCCAAGAGAGGAGGGCAAATTTTGAGGTGTTACAGCTGCCCCTATTCAATCCACTGTGAACCTGTCGATATGAATAGCCTCGGCTTTCAGATGATCAAGGTGAAGAGTGATTGAATACCAAGAACAAACGAACAATTTGCACTCTGATGGAAAATAATTAACAATGCCTGTCAGAATCGGCAAAGAAGCAATCTCAAAGAAGAATTCGTCTGGTACGGAGAAAGTCGGCCCGAACACCGAAACGGGACGTTGACCTGGATACCAAAATAAATGGTAACATAGGAACCACCATGGCCTGAACTCCGCTCATCAGTCTGAATACCTGGAACCTGGCCTGAATGCCCCCTTCGGCCTGAACACCAGAAACCTGGCCTGAATGCCGCAAGCTGCATCGATCTGAACTTCGGAAGCTTCTTCGATCTGAACATCGGAAACTGGTCTGAATACCCACCTCAGCCTGAACACCGGAAACCTGGCCTGAATGCCGCAAGCTGCATTGATCTGAACTTCGGAAGCTTCTTCGATCTGAACATCGGAAACTGGTCTGAATACCCACCTCGGCCTGAACACCGGAAAAACTGGCCTGAATGCCACCTTGGCCTGAACACCGGAAACCTGGCCTGAATGCCGCAAGCTGCATCGATCTGAACTTCGGAAGCTTCTTCGATCTGAACATCGGAAACTGGTCTGAATACCCACCTCGGCCTGAACACCGGAAAAACTGGCCTGAATGCCACCTCGGCCTGAACACCATAAACCTGGCCTGAATGCCGCAAGCTGCATCGATCTGAACTTCGGAAGCTTCTTCGATCTGAACATCAGAAACTGGTCTGAATACCCACCTCGGCCTGAACACCGGAAACCTGGCCTAAATGCCGCAAGCTGCATCGATCTGAACTTCGGAAGCTTCTTCGATCTGAACATCGGAAACTGGTCTGAATACCCACCTCGACCTGAACAACGGAAACCTGGCCTGAATGCCGCAAGCTGCATCGATCTGAACTTCGGAAGCTTCTTCGATCTGAACATCGGAAACTGGTCTGAATACCCACCTCGGCCTGAACACCGGAAACCTGGCCTGAATGCCGCAAGCTGCATCGATCTGAACTTCGGAAGCTTCTTCGATCTGAACATCGGAAACTGGTCTGAATACCCACTTCGGCCTGAACACCGGAAACCTGGCCTGAATGCCGCAAGCTGCATCGATCTGAACTTCGGAAGCTTCTTCGATCTGAACATCGGAAACTGGTCTGAATACCCACCTCGGCCTGAACACCGCATCGGTCTGAATACCCGAAAAACTCTTCATGCCTGTCAGCATTGGCAGCAATAAGGTAAAGTGACAAATGAGACGGCACGTGGGCCAACGACTTATGTTGGGAATAATAAGCCATGAGCATGCCACTCCTACTTAATCCACTGTGAATGAACAATCTGCGCTCAGCTGGGGATTATCTCTTTTTCCTTACTTTACTTTTTTTCCTTGAACCCCGAAACTTCTTGAATTATCATTTCCATCTCCGCCCGACAGAAACTCTTTCTCCAATATCGTACTACTGGGGGGAATACCATTGACCCAACGTCACAATGCTAAACTCCTCAGAGTAACATCTTCAAACTTCCGTCTCGCACGACAGAAATCTTCCTCCAGTATCGTACTATTGGGGGGAATACCGTTGACCCCACGTCACAATGCTAAACTCCTCAGAGTAACATCTTCACTGACCGGCAAAACCCATTCTTGGATGGTAACCACGGCTTGGGGTTAACTTATGCTTGCAATGCTGATGTTGATCTTCCAACCAGTGAAACCACCTCTCAAACGGTAACCACGGCTTGAGTAACACCTTCACCCACTGGCGAAACACAAATCTCAAACGCCAACCTCGGCTTGAGACTAGCTGATGCTTACAATGATGATGCATGATGATTTTTAGCGCAATACTCCATAATTATGGGAATGCTACGCAATTTATTATGCAATATGCTATGATCTCCTAAATGATGCATGCATAAAAGGTATCCCTCTCAAGGGACTCTTCTGGGGAGCTCGAGGCACTCTGCTGAGGAACTCGTCAACACTCCAACCTCCACCCTGTTGGGGAATAGCACTGCTGCTGGGAAAAGGACAACCCCCACCAAGGATAACCTCCTCTGCACCCGACCCGCTCGGGGACATCGCTGGGGAAAGAACCACCAACTCACTCTGTGGGGAAACAACAGTCTTTGACTTGCTGGGGATATAACAATCCCGACTCTGTTTGGGGAAACCACCACCCACAGATACCTCCGCTGGGGAACGACAACCTTCGGGCCTGGCTGCTGAGGAAACACTGATTCTCGAATCATGCTAGGGATATAACCATCCCAACCATGCTAGGGAAGACACAGACCTTGAATCTGCTGGGGAATTAGTCATCCCGACTCTGCTTGGGGAGATGAGGAAAGTCTGGTATAGAACACCCGTCGACTCGTCGAACCACGGCATTCAACATCCAAATCCACTGTCAACTTTCCCATTTTGAGAACTCCCAGACTCGTCTGGACTTTTCTGATTCATCACCTTGTATTCTCGACTACTCCGTACTCTACGGAGAGCGAACTCCTTGGATTGGTACAAGCTTTCTAATCTTCAGACTTTGAAGAGTCTTCTTGATTAATATCCAAGATCGTCGTTCGTCTTCTCCGTCTTTTCACCATTCTCCCACTCATTCGTCCCTGATTGGACTCCACGGGGATCTTTTATCAAAAGCTTGCACATCACAACCTGCAAGTGAGCGAAAACATCTAACAACACCTGCAAAGGATATCGTTAGATAAAAACGTGCCCCAGGCGTGTCAAGATTTCAACACTAGGGTCACTCAAGCTTCCGAATAAGATTTCAAGTTCTCAATCTTATAAACATGCATCGGAAGGGACCTCCATGTCTCAAAATGCAAAGATTCTTTATCAAAATAAACGGATGTTTTTGCAATCAAAGCGGTAATGAAAACAAAAAACAAAATTATTTGACTGAATATGCATTTTATTGATTGAAAAAGTGTGGCTCAAATTGAGCAATACAAAGGAAGCAATTCCTGAAAAGAGGTAATTGCGCACAAAAGGAAAAATCTATCCTAATGGCAATGTGAAACCCGTGATCTCATCGAGTTCCAACTCGGTTACACCCCATATGTCCTCAGACTCTCCGTGCTTTCTGCCTTCTGAACAAGACGCTTCCGACTGATCCCTACCGGGGATTATCCATGTCATATCCAAAGTACAAACGATCATGCCAGACGCAGTTGTTCGTTTCAATCCCTCTTTTGCCTGGACCGTCCTTTCGAGTTTTCAGTCCACCGGGATACCCTTTTTTGCCCAAGCCGCCCTTGTGGGGTTTTCGACTTGCCGGGTGTACATTTTTCCTTTTTATCCCTAATTTTTTCCCGAACCTTTTCATCATTTTTTTTCGGTTCGCCGGGATGCCCATTTCTGCCTGGACTATTTTATTCTTTCCGTCCAGCGGGTCTCTTTATACGAAGTATTTTTTAACTGTGTCCGCATTCACAGGGGATGGAAAATCCTCGCCATCCATGGTCGTCAACAACAAGGCTCCGCCAGAGAAAACCTTCTTGACCACGAATGGACCTTCATAATTAGGTGTCCACTTGCCCCTACGATCGTTTTGAGGAGGAAGGATCCTTTTCAGCACCAGATCTCCCAGGTGATACGCCCGAGGTCGCTCTTTTCAGTCAAAAGCACGCTTTATCCGCTGCTAGTACAACTGCCCATGACAGATGGCCGCCAGCCTCTTTTCCTCAATCAGGCTCAAACTCTTCATACCGAGTCCTTACCCAGTCAGCCTCTTGCAACTTCACGTCCATCAGGACTCTCAAAGAGGGAATTTAAACCTCAACCGGTAATACCCCTTCTATCCCATACATGAGTGAGAACGGCGTTGCCCCAGTAGATGCACGCACCGAGGTTCGATACCCAGGATACCAGCTTCGTGTTCAGCCACACTGTCGGTGCATTCGACTGTTAGCTGGGCAACAAAAGGAACGTGGGATCTCTTTAGCGTAACCAAAACGGCACTAACTCATCCACATTAACCTCCCCCCATCAGACATCAGAATCCGTTCGATTTGAGCACCTCGAGATGTCCTCATCAGGGAACTCAAACTTCCTTGGTTGATAACCCTCAATGGGTTGCTGGGCGAGATAATCAGACAATACACTCCCCTTGATTGCTTTCTAAGAGGTGTACCGAATATCGTATTCAATCAAAATCATTTGCCCTCTCGCAACCCGTCCGGTCATTGCTGGCTCTTCAAAAATCTACTTGATCAGACCCATCTCGAAACCCACAAAATGGTATGAACCAGCATACACTGTCTCAGTCGGCGAGCAGCCTATGCCAAAGTACAACAAGTTTTCTCGAGCAGTGAATGTATTGTTTCACAGTCGGTAAACTTTTTGCTAAGGTAAATTGCATGCTCTTTTTGACCGGACTCGTCATGCTGACACAATACGCACCTCATAGACTCCTCGAGGGCTGTCAAGTACCAGAGTAACAATTGCTCCTTGAATCAGAGGTTCCTGCAACTTATTCTTTTATCTTTCAGTGCCCCTTAGCAACCATTATTCCACCTGACCGTTTGATTTTTTTTCACGGCTTGAATGGGTTCACACGTGGCTGTTAGGTGAGATGTGAACCATGAAATGTAGTTCAATCTACCTAAGAAACCACGAACCTCTTTCTTTGTTCTCGGTTCAGGCATTTCTTGTATTACTTTTTTTTTTTTTTTTTTTTTTTTTAGCAGGATCAACCTCGATTCCTCTCTTACAATGAACCCCAGCAGCTTACCAGACCGCACTCTGAAAGTGCACTTATTTGAATTCAACCTCAGTTTGAATTGTCTCAACTGGTCCACTCAGCTTGGCCAGATCTACCAGATGCCCCTCTTCTATTTGGGACTTTGCTATCATGTCATCAACATAGCATTCAATTTCATGATGAATCATATCATGAAACAAAGTCGCTCTGATACGTGGCACTGACGTTCTGCTTCACTAGAGGGCAGTCTTCTCTCCATGGTAGTTTGTGCACGACGACATCGGTATCCGACCCTGGCATATCCTGACACGACCAGACGAAGGTATCCACATGCTCTTTCAACAGGGCTACCATTCTGCTCTCGACTCACCTTTGAAGCGACCCCAATTTTCACTTCCTTTCCGACCTCGGCGGTGCCTGGATTAACAATCCCAACTCGCTCCTCGTGCGGTTGAATCACCTTCTCCTCTTGTTTCAACAACCTGGCTAATCTTCCAGCAGATCACAATCTTCTTCGCCTTCTTATTCGGCATGATAGATCGGATTGTCGAAGTCATTCAAAGGTGTAACCGAATTGTTATCAATGAGATCCGGAGCATACGAAAGTCGAAACGAAACCAATCAGAAGGAAAAAAATGAAAACAAACATTGCCATTTTTATTTTATTTTTAAACTGCAAAAATAAATGAAAAACAGGGAACACCGCTTTTAACTACAAAAACATCCATTTATTAATGATGCAAAATGTTGCAAAATGAAACATGAGGTGACCCTTACAATGGACCATTACGTTTCGGGAAAACGTATGGCTTTCATGCAAACAGAATTGAAAACAGAAAACATTACTCTTCCGGATGAGTGACAGTGAAGATCTTTTAGGCCTTCCAGTTCCCTGGTACGCACGATTTTATCCACGACTCCAGCTCGCGGTCACTGTCAATCTCTTCACCCACTGTATAGGCGTGACCTGGATCCAGCACTCCGGCACTGACAAATGTGAACGGTGGACGACGTCCTCTGTTTTGTCTAGACGAACCTTGATCCGGCTGATAGCCAACCCCGAACATATCCGCCTTCACCACAATGTCTATGATCTTTCCCCAGCCTGGGATCCCTCCATTTCTCACCACTTCCACGACCTGTTTGTAAGAAGAAATGGACGATTTTCTCTCTTTCTCAGCAATAATGGCATTCTCCACCTTGACGGTTTCAACTGCCTGACGTGGTGTTTCAAATTTTTCACCATCCATTTCCACCTCCATCATTCTCTGAGCCGTTCCCCTCATCATTACACACCCGTTTGTGGCGACAGCCGCACAACAATTATCACAACCAGGGAAATCTCCATTCTTCATCAGAGGTCTCTGAACCACATACATTGGAGCTTTTAACTGATCCCCATTCATCACCTCCCTTTTTCTCTTATCCTCTGACATCACGTTCACCCCCATAGGACCATGCACCGGCATGGGGTTAGCATTAACACTCGGTGTCGGTGCAAAATTGATGGCTTTAGAATCCACCAAATCTTGAACGACATGCTTAAAAGCTTTACAACCCTCAATGCTATGCCCGGGTGCACCAGAATGGAACTCGCACTTGATGTTCTCATTGTAACCTGCAAGCCTTTGATCTGGTCCTACCGGAGCCAACGTCCTTGACTGAACCAACCCAAGATCCTTCAACCTTCTAAATAGAAGAGCATACGCCATGGGTGGCTTATCAAACTGGCGATCAGTCATCCTTCTTCTCGCTTGGCACCCAGCTTTCTGTGTTCTCTGTTGAGGTGGCTGCCGTTGCGGTTGTACAGGTGGACTACCAACAGGAGTGGTTACAGTGGCAGCATAAGGGTGGTAACGATCCTTACCGCGTTCTTTCTTGGCCTGCACACCACCTGATTCAACCTCCTTCTTGAGCTGACCATTGCCAGAGGGCTTCTTTATTACGGATGACAAAGCCTTTCCCTGAACTTTCTCCTTTATCATCCAGCTTTCAATCCTCTCCAACCTCTCAGCAATTGCTTTCTTCCCCAAGGCGAGCCCCTGCACGACTTTGAACAACTCCCCCATCATCTCTTTCAATTCGAGAATGTCGGCGTTGGGTGGATCCATTAGCCTGGATGTGTTGCGTCTGGAAGGGTATCTGTATGGGAGAGCTATGTGCACTTGGTTAGATACAAACACCTACAAAACAAAAAACAGGTTAATATGACTCACACATGCAATGTCTATCCGGACTAGGAACATTCTGCCTTTCGATCTTGGCTTCACCGAGACGGATAAAAATTTCGACCATAACATACTGACATCAGGATGTCTCTCAACCAGAATCTCAATTGAGAATGTACCCTGAGTATAGATAGACATGGGTTAGATGTCGATGAATGCAAAATATGGATGATGCTGATGCGGGAATGCAATGCACTGTGCCATCCTCCAAGTCATCTGAACATCTGTTGCACCGAGTTACGGCCCCTGAACTGATCACAACCATCTGAGGTACTGAGCAACCCACAAATCCAACTCAGGGTTCCGAAATAAACGGAACTGAAAGATACATCACCATCATCACCAGTGGAATCTCGGAACAGATAACCATAAACCCCTCTGAACCAGCCCGGGGAATCCTGAAATAAACGGATCCCCACTTGATAAATACCGCGGACGGAACTCCGGCGTCTCAAAAATAAATCCATAAATCCGACTTATGAATAGGACTCTGATCAACAACTGAACCACTAGTCACCATCAGAACATGCATCCGTAAGAATCAACCCTCCCCTCACAGGCGAATTCTAATCAGGTCATCCTAAGGCGGATGATGGTCTCGACAATCGGGCAAAGATACTCAACGGGTTTGCCCTTTCGGGTGTGCCGTTGCAGCTCTCTTAAGATCGTCTAAACCAAAGATCCGGGAAAGAACGATCACCGAAGTCAACAGCTCTAAAGAGATAAAACTCAACCATAGTGGAAACTCCACAAGGAAGAGCCCTCTCAGAAGAACCTCGTCCGGCTTGTGGTATGTCACGTCACAACAATCATGTCCAACCAACATGTGAGGAACGTGAGACCACACTAATCCTAGGTGTATACTCGGGCCTGGGTTTTAGCCCCACTCAGCACACCCACCCCAAATCAAAGAAACCACCTGTACAAAAGACAACACAATGATAGTATGATGCATGCAAATATTTATGCAAATATATACACAACATAATAATCATAAATGCGATAAATAGAGCAGCACAAGCAACCTAAACTATCTTAGAGAGCGCTAGGAGAGACTCGCTTAGGGAAGATGGACCAGCAGGAGGTCAACTTGCAAAGTCCCCAGCAGAGTCGCCAGCTGTCGCATCCGCGAAAAACAACCGGCGGGCTAAAACCAAACAAACAGAGCCACCACCGTGCGTTATTTATCCCAAAGAGGGAAAGGAAACGCTCGAAGTAAACCTGGAAAAGACATGGTCTCGCGACCAAAGAGAGATGGGATCGGGAGTCGGTTATGCGAAGGGAAGGTATTAGCACCCCTACGCATCCGTCGTACTCGACGGGATCCACGCTCAAAAGAATAGAAGAAAGGTTGCTCAAACACTGCTCAAAAGAATGCACACACACACTGAAAACAACACAGGTGGAAAGAGAGGAACGGGCTCGCTAGGATATCGCATCCTATGCCTACGTATCTCATCTGGAATGAGAATCAGAGCTACCGTAGTTCGGCTCACGCACGCCGAAACAAAACACACACAAAGGCAAACATGGAAACCGAATGCCAATTGCTGGACTTACATCAGACTCCGAACCAAACAAACCCACACTGGAAACCAAATGCCAATTGCTGGACTTATATCGGACTCCAAGCACACAACAATAGGATACGGAATGCCAATCGCTGGTCTTACATCCATATCCTAACACACACAAGAAGGTTAACCAACAAAACAAGTTACTAAGGAGTCTGGAACTCGAGCCTAGTAACTGTCAAGCAAACACACACAAAAAGAAAAAAAGGGTGAACACACAGACTAACAGGGAGTCGGGAACTCGAGCCTGATAGCTGTCAAGCACAACACACTCAAAAAAAGAAAAGGGTGCCCGGAGAGATCTCGTACGATCTCCTGCCTACGTACCTCATCTGGTATGAGGATCAGGGCAACGTAGTTCCCCTTAACAGGGGAGAAGCTTTCTCCTAACCAGAGACTGGGAAATGACAAACTAGAAGGGAGACTGACTCGAGCCTAATAGTTATCATGTATTCCACAATGGTCCTAGGTTGAGTTTTCTATCTAACTTGCACAGGCAGCAAGCTATCTTAAACATCACAATCAAAACAAAGCAAACATACACACAATCAGCACACACTATATACAAGCAAAGTGGGCTCACACAAGGTTAGGCTGTGAAACACAAGCCAACTGTATCAGGGTGATGTTAGCTCTTAACCCTAACATTGAGAGTTAGGATGAAGCAGATGAAATGGGAAGTGAGGGGTATGCCTCACAGCTCTTATCCCTGGCCTGGGAGAGCTTCAGATGATAGAAGGTGTGGGAGTTCAGAAAGTTGGAACTCTCTCCACAAGTTAATGACTCTATAGATCTTGGGTTAATATCCACAATGCATCAACATGTAATGTGAGCAAAGGGATGACACACAGACTAACAGGAGATGGGTTACACATCTCTTTTATCTGTCAATTGCCTTATCAAAGGTCTTTTCCTGCTTGGCACAAAGATAAACAAACACAAGCATTGCCTCTTAAGGAGGACTTCAGACAGGTGCCTGCCCAAGTAACAGGACAGGTCTTCCAGACTACATGAAGTCAGAGAAATTATACCTCAATGCTTATGCAACCAAGCAAAGCAAAAGAAAGTTCACAAAGGAACTATAGCAACTAAGGTACCTGAAAACAATCCAACTCAATCAGTATACAACTCAAACAAAGTCAAATAGACAGTTAATGGTCAACAGTCAACAGTACAGTCAAACAATAGTCAAACAATGTGCAAGGCACAAGCTCAACTCAAATGAGCTAAAAGCCACCTACAAAACAAATTCAAATTAGACAACATCATCCAAATAATCCAACTCAAGCAATGTGAATTAATCTCCTCATGGCCATATGCTTCTTATCCTGAAAACAAAACTCAAACATAAGCACAAACCACAAGGACAAGGCCTAGGGTCAGAGTGGGAGAAATAATCCAAAACAGAACATGAAATTTGACAATAACCAAGCTCAATCAATTAAGAACAATATCCAAGTGGTCTCATGTCAATAGCATTAACCAAATTTATTTCACAAAGCACATAAGGCAAAGCATGCAAGTTGAAAGCTCATTGAAGCAACCAGAATGAACCAATCCACATCAACTCAAAAATGATTCAATAAATCTCAATAAAAATCATGGCTAAACAGCACACATCAAATGATCAACACACCAAAACTCAAGGCATTTGGACAAGTATAAGCATGGCAATTAAATTCTATAACGCAAGGAAAGCACAAACAAGCTCAAAGGAGGCACAATTTCATACATCAATTTAACACAAGCCTAAAACAGAATCCAAACATGATAAAGACCTCCAATCAAAGCCACAACAAACTTCAAAGTGTCTAAAATCAATGTACAAAATTTCAAGTTCATATAATAAACATCAAGCATTTCACAAATCTTTGAAGTTCACGACTATTCAAAAGTCCACAAATGGTCAACCAGAAAGGAAAATATCAAACAAATCAGAAATGAATCCAAAATTTCCACAACAATTCATGATCAATCCTAACATCTATAAGAAGCATCATGCAAAAAATCACATCAATTGGCATTTAATTGGCATGGCAAAGAAAATCCACAAGTTGAGCAAGCAATGGTGTGACACACATT
The DNA here is from genome assembly GCF_024323335.1 of Lathyrus oleraceus. Lineage (NCBI taxonomy): Eukaryota > Viridiplantae > Streptophyta > Magnoliopsida > Fabales > Fabaceae > Lathyrus > Lathyrus oleraceus. The sequence continues at coordinate 59,672,223 of NC_066582.1, read as the reverse complement.
GTCACACCTCCATTAAACAGATCATATCTCAACAACCAAAAATGAGAAAAATGCAAACTCTATACCAAAATGACCATTAGGATGTCTATATTAAGCAGGCAAGATTTCACAATCATAGGATCAAAACTCATCATTTCATGATGCAAATGGCAAGCAAGGTTCAAATTGGACATGCATGAACAAACCCTAGGCAAAAATAAAATTCATCCAGGCACAAATTGTGGAAAAATAGTCGTAAAAAACTAGAGATCATGAGGAACATCATGAAAAAATTCCCAGGCCATTTGGATCAATATTCATGGAGTTATGATTTTTTGAATGAATGAAAAAAAAATAAAAAGCATGATGAAGCATGGTATGAACATATGAGCAAAAATGTAAAAGCAATTTGAACAAAAGCCACAGCCAAGACTCGAACCGAGTGCGTTTTTGAATGTGGCGCTCAGTTATATGAAACGCGCCGTTTCATTAAGTGTACGTGGCAAGGCAAGCGCTATGAGCCAATCAAACAGCCACGCTGGACCAATGCATGGTCTAATAACACAAAAACACATGCATAAAGGCGCGAGGAAGATCAAAAGCGCTTCTGGACAGCAAACCCTAAGTGTTCATCAACATTCATACGTGTTCTTGAGCTCAAGAACACTTTTGTCCAGAAATTAAAAATGAATACACCATTGCACTCGTCTTTCAACCTACATTAACATGCTAGGCTTGGATTTTGCTAAATCAAACTGTATCAAAAGATTCGCATGCAAGAACATTCATGTGCCAAACTTAGATCTACCATAACTTGCTCATTTCTTAATGAAAATCCCCTATACAAAGCTCAGTGTTCTCTATGTTCAAAGATCTACCAAAAGCACACAACTATTTCAAGAATTGAGGAAATCGAAATCTAGCCTTCAAGCAAGTGCAGAACTGGATTTGTAGATTTCAGGCCTTGAAATATCCAAATTGTTGCTCTCCAATGCTTAGATGGATGAATGGATGAATAATTGGTGCTCAATCGTGCTTGATGTTGCTCAAATCTTCAACTGCCATTGATGAGTATATGCTTCAATAGTCCTCAATTTTGCATGCAATCCTTCGAATCTTGCTTCCAAAACACTCAAATATGCTTATGGATCAAGGATTGATCAAGAACAAGGCAAGGTTTGTGAAGAATTTTGAAGAAAAAGTGAGAGATAAAATTGTGAAGATTTGTGAAACTAGATCTAGATCTGAGAATTATGAAGTGTTAATCCAATTTCTGTTATGATTATGCTATATATATGTTCTGTTAATGATGCATGCTAATCATGATTAAGCAAATGCCAAGGATTAGTGAAATCAAAGGTGTAAGTGCAAATTGTCCAATTCACCCCATGTATGTTATGGCAATGCAACAGTACACGAAATCTGTGCCAATTCACTTCAAAATGACTTGTAGAAGCCAAATGCAATGCTTGGAGGTGAAAACAATGCATACTTTTTAAATTTGACTTTTCCCTCCAAAATTCCAATGGAAAGTCAAATATTTTTGTGATCAAAATGCATGGCTTATGATGAATGAATTGGATAGTACATGTCAAGAGAGAAATGTTCCAAAAAGAACCACTTCAATTGGCCTTATGGTTCAAAAGTTATGCACTTGTGAAGTTCAAATTCATTTGACCATGATTGATCCATATCTTCTCAACCATACATGAGAAATTCATGTTCTTGGAATTTTTGGAAATGGGAGAACAAGATCTACAACTTTCATGTTCAACAAAATTTCATTTGAAGCATTTTTGGTCCTGTAATCTTGAGGAGAAAACCTTTCCATTTTTGGCAATTTTGAATTACAAGTCACTTTCTATTTTTGGAAAGTTTTGTCCTGACTTTATTTTCTTCAATGTTGATGTTTGAAAGGTCAAATGAGACTTGTTTGAACATGAATGAAGTATTTCTAACCATCTCCCACCTCCAAATCCAACAGTTGACTTGTGGTTGACTTTTTCAGTTGATAGATGACTTGGTCATGCACAGATGAATTTGAGCCTCAATCTCCTGATGAAATGGCTCCAAGATGAAACCCTAGCCTTCACAAGCTCAATAAAAGCATATGACAATCCCCATCTCAATGAAGACCTCCTCTCCTTGACAAACCCTGATTGGCACAATGCAGATGATTAGGGTTGACCAGAGGTCAAAACCCTAATCCCAAGGAAACTTGCCAGGAATAATGAACCTCTTGGTGATGATAAAACCATGATGATGGTGATGTACCACTTCAACCAAGATAAAGATCAACCTCCTTGAGAAACCAAGAAACCCTAATTGAAGCACAAACCCTCAGATGGCTAGTGATCAATCCATGAAACCCTCAGGCTTGAATCTTTTAACCTCTTTATCTTCTGAGCAAGACTTAGGAGGATGACTTGCTCAATGTTTCCACATGATATGCAATATGCAATGACTAATGCCCTAAAATATGAAATGCAATATGCTAAGCTAGTCCCAAGAGAGGAGGGCAAATTTTGAGGTGTTACAGTATATAGACTGATGATCACATCTCATGGGTCATGGATAATGAGTTATCAAGTCTTAAACATATGTATGAATATTAAGAGTAATATTTATACTGGATTGACCCGCTATGAGAATACTATATAGAATTTTATGCAAAGTGTCATAAGTTATTCTCATGGTGATAATGGTGTATACCACCCTTCGACCTGAAACCACTATGGACCCTAAATGTAGATTCGAGTGCCTTATTGCTGATCAAACATTGTCCGTAACTGGATGACTATAAAGACAGTTGATGGGTACTCCACGAAGCATGCTAAGGCACATGAGTGACCTAGATAGAATTTGCCCATCCTGCGTAACAAGATAAATGTCTATGGGCCCAATATTGAACTAGACAAGGGTGACACGGTATATGCCTTGTGTTCAATATAGACATAAGGGCAAAAGGGTAATTGTACACATACGTATTATCACAAAAGGATTTGTCAGATCACATGACATTTTCGTGTCTTGGGTAGCAGTGATGTGTTGCTAGATACCGCTCACTATTTATTATGTTAAATATGTGATTTAATATAATTACCAATGCCGTGAAAACCTACACGGTCACACACAAAAGGATGGATTGATGAGAGATAGAGTAACTAAGGAACACTGTAAGGTACGATGCTCTTAAGTGAATTGTAGAACATCATAAGGTACGATGTACTTAAGTAGAATACAAAATATGGTAAGGTACCACACACTTAAGTGATTTTAGCATATTATATGATATGGGCCACATACACTTGAGTGGGCTTTTTAGCTTGCAGCCCACACAAGTGGTTCTATAAATAGAACCCTTGTGTAGAAGCATTAGAGAAGTTGCAATTTCGTTTCTCTCTCTCTCTCACTCAAAGCCTTCATTCGTAGCAGCTAGCACTGAGATTGAAGGAATCCGTTCGTATGGACTTAGTAGAGGCGTTGTCATCGTTCAACGTTCGTGATCACTCCGTAGATCTGCATCAAAGGTTACAATCATCACAAGAGGTAACGATTCTATCACTGATCATGCCCATTCGTAAGGATCATTAAAGGAGAAATTTTAAATTCCGCTGCATTTTGGATCGCTTTTCTCCTTCATCCAATCCTATAGATGAAGAAGTATATGGATGAATCCTTAGTTAGATCTGACATTTTGGCACTCTCAGCATCTAAACAAGTTCTACATCACATTGGAGCTGTCATTCCCTCTCCCCAGTTCTTAGCATTTCAACGAAATGCTGAAGCATCTATCGGTATCACTATTCCTGAACAAAACTTGATTTTTCCTTCTAATGTCATAAAATCTTCTATAATTCCTCAGAACTTAGATTCTCAATATGAAGTTAGATCTTATGGGATTACATCTTCTAAATCACTTGCTTCTGAGACTGTTACTCATGTGATTCCCAAAACTCTGGATGAGTTTAAGAAAGAGAATGAAGTGGTAAGGACCAGGCTGGATCGACAACAACAAACCATCAATCAAATTCAGAACATGTTGTCAATAATCCTTTTTAGACTTCCACCCCAACCATAAAACAATTATTATTTTCTTTTTACTTTGTGTTAAACTCCTTGACTCTATTCATTTTGTTATCCTTTCCTTCAGTTATTAAAAGTTTGGTTCTTGTTTTCAAAATTAGGTTTTTTTTATAACGACAAAGGGAAAGAAGAGTAAATGATTTTGATCATTCTTACTCCGTTGAGAATTAGAAAAAGGAGATGAGTAATTATCTAAAGAGTATGTTAACATTAATATTTTGAAGAGGTCAAGAATAATGACTCTAAAAAATTTAATCTAACAACTCTAAAGAAAATTTCTCTAACAAGGAATTTCATAGATTCAAAATTCTAAGTCTTGTACTCAGAAGGAGCTTGCAAACCCCACTCTATACTTTGAGATGAATAATTTTGATAGTCTAAAATACTCAGCTTAGAACCTTACTTTGAATATCTTAGCATATTTATCTGATTTGAGATTTCATTGAAACCAAAATTATTTTAGAACTTAAACTCAGGGGGAGCTTACAAACCTCACTCTGCAAACAAAAGTTGAAGAGATAATTTTGAAAGTATAGAATACAGGGGGAGCTTACAAACCTAACTTTAAAGTTTTATAAATATGGTTATCTAAAAGGAAACTTTCATTGAAACCAAAATTATTTTTTATTCTATGGGGGCTTACAAACTTCACTCTATAAATTTAAGTTAAAGAAATAATTTTGGAAGTATAAAATTCAGGAGGAGCTTATAAACTTAACTCTGAGATTTTATAAACTTGATTATTCTTGTAAAAAGTTGTTCATCAAAATACAATTGGTTGTCATCATAAAAAAAAGGGATATTGTAAGAACAAGTTTGGTTCTATATCTATACCTTTGTGCTTTTATGATTACAAAGTGTATGAAACAATTTTGTACTCTGACTATGTGTGTTTAGTGTGTAGATTAGAGAAAATAGATTCTGACTCTGAATAAGTCAAATTTGAATACAAACAAAGCCTGAAGAAGGCTGTTAAGCAAATTATTAAGTAAGGACACACTCTGAGCTAAAATAATGAATACAAAAGTATGTCTAAGGCATGGTCGAACTTTAAGATTATGAAAGTCAACTTTTATGGTTGCAAACTCTGAAGAAAACAATATCATGAGAAGGAAAATTTGATAAATGAAGGATCAAGCCATCACAGGACTCTGAAGAGAAATCCAAGCTCTAATACAAAGAAGAAATCAATTTAAAATGTTTTCATATGTTGATCCAAAAGAGACTATGAAGTATGGACATCTTCAAAATCTAAATCATTGGTACTCCTAAGAAAGTTATGAAGATATTATCTACTCTAGTTGTTTCCAGTAAACGCTTCTGAAGAAGGCACTTATGATACATTATGCATCTTCCTAACCTTATCAAGTCCTCCGACCTTAATAGGTTATGAACTCTGAATTTGTTATTACGTTTTGTCAACATTATTCTAGAGTATTTTAATGGAAGAATAGTTATTATGCATTGCGGTAATCAAATGTCAAATCAAGAAAGTACTACTTCAAACAGCTTAAAAAAGATTTTCTACCAACTTAAGATTTTCTGTTGTACCTACCTACTCTTCAACAATAGTGTTTCTCGAAGAAAGCTCAAATCCTTATCTATCAAACAAATATTTTCTTCTTAATGATAACTTTCTTTATCTATTTAAAAGGGACTTGAAAGATTAGATATCAAGTGAGATAGCTAAAAATAAAAAGTATGATTCCTAAAGGAGAAAGTACACCAAAAATGAGTGAGAGAAAAGAAAGTGCTCTCAAACAATATAAAAACACTTAGAGGGGTCTTAGATTAATGGGTAGATATAAGATGTGTTCTCAACTCATAAGCACACTAAGAAACACACTTCAAAGATTTGGAGTTGAACTAAGCAGAGACACCAAGAATGTTATCATACATCAAAGGACTAACTATAAAAGCACATAAAAATTTATGCAAAAGCAAGAAATAAGATAAGTGAGGCATCTAGAAGCTCAAAATTTCATATCTAGCTTAAGTGTACATTCCGATTGTAAATGTAAGCAATCTTCTTAACTAAGAAGAACACATATAAACACAAAACAGTTATAACTCATTACGGTTATGTTCCTCGAGCAACCAAGTTGGTAAGGCTCTTGAGAAGTCAGTGACTAGTAGTCATTGAGGGAGAAATCTTCTTAAGTAACCAGGTAGGTCAGGTCTTAAGGATTCAATGATCTTGGGGTTTCTCAAGCGAGCCGGCAAGTTAATCTCTTAAGGTAATCGAAGATAAGTTGTCATTGATTTATAATCAAGAGTTGGTTATTGGATTAATTCATTGTTTAAGGAAAATCACCTGATGGGTGGACTGGAGGTAGCCTAGTTAACGGTGAACCATGATAAAAATATATGTGTTCATGTGTTTGTTTTTATCGTTGTTGCTTAATAGATTGGGTGGGGAAAGTTTTTAAACTGGAAATCCAATTTAAACCTCTTATTTCTTGTGTTTCTTGCATGTTCAATTGGTATCAGAGCACCAATTCTCTTATTAACTCATTATGTCAAACAATTAACAATGTCATAAAAAGACCCATGGTCTTGAAACACAAAGGGCTCATGCTTACAATGATATTGATTATCATTGTCATTCCTCAAAGGTTTGATAGACATAAATTTGATTACTGATAAGACAAGATAAAAAGTCTCCTTCTTTATCATAAATGCAAATCTTGGGATATGGGTCTAAATGACTACATACATTCTTTGGATGCTAATTATGTAAGACTTTAAAGAAGTCAAATGAATAAGAAAATAGAAGAAATGCTAAACTTTGGATTCAACCCAAAGGATAAGTCTTCATATATAGAATTGTTTGTGACTTTAATGATCCTATTGCAAATTAAAAAGAGGCATTGGTTATAACAAACCAAAGTTTTTCCTGTCAAAGACTAAAACCAGAAATAAAGTAAAGAAATCAACAACATTGTAGTTTCATCCTACCTTCAGTTTCTCTCATCTCTCCAGCAAGGATGAGGTATCATTCATGGTGCATGAATATTGGATGCTTTCCACATGTAAATGTAATCTAAGAATATGTCTTAATAAAAGAGGCTGAAGCTCTAAAGAAGAAAGACTTTAAAGATAAACCTGGAAGTAATTCAACAAAGAAAGGTGTCTTCAAAGAAGAACATGTTGTCAAAGATCACATAGTCTGCATCATCAAATGACTAGGATCATATTCTTAATCAAAATCAGTCTATAGTGAGTTTTCGAGAAAATTCAATTTTTTTGAAGAAAAATCAATTTCAACTCCGAAGACAAAGTCTCTGATGAACGTAAGAAACTGAATCATTAGAAATTATGAAGTTCATCATTTTCTAGAAGCATCAATAGAAAAGGTAAGCAAAGGTATGTCTATGTGTCTTGTTCTGATTCCTCTTATCTTTTGGTATAAACTAAGTGTAGCATGTGTGGCTCTAATGTAAGACAACAATCATACGTTTATTCAAATGAACAGTTGAATTGACCTAATTGGCACTAGTTCCTATTTTTAGAGAAAATAATTCTCTTAACTTCCCTTGTCAATTTTTATATTTTCAAATTATTTTAATTATAAAATTTCCTATTTAAACTCATGATGCACTCACTTCTCACACACTACGTAACTTCCTCAACAACCCACACTTTAGAGTTTTTTTTTAAACTCTCTTTCACTTTCTCTCCTTTCTAAAAACCCTAACCATGGCTGACCAACAACATCAACAACAAGAGCTTCTACAACAACATCAAAATCAACAATCTCATTCATCTAAAAAAGAAAGTACTATGATGGAAGGCATCCCTAAGATCTCTCTATCTACCCCGGTGGATGAGCTAGAAGTTCTTTGTGAAACTATTATAGATTTCGATAACCAAAATCAAAATGGGTTTGATCTCTCTGGTGATGTTGCAACCCAAGGATGGGAAGTTCATAAAGTTGAAGGGTCCAGTTTATCCAGCCTTAGTAAAAGATTTTTGGATTCATGCAAAATCTATAGAAGTTCGGGTTATCTCTAGTGTTCTAGGCCAGAAGATTCAAATTTATGAGAAATCCATAGCCAAGCTACTAAATCATGATGGGTCTGGCAAAAGATGATATCAAATTTTTAAAAAAGGGGAAAAATGAAGGAAGTTATAGAAACCATCTTTCAGAAAGGACTTGATTCAAGTGTCAAGAATCTTAAATCCCAATCTAGGATATGGGCCAAGATTATCTTGGGGTGCATCCATCATTGTCCTGCAAACAACTTTGTAGACTATATTAATATTGACAATAAATAAATGTTGTATTATCTGGCCAAGGGTTTCAGTATGAATCTTCCTTCCATCTTGTTTAAATACTTGAGAGATGGTCAAATAAACAAAGGAATGATAGTTGTAAACAGAGGAAATCGATTCCTTTAAGTTGGCTAATCTCTCATATCTTGGTTGAAAGCAAGTTGGTAAACAAAATGGAAGAAAAGGAATTTCGTAATGACCTTTACATATATGTGGGAAAATCTTAAAAACATGCTCATGATCAAAGATGTTGTGAAACATGAGGGGATGGACAACGAATCTCTCTTCTCCATAATAATTGAGATTGATAACTTTCCTCTACTTACTGAGCAGGATCCCTTAGAGGTTCTATGGGCTTACATGATAAGTTGTTTATCAGTCGGATTTGGATGCTCGTGACTTACCAAACGCTCCTCGTGATGCGTTTTCCAAGAGGAAAAGAAAGTCTAAGAAGAATGGTGAAGGAACTTCAAATCCTCCTTATTCTACTACTAAGAAATCAAATAAGACTAAGACCTCAAGAAGGATTCTAAGGTCTACAAATATTGAAGATGTTGAGGTGCAGAAAAGGATAACTATTGAAGTCGGTATAACTATTGAAACTGCTAGAGCTGCTAAAGCTGATAAAGTTGCAAAAGCTGGTAAATTGGGTGAAACTTCTAAAGTTTCTAAAGCTCCTATTACTACTGATATTGAAATGATTGTTGATAAGGCAAGTCATCTATCTAAGAAATCTAAACAAGAATATGCTGAAACCTTTACTCATTAGAATCCATGTAAGTTCTCTAATGTTGATACCTCCACTACTTCTGAATCTATAATTTTTGATATTTCATCTGTCAAAAATCTTTGAGATAATCTCTAGAAGATACCATCCATTCCAAAAACGGAGTTGGAGGAAAAGGTGTCAGATCTTAATGATGAACTGGTGTCGATCTTTGGTGTCTACTTTGAGTAAGCAAGAGAGTAGGTTTCCTTGTTCTATCCAGAATTGGGCCTGAGCAAATTGGACTTTCTTAAAGTTGTTTCTAATGGCCAACCAGTAGATGATAAAATGGTGTCCCCCTCGGAGTTGAAGTGTTATTCTCCAGCCAAGAACGCTCGGGATGGTGGCGGGGCAATGGAAGGAGATGAATTTAAAGCTTTCTAGCTGAAGGATGTCATCACAAAGGAAGAAACTAAGGAGGAGGGTTAATGTTTTTGAGTTTTATTTGGTGTTTCTTTGACCATAATGGCCTTTGTTGTATTTCTTTGCCCCTGCATGAGCTTTTTGTAAACACTAAGAAAATGATGCCCCTTAGGAGTCATTTATTATAATTTCCTTTATCTTTATTTTACTATTTTTCATAGCCATTTATGTGTGATTATACTTACTCTCATTTAGGACTATTTGTTAATAACATCCTCTCCCAAGGCAAAGTTTATATTTTTCACAAAATGGTGTCACACATTCTCAACATAAACATCTTTCATCATTTAACACATCACAATTAAATTTAAAACATTTAATAACATCTCTTCATGGTCTTAAAAATATAACTTTATTTAATCGAAATAAAACAATTTATTCAATAACAACTCAACAATAAATGGAGTAAAATAGACAGCGACCTCATCCTAGTGTTACACCATCAGAGCAACACTAAGTACTAAATAGAATGCAGAAAGCAATAAATGAAGAAGGCAAAAGACATCTTCCACAGTTAGCATCTAGGGCTCCTCTACTCGAGTATCAGTGAACATAGGCGTAGAGCCACCATAATAAGCAAACATGGGTGATATTACGCTCAAAGATATTAAAGGTGCAAAACATAGCAAGTATAACATATTCATCTCAATCATCAATCACACTTTTATTTATAACAAGAAGACAATTATAATGATTACTCGATAGCAAATTCAGGCATGTATGCATATGTACCCACTACTTAACTCTACATGCATGCAGTACCGATTTGGACATCAGAGACATGTCACTGATATTCATCCATACTCACCCCCGATCCCCTCTTCTAAACCAGAGCCCACCATAATCGTCACGAATCCCTACTACTGAATAAGTAACCTTCACTGATCATATTACTGAATTTAGTTACTCGCTTCTGACCCCACTTCGGAACTAGAGCTTACCACCAAACAGAAGTTCGTACACCATGATGCATGATTTCAACAACGACACTCAAATGTGATTCATCCACAACCGGCCCCACTTTTGACAGTGTCCATGGACAATAAGTCCATCACCTCAAATTAAACTCACCAAAATAAATAACAACAAATTATCAGTCGTAAATGACATAATTCATCATAATTCTTCATAACTTAACATAACAATCAATTATATAATTCAACATTACTCATCATATAACTACCACAATAAAATCATTACATTAATATACTCATGTACATATTTAACCTCTTGGAACAATACCATGAGGTAGCCCTACGTGTTAGCTTTCCAACGCTTCAAATCGTGCCTCAATCGGAGTCACAGAGCTCAAGTTACGTCATTTTAATTATGCAATTTCCCACCCATAGAGTGGTAACTGGTTACACTCAGTGGGTAACCGGTTACATGCATAAAAACAACCCAGAAACTCATTTTTCTCATAGGTAACCGGTTACCAACTGCTAGTAACCGATTACCATTATGCCCATAGTCCAAACTCACCATTAGAGCCATATCAAAGCTCCAATTTTGACCTTTAACCACCCAAATCGAACAGAAAAAAACATATACATATTATACCATGAATAATACATCATATATTCATTGATTAAACACTTAATCCTTCACTTTATCATAAATTTAAGGTTATGTAATACCAAAATACATCAACCGTAACCATAACATTCAAATTCACATAACCACATCATGTATAACTTTTAACATAAAATAGAATACGAATTTCATATATCCCACAATAATTATAACAATTTTTTCAAAGATTTCTCTCAATAACACATAAACATTAACAATGGTGAAAAATATGGGAAGACCCTAGAGGAGGGTGAGGATCCTTCTTTACCCTTCATGCATTTGATACCAATATTAGAGTAAACTCCTCTTACCTTAATTTCCAGCAAGAGCAAGCTTTGACTATGTTATCATCCTCTCTCTCAAACCCCTATTTCGCCTTTTCTCACAATTTGCTCTTTCTCCCAATTTTCTCTAATTCCATGTACTGATGATTCTAAAGTTCCATTAATCCTCCTTATTAATATTAACATAATTTTTTAGTTTTTTAATATTTTCACTCTTCCCCAGACCTATTCTTATTTCCACCTCATACCCTTATTTTTCCAATAATCCCAGTTTCCACCCAAATCTCACGACTTCCCTATTTTCTTAATATTTTAATCATTTAAAATTAACTAAAGTTCTAAATAATTCTCACCACTCTCCATAAATCCCACAAAAATATCCAAACACAACAATAATTAAATAAAACTAATAAATCATATAAATCACCAATACTCAAAACTAAATAAGCAAAAGCAAATTGAAATTTTAATTAAATGATTAATTGAAAATTCTGGGTGTTATAACTCCCGGCCACTTAAGGAATTTTCGTCCTAAAAAATCACATGAAGGAAAAAGCTTTGGATAAGACTCTCTCATCTGACTCTCGAGCTCCCATGTCACAGTCCCACTAGCAGGCCCGCCCCATATTACCTTCATTGAAGCAATCTCCTTGTGTTTATCGTGAAAATTGATAAACAATATCTGGTCTCCAAAAAATGATTTACTTTACAGGATCAACTAGTGAATCAAATGACATGTGTTTTTGTTAAATATTTATTTTTAATAGTTTATAAACACTTCGACAATGCTCATGATATGAGAATGTTGTTTTAAAGTTTAAAAATTAGAATGAAGATTGTGTAAATGAATTGTAATAAAATAAATTTAAAGTAAATTGCAATAAGTAGGAATAATGGATAAACTGCGAACAATTTTAATTAAAATGAAAAGATGGTGATTCACACGTACATTCTCAACAATCTCGTTTCTCATATATACTTAGATACTTGGAGTAATTTATGAGTATTTGTACAATGATTGAACACACAAAAATCCTATACACTAAGACCCCTATTTATACTAAGTCGAAAATAACTGCTATCAATGGTCTTTCCTCTAGAAAACAACAGGTTTTGCTTGCATGTCCTCACTTCATCGTAGCTTTACACTCGTCCCTCTCAGATAAATGGATAAGGATAAAGGACAGTTATAATCCTATTCAAACATCAAAATCTTTCATCGAAAGAAATGTCAGTATTGCTTCTGTCGAAATTACGGTCGAAACCCAAAAATACTTCTAAGTCTGAAAAGCCAGCATTTCCCTATTACACAAAAAATCTCTTTAAAAAGATCTCCCTCTTCGCCAGCAATTCCTTGTTATTGTCAAAGTTGAAACAAACAACATTTCTTTTGCCTACCATATTGAATCCAACCTTGGCATCAAAATCTCAGCTAATAAAATGCCCCCCAAAAATGTCATTTTCGACTGAAAGGAGAGAATAACATTTTTTGAAAGTATCTTTCGACGTTATAAACTTTCCATCTGATATGTCGTTAGGACCATCATGGCAACTTTTCTTAAACCTCTCCTCAAAAGCATGCACAAATCTTTTTTGCAATCATCACATTTCTAGCACCTAAGAAATCATGGGCTAACTTCAACTACCACCATTCCATCAGTTATTCTCTGACTGACATGTGTCCCACCATCTCTTCATCCAATAATTCCTGAAATGAACTGTTTCTACTTCACTCATCTATAAATAATGAATACTACCTTTCTTCACCTTTCTCCATCCTGAAAACTTCTCCTACCAAAAAAGTTCTTCCTAAAACTCTTCTTCTTTCACAAAAATAAAATCCATTTTTTTCTTCTTCAATCCTACTGCATCAATGGCGTCTTCTACTTAAACTACTAATGATTCATCAAAGGCTACTAAAGAATCCAAGAAATCGTCTAGTCTCGCTCCAATTCACAAGGTATTAGGTCCAACTGCTGTGGGTAACCAACAGTACATACCTGAGCCTCAAATCACTGAAGAAAAACGAAAATCTACCGATCATAAGTATTAATTCCCATTTCTGTTTCTTGAAAAACACATGCTATGTTAGGACCCCTACCAAACACAACGGTTAATCCTGATAGTCTTATGGATTTTTTTCCAACATACCATCACTACAAACCCATAACTAATGGGAAGAAACCTAGGGCTAGCAATGAAACTACTGAAAACCCTCACCCTGACAACCAAAGCACACCGTAAATAGAAAAACCCATTGACCTAGATTATGTGAATAATGATTTTAATTTAGACCGTGTCTTTTATTCAATGATCCCTCTGATTATCTAGGCTGGTTAAAAAAGATAGAAAATAAGAAATCCCAAGTTTGGAAAAACATGGGTATCTTCAACATGATTTAATTATCGAAGGCTGGACTAGGATACTACCAGTCTATATTAGTTTCTTCTTTGTATTTATAGGATAGCACCCGTAATAATTTTAATTTTCCATGTGGTATGATGACACCCACATTGTTCGACATTGCTACCATTATTGGGCTCAAAGTGATTAGGAAAACCTATGACCCAAACCTTATGGCTGAGGATACCATCTTTTTCGACACCACTAAAGTTGCCTTTACCACCTATATAGCGTACTATCATGACAAGAGTTTTGTTGAAGTTTCTGATCAGGAACATATTGCTTTCCTTGCTCTTTGGTTGTCTCACTACATATTTTGTTCAAAATCCCTACAAGTAGCGAAGAAATTCCTGACTATGGCGAACCAACTTCATGTTGGACATAACTTTCATCTCAGCAAAATGATCTTGGCTAGCCTCTATGAGTCCCTAGGGGAAGGCATCACAACTCTCAAGAATATTCAACCTAAAGGAAACCTGTTACTCCCTGGTCCTTTCTAGTTGCTGCAATTATGGTTGAATGATACCTTTGAAGCATCTATGCCAATTCGAAATCCTATAGATACAGAGGTTGGGGAGATTAAAAATAGGAGGGTCAAAGGGATGTTCCTTGCTTTGCTGAGCTCATGGTGATGAAGGAATGAATCTAGAACAAACCTTGATTGGTTATGTGATGATGTTCACCAAACGTTATAACTTCACTCCATCAATGGCTCCCTTCGCCCATATAATGCTTGGCCCTGAGTGGTTCACAAGAAAATTCCCTACTCCATCAAATGATCAAAAAGCAGAATCCCTTGCCATATGGGAGGCATTTCTCACCCCCAAACTACTAGTAACTAGGCTCGGGCAATCGAGGAACCGATTTACCCTCTTCAGCTACCATCCTAATCTTGTCTCTCAACAGTTTAGACTTATCCAAATCATGCCAAAACCACTCATCGCCAGAAATAACTCTCTCATCTCCATTTTAACCAAAACATCTCCAGCTATTCTAGATGGACGTGTGGTGGATTTGTTGGCCAATTTGATAAGTGGTTTTTATATTGTTTTTATTAGTTGCTTTTCCTTTATGTTTTACCGTTTTCATTCGCTTTCCTTTCATTTTACCATGTTTTATACTTCGGTATTGTATTTCCTATGTTTTTATGTCATAATAAGCATTTTAAGCGAAAGAAGGACGAAAAGTGGATAAAACATGGAAAAGGCGAATAGTCGGAAATTCTCCATACAAAAACTAGAGGCCTGTTACGGCCATACGTAATGGCTATTACAAGCCGTAACAACCAAGTGAGCTTTTTACTGATTTATTTCCTTTTCCGACCCAATTTCATCTACTTTAAGACTTTTCATTATTTGTGTTACGGCTAGAAAAATGACAGAGTCGCCACCATCATTTATTCATTCCTAAGGAACAGGAAAATAATGATAAAACCTAATAACTAAGGGTAAGATGCTAGATTCGGGAAATAATTAAGTAAGAGGAAGGTGTTAGGCACCCCTTACCTCCATTGTACTCAATGGGAACCTCCTCTAATTTTAGGGTTAATGTATCCTTGAGATGTTTGCTTTATTAATTATTATGGGTTAATTATTTATCTATTTATTGAAAATTATTTTATTATTTAAAAGAATTGATTAATTGAGAAAGGAAAACTTAAAAGTCTTTTTGATTATTGTACTTGCTAGAGTCTTACAATTTTATGCCTACATACCCTCAAATTCATTGAAGGATCAAAGCCTCGTAGTTTGTCTTAAAAAATATTGATTGGTTGGTTATTTTTATCCCTTGAAATTTCTCACGCATCGGGGACGGAGAAGTAACTGATTTAGAAAAACACCTCATTGCACTAAGGCAAAAGACTTATAGTTTGAGGTGAGTTTATATTGATTTTATCCCAATTGATTATTTGCAAAAATATAATCATTAATTTATTTAAGAAAAATGATATTATATATTTATTTAATAAAAATATTAAAAGGTTAATTATATAAACACAAATATTATATCCCTCCCTAATTTTTTTATCCCTTGAACCCTAAAATTTCCTTAGAGATTTATCTCATGATTATTCTCATTATTGATTAAAAATATATAATACTTAATTTATTTATGAAAATAAATATTATATATTTATATGACATTACCCCTTTTGATTGATTGAATAAAAATCTAACTATTTTGATTTAAAAATGTAAACTCATAGTGATAATATATATATATATATATATATATATATATATATATATATATATATATATATATATATATATATATATATATATATATATATATATATATATATATATATATATATATATATATATATATATATATCCCTTGTTTTTATCCTTGGAAGAAAATACATTAAAATGGTATTTATATAAACCCAGGTATTATATCCCTTATCCCTAAAATCCTAAAATTTATCCCTATTTATTGTCCCAAAAATTATCCATAGATTATCTCATAAATTTTTATCTCTTTGAATCCTAGGGTTTTATCCCATAACTTTATCCCATATTATCCCATATTATCCCAATTAACTATTTGCAAAAATGCAATTATTAGTTTGTTTAAGAAAATAAATTAAAAGGATACTTATATAAACTCAAGTATTATATCCCTTACCCCTAATTATTTATCTCTAAAACTCTAAAAATCTATCCTTATTTATTATCCCAAAAATTATCCCAATGTTATCCATTAATCACTCAATAATTATCCCATAAAATTTTATCCCTTAAAATCCTGAAGTTTTATCTCATAATTTTATCACATATTATCCTTAAAATTATTTCAATTAATTATTTGTAAAAATATAATTATTAGTTTATTTAAGAAAATAAATTAAAAGGGTAATTATATAAACTCAAGGTTATATCTCTTATGCCTAACTTTTTTATTCAAAAAATTATCCCATAAATTAATAATAATTGATTAATATCGCATAATTAATCCTATTATTTTTTGGGGCATAAGTCTTTTTTAGAGAAAGTGTGTAGAGATGGTTTATATTAAAATAATTATAATTATTAAAACATAAGCAATATCAGCATGATCCACAACAACAAAAATAAACCAATACGCTAAACAAGTATGAGACACCAAACAAGAAACAACATATCAAATAGTTATATAAGTGAGAGAATAAGGAAAACCGACCTACGGGAAGAAGATTATCCCCGATTAAACAGTAAGATTCAACCTTCTTTTTCTATTCCTTCTAGCCCTTTATGTTTTTGATCCTAACTTTCTCGTAATTCCTCTTCTTCGTTTGTGCCTTTTAAAAGGATTGATGATGACAAAGACTTTAAGGTTTTGGCGTTGTTCATCAGTGTGAAGAGCAACAACTTGAGAATACTTGATAATAAATTGTGGATGAATATTGAAATTTAAAAGTGATAAAATTTTATGTTACTATTTTTCGTGTAATGTGTACAAGTTGAAGCCCTCTCTTTGTTGTGTAGAAATTGAGTAAATTTATACTCAGAGAAAATGTTAGAAACTTGATTAGGAATAAAGACAATTAAAATTATATTAAAAACAAAATTAAAAAGAAGTTAGTGATTTTTACTTTAGGAGTAAAATATTTTTGAAATAGTTTTTAAGAATAGAATATTTTAAAATGATGTTTTTATTTTAAGAATAAGATTTTTTTTTATTAAGAATTAAAGATAAAATACTTAAACAAAGTCAATGCCAAAGATTTAAAAACAAAATTTTTATTTTTATTTTTTTATATAATTTTTTGGAAATGTTATAATAATAATACGATAACAAAAATAACTAGATCAACTTGAAAAGAATAATTTTTTTGATTTGTTTTGAATATTGATGAATGAAATGTTTTGAATTTTTTTTGGAAAGAGATGAACAGTATTTTTTGATATTTGGAAGGTGTGTGATCTCATCATTTTTTCTAATAATAAAAAATAATAATGAATTTATTTTTTCAATAACTAACCATAATTAATAATAATAATAATACTTGACTTTTTCTAATTACTGTAATAACAAAAGATTTTTCTTGTTTCTTTTTTATAATAATTGTAATAACTATAATTTAACTTAAAAATAATGAAAGTGGGAAAGATGGGATTTGAACTCACAATCGTTCTCAATCAAATGGGCTATTCCAATTATTCAAAATAAAATTCCACTAAAAATAATATAATTTAAATACTTAATGAATTATTTAACTTTACTGATTAATCATAATCAAATTCTAACTAATAATAAACCTTTAAATATTTTTCTAGTTAGTTTTTATTTCTTTTCTAAAGTAAGCATTCTATGTTATCCTAATTAGTTAATTAATTGAAATTATATATTAAATTAAAATTAAAATTATACCTTGAAAAACTCAAAAATAGCAACTAAAGTATGATGAGATCAAAACTTCTAAAGAGTCCAAATAATCCTCCTTTGACTTTTTCAGGTCATTGAGTTTTAACAAATAACTTGTATGAGACTCTAGACATATCAATAATATAAACTCTGAGTTAGCTGAAAAAGGAAAAGAGGAATGGTCAAAATTTGGGTACGACAGTTTGGATTCGATTTTATTCCGTTTTTAAGAGGCATTGAAGCTAATGTTTTGTGCCATATTTAGAATAAGCTATAAAACTAAGATTGTTACTTAGTTTAAAGCATTAGGATTTTTCAGTTTTACACTTATTTTTATCACTTTTTGTAAAAGTTTCCATTGAAGCATTGGATCAGAATTTTAATTAAGTATTTCCTTTCGTTTAAGAAGGTTCTTTCTCACTTTATTTATCTTTTTGTCAATTATGTCTTTATCTGCGGTAATTGCTTTGATTAGATCATTCCTCTCCATGAGTGAGTAGTCCACTAGGGACTAAGGGTTATGAACCATATCATATGACTATTCGCATGAACTTAAGCTAGTTACGAGAATTCCATCTTTTTTATTTAAAAGTCTGAATTTTTAACTCAACCTTGCTACAAAAGTACGAGTGTTTTAGGCATTCGCCTTACGCTGAAAGGGTAGGTGTGAACGTCGGAAAGTAGTTTTTAAATAATCAAGTCCGAAGTCACGAAAGTTATCATATATAATTGAGAAAAGTTCCAATTTTTAATAGTTGTGCAAATGAATGACCACTAACGAGCGTTTATGCGCGAGCGAAAGAAGACGAGCGTCCCATTCGTTAAAGGTAGGGCAATATGCTGGTGAAAGTAGGTATTGCCCATAATAATCTATTTTTCTACAAACTTTGTCGGGATTCTCGTAATAGAAATGCTTAAGTCATGTGGAGACGTCTAAGATAGGAGTCACAACCCTAAGTCCTATTTGTTATATCTATTTTAAGTGTTTTTATTCAATTAAGTTATTTTTCACAAAATTGCTTTTTCAAATAAGTTGTTTTGACTTAAGTGCTTTTTCACTTTAGTCACCCTTTTTCTATTATTCGGTTGCTCTAGCTTTATACCGACGTGATAGAAATCAGTAATTAACCATTGGTCTATAAGGTTTGATACTATTTAAAAACTACCCCAACATTTTCCGTACGCTTGCAGTGTGTCACGATTGCAATGTTATTTTTGTATTCTTCATTTCAAGATCACATGTCTACTTAATCACCGACAATGGCATATGATTTATGCTTGATCCCAGATTAATCAGTGTCTTACCAACATCTATGTTTCCTATAGTGGTAGGTAACGTAACACTCCCAAAATCTTTTTCTTTTTGCAAAAGGGTTCTCTGAATAATGGCACTAGAACTTACATCCAATTGAACGGTCTCTTCATCCATGTATCTCCTCTTATTTGTGAGAATCTCTTTCATGAATTTGGAGAATGTCAACATTTGTTTGAGGGCTTCAGCAAATGGAATATTTATCTGTAACCACTTGAATATATCCATAAACCTAGCATATTGTCTCTATTTGTGTTTCTTGGTAGGAGCATGCAAATAAGGTAAATATTGCACCAACAGATTCTTCATATTTTCTTTCACTTCTCTAGCTCTTTGAGTTTTCGTCTTCCACTGCATATTTACTTTTTTTCTCACTCTCTTATTTTTCATTTTTTCATTTTCAACTAATTCTTCCTTTTTATTCTTTTCTTATATTTCCTTCTCACTCTCTTATTTTTCTCCCTATTCTTCTTCTCTCATCTCAACAACTTTTTTCATTTCCAGTTTATCACTAATGCCCTTGCCAACCATTCTACCAGTCCGAGTTGTAATCGATTTGCAATGTTACTTCATATTGGTTTAAGTGTTACCAGTGATTGTCCCTCCTTGTTGATCCGCCAATTACATAGCTATTTGAACCACTTGAGTTTCAAGATTCTTAATAGATGTATCACTATTTTTTTATTTGCAATACGCAATTGCATAAACTGATTCAAAGTGTCTTCCAACTTTAAAGTTCGGTCTTGTTGAGGAAGATTATAGTTGTAATTCTGATACACACTTTCTCTATTACTTGGTCCCGCATCTTGCCTCCACCCCTGGCCATAATTCACATTGTTTTGTCCCTGAAAACCAATATTGCCTTGGTATGTCCCATGCCTTTGTTGATTTCCAAAATAGTTCACCTTTCCATTTGATGGACAATAACCAATGGGATGGTCTCCATTGTAAATCTCATAAAAGTAACATGTTGTCGTTTAACTTCATGCATTTCTTTGAGTTGTTGTGGAAACTTGGACAATTACTTTGTCACTTCTTTCATTGTTTGAGTAAGCAATCTATTTTGAGTCAAGATTATGTCGTTTGTTCTCAATTCTATGATTCCAACTTTTCTTTGTGAGAGACCTCTATTATACTGGCCCTGATGGTCACAAAATGCGATTCATTCGATGATAGTTGATCGATCACCATTTTTACTATATTTTCATCACTTATTCGACAAGAAGCCAAGGAATATGGAATACTTTGTTCACATTATGTTACCTTTCAAGTTAGTTTTTATTTCTGTAAGTTAATTAAGCGTTTTATCAATTTTTAGTTTTATTTCGTGTTTTATGGATTTTATGCTTTGGTTGTCTATTTTTATTCCCTCCAGGTTCAAGTAGAAGACCCAACTGACTTAGTGCAAGAAAGTCGAGAATTCGGATGTTTGAGGAAAGAAATTATGAAGTTTCACGAAGCTTGACATGACCACTCGTTTCACCTGACACAGGCTGTGTCAGGGTGAGGACCTAATCAAGCTGCAAGGGAACGGAGACAGGGGCCTGACACGCCCACCCGTGTCAACTGACATGGGTTATGTCAGCCCACCTGAGATGAAGGCCAAGGTAGGGGCCTGACACAGCCACCCGTGTCAGCTCAGGCGCTGATAATCTCAGTTTTTGGGCTTTAATCCGGGCTTGAGCAACAAGGGCATTTTGGAGATTTCCAACAAATGCTAAGGGATTTTCACTATTTGAGAAGAGTTTCTACGAGAGAGGAAACACACTTTTTGGCAAGGAGAAAAAAGAGCATGAAGAATTGTCAGACGATCGAGAATTACAGAGATCAAGGAATTCGGAGACCAAAAGATTTTCATGAGCGGAAGCAATTGAAGATCCAAGTCATCCAATTACTTGTAATGTCTAATTTTTATCTTGAATCTATTTTGAGCAATATGAATAGCTAAATCCTCCAATGCTATGGGATGTCCTTGTTTTATATATGTAATGACTTTTAGTTTGCGATTGCATTGATAATATTGTTTTTCACAATTACGACAATCTTTTGATGTGTTTAATGCTTTCTCTTTCGGATCAATTGAAATTGTTGTATGATTATCAATTAGGTTGGACCGCCATTGATGAGATTTTCATAAGATTGCTCTGCAGTAGATATTACCTAGGACTAGGGATACCCTATATGAACCAGAGGATTCTTGATATAATAAGGCTTAATTTCGCCGGTAATTTCCTATGGACATTGAAATTAGGATTGAATGATTAAAGGTTTTCTCACCAATACCTTGGGAGAAAATACCCTTGAGAACTGGTAGTAATTAATTGATATTTGTTAATGCAATAGTGACTTAAAGTTGTTACAGGGACAAATTATACACCTTCACTGGCATGTTCCTTTTCCCTTGTAAATCCTTATTTTACAATATTAGTTAATTTATTTGCCTTTACTTTTATAAGTTTGAATCTAAAACGCCGAACACTAGTTTTTGTTTAATCGAACGATTATTAGAACTCGACATTAACATGCAGTCCTTGAGATCGACATTCGGGGAATTTCCCCTTTATTACTGCAAAAGGAAAAATAGTCCACTTGTTATTTTTCCGATCAAGTTTTTGGCGCCGTTGTAGGGGACTGCCAAAATATAGAGTTTAATTTTAGTCAATTAAAATTTTGTTGCTCTGCAATAATTTTTTTTTTCTGTCATTTATATAATTTCATTCACTAATCTGTCAAATCTGTTTATGCGAGGAAATCCCTCAGCTGAATTTCTTATTGATGCAGTAATCGAGAGAACCCTTCACCAGAGACTCAGACACGCTAGATTGGCTCGACTGAATTCCAAAGAAGAAGTTCCCTTGGATCACTGAGATTCAGATTCAGAAAAAGAAATTATGGCTGAAGTTCCTCCAGTTCCACCTCCACCTCCGGAAAGAATCATTGGTGATTATGGAGGTGCAAATGCACAGGGTGGTAGATTAACGATTATCAACCAACCGGTGAATGTGACTAATTTTCAACTGCATCCGAGCACAATCAATCAACTTAAAAGAAAACCTTTCACCGGATAGGTAAATGAAGATGCAAACAAGCACTTGTAGAGATTTTTGACCATGAGTACTACTTTGAAAATTGATGGTCATACTAATGAAGCAAAGAAGTTAATAATGTTCCCGTTCACTTTAGCTGAAGAGGCGGGAGAGTGGTTCTACTCTCTCCCAGACGGCAGTATTATATCATGGGAAGAGATGAAAACGACTTTCTTAAATGAGTATATTCCAGCATCGGTATTTCTGAGAAAAATGTATGAAATCTTAAACTTCAAACAAAAGGAGGGTGAGTCTTTGGGAGATGCCTACAAAAGATTCAAAAGGGTCATTATAGCTTGCCCAACTCATAATATGGATCAGATTGAACAAATGCAAATGTTTGTTAATGGGATCAAAATAAAGACAAAACCGTTTATTGATACAGTAGTTGATGGCTCAACAAATTTCTCAACAACCACTGGTATTAAAAAGATCATTGAAGCGATAGCTGCAAATGAGCATCTTAAATTGTATGATAGGTGTATGAGTAAACCTGAGGGAGTGATTGATCTGAAGCTGGAAACTAATAAAATCTGTTTGGAAGATACATTAGTTGCTGAAGTGGAAAAGAAGTTGAAAGCTATGAATATAGGTACTCAACAGGTAGCTCAAGTTCAACCTGCTCAGGTTATCACTTGTGAAATTTGTAATGGACCTTACCACATAGTGTATTGCTTTGCAACCACTCAACAAATTGAAGAGATGAAATTTTTGAAGCAGAATAATCCCTACTCCAACACGTACAATCCAAGCTGGAAGAATCACCCAAACTTCTCCTGGAAAGATTAGAGAGGGAATGATACACAACACGGTCAAGGTCAATATCATACTCAATATCAACGACATCAGTAACATCAAGCTCAAAAGAAAGAAGATTGGGAGATTGGCATTGACAAAATGGTCGCTCACAATATGCAATTCCAAGAAGAGACTAGAAACAATCAGAAAAACACAATCGCCTCTATAAAAAAATCTTGAAGTTCAGATGGGTCAGATAGCACAACAAAGAGCAAGTTCTCTAACACCGGGTTCCTTACCAAGTGAAACAGTTCAAAATCCAAGAAATTATAAGAATGTTAATATTGTCACGACGGGAAGTGGGAAGGCCGCTAAAGATGAAAAAGTTATACCAACCGGAAAGCCAACGAAAGAGAAAAATAAAAATGAGACCAAACTAGTGATTAAGTTACCCTACCCTCAGAGAGTGACAAAGAAGGATCCAAGAGAGACAGACTTTGAGAATTTTATGACAATGGTAAAAAATATAGAGAGTCATATACGTTTGTTTGAAGCAATCGAGCGAATGCCCATGTACACAAAGTTCATGGAAAAGGTAATTGCCAAAAAGAGACCAGCGACAGAAGAATCGGTAGCCAGGAAGGAAAAGTGTAGTGCAATATCACTGGATGAGAGAATTCTAAATAAATAGAAGGATCCTGGAACGGTCACATTATCATGCACTATAAAAGAGAAAACGTTCAAAAAGGTAATAATTAATTATGGAGCTAGTGTGAGTCTGATGCCATTATCGATCTATCACAGGTTAGGTATTGAAAATGTTAGCGATACCAGGACAAATCTGAAGTTTGCAGATCACTCGATTAAAAATGCATATGAGATAGTAGAAGATGTACTGGTGGCAATATAGGAATTGAGTTTTCCTGATGATATTGTGATCATAGACATGCCTCCAGATGAAGAGACACCCATCATTCTTGGTCGACCATTCATGCAGACAAGTCAATGCAATCTCAACATGGACCAGGGCACGTTAAATTCAAAAGTTTATGATGATGAAATAACATTGAAGGTTATTGAAAACAGGAAGCTATAGGTAGAAAAAGAACATCACTATCAAGTAGGCATGAACAGGACAGAGGTGAGAATGCAAACTAATAGACCAACATAAAAAAAAATGCAAGGCCTTCTCAACTACCACCACTTCCATTAGCAACTCCAAATGAAGAAAATTTTGGTTCTAGTCCAAAAACAAAAAGAAAGAAGGAGAAGCCTTATCCTCACGGACGAGGGATTGGTCGGGTAAAGAATGTTTATCTACACGGATAGTGTGTTAAACCGTCGAGCCATGTGACGTTAAACGAAGCGCTTCATGGGAGGCAACCCATGCGTTTTATTTCTAATTATTGTCTTTGTTTTTGTTTGGTGTTTTAGGTTGTTCAGGTTTGCATAATGCCTTGCATAAAAGGGGAGAGACACTCACTTTAATGCGAAAGTTGTACCGGGAGGAAAGACCAAATATGAATAAATGAGAGAAGAATCTTTTTTTAAGCCCAACCAGCCACCTAACATGGTCAGCCGTGTCAACTAACACAGGCCATGTCAGGGCCATGAGCCAAGGAGTAACAACAACATGACATGGCCGATCATGGTACTTGACACGACCAGTGTCAGGGCCACTGAAGACAAAAATTCACATTGGCAGAAGCGTGACACGGCCACCCATGTCAGCTAACAAGACTCGTGTCAGGACCACTAAAGCTTGCTATGAAAAAATTGGACTTACAGCAGCCTGACATAGTCGCCCATGTCAGCTGACACAGCCCGTGTCAGGCCTGTAGATTTGAAATTGTGAAAGTTGTTTGGGTGCTCGTGTGGACCCCACCCCTTATTAAAGCCCAATAACCACTCATTACATGCACTTAACACATTATAAAATCTAATTTCCACTCATTATCTCTCACAAACCTCATCTTCTCCACCATCTCTCTCTCAAAAACCTAAACTTCCATTAAACCCCCCCTAAAAAAGCTTTCACCTTTACCACCATATCAACCTTAAATAAAAAACTCCCTTCACAAATCCTTCACCATTTTTCGCCCTCATCACATCCACGGTGTCTGTATTTTCTAATTTCAATTTCGAATTTCTCTTAATTTTTGCAGATACGAAAATGCCCCCAAGGATGACTATTCAAGGGAAGAAACCAATGGCTAAGACCTCAAGGCCACGGAAGAGGAGCAACCGTAATCCGAGCCCGCATAACACTGTCTTCGATAATCCGGAGCAAGAGTGATGGTACTCCATTCATAGAAAGCGGAAGTTAACCCCCACCAAGTATAGGTGTGAACAAACCTTTCATGACTTAGGCTTAAAGATCAAAATTTATAGAATGTTCATTATGTTGGGTATGTTGGAATTCATGAGTCTTGAGGCACCGACTTATCAGCACACCACGCTTGAATTTTTAAGTACACTTGAGTTCCAACTGGAGAAACGGTGGATTAAAACGACGAGGTACTACTATGGTACTCTCCGATTCCATCTTTTTAATAATTATCATGAGCTATCTGTCGAGGAGTTGGTTGGTATCCTCTGACTCCCACTATACGGACAATATGCGATCCCTGAAGGGTTTGCTCCACATGATTTTTGGACTGCTATTACTGGGAGGACTGATTACACCTCCAAAGGTGCAAAGGCCCCCTGCATCCAGAACCCTTACTTCCGCTATGCCCAAAAAGGTCTAGTGTATACTCTGTTTGGACGGGGTGATAACACGGGAGTGGCAACTCAGAGGGAGTTATTCTTCCTTTGCTCGATGGCACAAAATCAGTCCATCAATGATGCTGCCTTTGTAGGTGACTATTTGGGGAGAGTTGGTCGGGCAGACTCCACTGGTATTTCTATTTGGGGCATGATTACCCAGATTGCTGAACATTTTGGTTATCATTGCACTACCTAATCCTGACAGAGTAAGTATTCTTGATTGTGCTAATTAGTTGTATGTGAGTGTTGACCCTGATGAAGACGAAGGCTACGATGCTGAAAATGTAGTTGCAGGTGAACCGATGATTGAATACGCTTAGCATCAGGATTCATTTGTACCCCCTTCCGAAGATCCAACCCAATAGGGTGTCGGGTCATTATCCATGAATCATGACCAGTGGGCATGGGTACAAACCGAGATCAGTGACCTTAGAACTGAGCAATCAAGATAAGGGATCAAGTAGGCTTGATAAGGGGAGGTTTTGGATGAGATGAACTTGATGATGCGATGGTTGATGTTGCACTTTTCGCCCCAGCCTCCTCAGTAGGGCATTATGAGTCACCCTCCTCAATCTTGTTCTACAACATTGGGGCCAATGTTTAGTTCAATCGTGGGGGAGGTTTAATTATGCTTTTGGTTTTTATGTTTTTATTTTATTATTTTCCCATTTTGTTTACTGTTTTACATTTGGTTTGTCTTTACTGTTGGGTATCATTTGTTGCATGTATTTCAGGTTCTTGATGTTATTGTTGGATTAGGTGATGACCATTAATGGTAGTGGATAAAATGATCACTCCACTTACTATTGCTTATTATTGAATGATCTTCCCAATAAGTTGATATTGCTGAAGGAAAGAATTGGAGGCAACTGTCTCAAGCTCGACTAACATAGGTTCCCTGTGCATTCCGAGTTGAGTAAGAAGCCACACCATACTAGAAATACGGTGGATTCTGTCATGCTTTATCTAACATGGTGAGCACATAAAAAGCCAAACACATTTGTTATCAAGAGCGATATTCAGGTATGTCTTTATCACTCTGAGTTTGCGTAAATTCTCTGGGAATATCACTACATATATACATACACTGAGGCACGTTGTTTGAGTAATAGCCTTGATCCTTTCTAGCCATCCCTTTAATATTATCTCTTGTTAACCTCGTTTGAGCATGTACCCTTAGGTTGTATATATAACCAAATGAATATAACCCATGACCCAAACACTTCTTTACCTTGTTCAAAGATAACGTTATGTCCTTTAAGTTGTGTTAAGTTCTAAGTTTTGGGTAGCCCAATAAGAAACGGAAAGTAAGGTGGGTGCGGCAAAAATAATAAGAAAAACGACCATCGGATAAAAGAGGAAACACAAGAAAAAAATTGATGGAACGGAAAAAAAAGCACTCACCAAATGCGAAACACTCAGTTTGGTATAAAAAATGAAATAGAAAAAAAAACTGAGTAATAGAACTGAAAAAGAAAAGAATTAGAAATGATATGTATAACAAACACAGTGAAAAGAATAATGACATTGACTCTGAACCCAAAACCATTTATTTTTCCTTTTGTTTGTATTTACCCCACCGTAATCCAAGCCCTATTACAACCCGAAAGACCTAAAAAATTGTGTGTTATGTGTAGTTTATACCAAAGGAGAAGATATTCAAATTTATGAGTCGATATTGCATATTCTGAAATGTGAGTGTAAACAGTTTAACCTGGAGAGAATTGGTGAGAGTGTGATATAATCTGATAGGTGAAGTAGTACATCTATGTGGAAGTGCGACGGAAAATCAATTAGGGAAAGTAGGGACTATGAAAGAAAGAGTGAAGGCGTGTGGTGAAAGATCTCAACAGTATTGTGGCAAGAAAATTTCAGTTTTGGGAAATGTCACACTGTGTCGTTTAGAAGATTACTTGAGGACAAGTAATAAGCTAAGTTTGGGGTTGTGATCGTCACCATTTTTACTGTATTTTTATCACTTATTCGACAAGAAGCCAAAGATTTTGGAATACTTTGTTCGCATTATGTTACCTTTCAAGTTAGTTTTATTTCTGTAAGTTAATTAAGCGTTTTATCAATTTTTAGTTTTATTTTGTGTTTTTTGGATTTTATGCTTTGGTTGTTTGTTTTTATTCCCTCCAGGTCCAAGTAGAAGACCTAACTGACTCAGTGCAAGAAAGTCGAGAATTCCGACGTTTAAGGAAAGAAATTATGAAGTTTCAGGAAGCCTGACACGACCACCCGTGGCACCTGACACAGGCCGTGTCAGGGTGAAGACCTAACCAAGCTGCAAGGGAAGGAAGACAAGGGCCTGACACGGCCACCGTGTCAGCTGACACGGGACATGTCAGCCCACCTGAGATGAAGCTGAAGATGAAGGTCAATGCAAGGGCCTGACACGGCCACCCGTGTCAGCTGACACGGACCGTGTTTGTAACGCCCCAGATTGCTTTTAGGATTACCGGTTGGCCCCACAAACCAACACGAGTCTTTTCATCATGTTTTGTCCTCACTCGCACGCTTTGCAGAAAAATTCCCAAAAGGTTACCCATCATAATACTACTCAAAGTCAAGCACACTTAACTATGGAGTTCTTATTGGTTAGACTACCAAAAATAAGATGCATCTTGTTGGTATAGATAATACAAATTAATCCTTATAAGCCTTCCTTCAACCATGCAGTCACATACCCACACAGCCTCAGGATCCCTCTCATTCTGATGTGAATTTGGTTTTTTCCTACAAGCTGCTAGGAGTGTCTCATTGTCATACCTCATGCACCGACAACCACTCCCTCGCCCTCGGATGTAACATGTAACCATTATCTGGCCTCTCTAGCCTCGGGTGTTACATGCCCACCAGATTCCGCTTGGTTCGTCCCCGAACCACATCGTACTGGGAGAGGTCTTACTCTGATACCATTTGTAATGCCCCAGATTGCTTTCAGGATTACCGACCGGCCCCACAAACCAACACGAGTCTTTTCAGCATGTTTTGTCCTCACTCACACGCTTTCTAGGAAACTTCCCATAAGGTCACCCATCTTAATACTACTCCAAGTCAAGCATGCTTAACTATGGAGTTCTTATTGGTTAGACTACCAAAAATAAGATGCATCTTATTGGTATAGGTAGTACCAATTAATCCTAATAAGCCTTCCTTCAACCATGCAATCACATACCTGCACAGCCTCAACATCCCTCTCATTCCGATGTGAATTCATTTTTTTCCTACAAGCTGCTAGGAGTGTCTCATTGTCATGCCTCGCGCACCGACAACCACTCTCCCGCCCTAGAATTTAACATGTAACCATTCTCTGTCCTCTCTAGCCTCAGGTGTTATAGTGTCAGTCCAAGCGCTAATTATCTCAGTTTTTGGGCTTTTATCTGGGCTTGAGCAGCAAGGGCGTTTTGGGGATTTCCAACCAATGCTAAGGGATTTTCACTATTTGAGAAGACTTTATACGAGAGAGGAAACACACTTTTTGGCAAGGAGAAAATAGAGCACAGAGAATTTTCAAACGACCGAGAATTATAGAGATCAAGGAATTCGGAGAGCGGAAGATTTTCATGAGCGGAAGCAATTGAAAATCTAAGTCATCCAATTACTTGTAATGTCTAATTTTTTATCTTGAATCTATTTTGAACAATATGAGTAGCTAAACCCCCCAAATGCTAGGGGGTGTCCCTGATTTATATCTGTAATGACTTTGAGTTTACGATTGCATTGATAATATTATTTTTCACAATTACGATAATCTTTTGATGTGTTTAATGCTTTCTCTTTTGGATCAATTGAGATTGTTGTATGGTTATCAATTAGGTAGAACCGCCATTGATTAGGTTTTCATAAGATTGCTCTGTAGTAGATATTACCTAGGACTAGTGATACCCTATACGAACCAGAGGATTATTGATATAATAAGGCTTAATTTCACCTGTAATTTCCTTGGACATAGAAATTAGGGTTGAATGATTAAAGGTTTTCTCACCAATACCTTGGGAGAAAATACCCTTGAGAACTGGTAGTAATTAATTGATATTTTTTGATGCAATAGTGACTCAGAGTTGTTATAGGGACAACTTATAAATCTTCCCTGGCATGTTCCTTTTCCCTTGCAAATCCTTATTTTACAATATTAGTTTTTTTATTTGCCTTTATTTTTATAAGTTTGAATCTAAAACCCCAAACACTAGTTTTTGTTTAATTGACCGATTATTTGAACTCGATATTAACACGTAGTCCTTGAGATCGACATTCGGGGAATTTCCCCTTTATTACTTCAAAAGGAAAAATAGTACACTTGTTTTTTTTCCTGATCAATAGCCATTGCATATTCCGCAATCTTACACATTAGAGAACCGCCTCCAGTTACTTCTAATAGAAGTTTCAGTTGCAGTTGAAGTTCGTTGTGGAAAATATGAATATGAGTGAGGTCATCAAAAACGTGGTTAGAACATTTTCATAACATAGACTTGTAATGCTCATATGCTTCACAAAGTGTTGCAGTCACACCTTGATAAAATATGGAAATAATGGTCTTGGATTCCGTTAATTTATCGTGTGGAAAGAACCTATTAAGAAATTCCTCTTCAAGTGTGTTCCAGTTGGTTATAACATGAACTAATTGGTCTAGATACCAATCTTTTGATTTATCGATCAGAGTTTGAAGAAATTATCTAATAAATACAACTTATTCTCCTTCTTCTGCTTCAGATGCTTCGAGTGTACCGACAAGCTCATAAAACTTGGTAAGATGAGTATATGGATCTTCATAGTCAAGTCCAGCAAAAGGATTTGCATAGATAATTTGAAGAAATTCAGTCTTCATCTCAATTTGTCTAGTATTGATTAAATATTTGATAATATGGGATAGTCGTATTGGGTTGTTATGACATGACATTCCACCAAATGAAGTTTTTTTTTGTTGTTGTTATTGTTGATGACGTTATTGTTATTCATGTTGTTGTTGATGGTGTTGTTGTTTTCGTTCTATTTAGCCATCACTTTTTCTGGTTAAGGAGATGTTGAAGAAATATAAGTAGAAGTTCCTTCTTGTTGATTTCTTTCCTTGGCTATTTGCTTTAGTTTTCTGTTTGTACTGTTGTTTCTTCAAGTTGTTCTTTCAATATCAGGATAAAAAAGTAACTTATCTTCTGGTGTTTTTCCTTGCATAAACAGAAATCACAAGCATAACCAAAACAAGTGAGCAACATGATATATATATATATATATATATATATATATATATATATATATATATATATATATATATATATATATATATATATATATATATATATATATATATATATATATATATATATATATATATATATATATATATATATATATATATATATATATATATATACACACACACACACACACACACACACACACACACACACACACACACACACACACACACATAATATTAACAAGTGCAAAATTGCTTAAAATGATAAAAATTGTTGCTATGCTTGTAATATCTAAACTCCAATCCCTCACAATATTTCTATTTTTATGCATCGAATCAAAAGTAAGTATTTTTTTTATCTTATCCACAAGGACTAATACGATATCACTTTAGTTCAATAGTTAATGTGGTTCTAAGTGATATGATTGTGATTATAATTTAAAGGAATGTTAAAGTAATTAATAATTATGAATGTATCAGAGATATGAGCTTGCTGGGATTAGATTTCGTTAACCTAATGCATGTGTATCTTCCTGATCAGTTATAAAGAGCCTAGATATTAATCAATATTATCACTTATCACTCACCAACATTGTTTATGTCTTAACCGTGTTGGGAATTGAAACATGTTAGGAATTCAACCATATTGGATGAGATGAACTTGATGTAACGACAATTGATGTTGCACTTTCCGTCCCAGCCTCCTCAGTAGGGCATTGTGAGTTACCCTCCTCTATCTTCTTCTACAACATTGGGGCCATTGTTTAGTTCAACCGTGGGGGAAGTTTAATTATGATTTTGGTCTTTATGTTTCTATTTTATTTTTTATTTTATTATTTCCCATTTTGTTTACTGTTTTACATTTGGTTTGTCTTTACTGTTGGGTATCATTTGCTGCATGTATTTCAGGTTCTTTGTGTTATTGTTGGATTAGATGATGACCATTAATGGTAGCGGATGAAATGATCACTCCACTTACTGTTTCTTGTTGTTGAATTATCTTCCCAAAAAGTTGATATTGCTGAAGGAAAGGATCGGAGGCAACTGTCTCAAGCTCGACTAACATAGGTTCCTTGTACAT
Organism: Lathyrus oleraceus; assembly: GCF_024323335.1. Lineage (NCBI taxonomy): Eukaryota > Viridiplantae > Streptophyta > Magnoliopsida > Fabales > Fabaceae > Lathyrus > Lathyrus oleraceus. Next base: position 59,639,899 of record NC_066582.1, on the reverse strand, counting down.
TCCGAGTTAAGTAAGAAGTCGCACCATACTAGAAGTACAATGGATTCTGTCAAGCTTTATCTAGCATGATGAGCGCATAAAACTCCAAACATATTTGTCATCATGAGCGATATCCAGGTATGTCTTTATCACTCTGAGTTTGCATAAGTTCTCTGGGAATATCACTACATATATACATACACCGAGGCATGTTATTTGAGTAATAACCTTGACCCTTTCTAGCCATCCCTTTAATATTATCCCTTGTTAACCCCGTTTGAGCATGTACCCTTTGTTTGTATATATAACCACATGAATATAACCCATGACCCAAACACTTCTTTACCCTGTTCAAAGATAATGTTATGTTCTTTAAGTTTTGTTAAGTTCTAAGTTTGGGGTAGCCCAATAAGAAACGGAAAGTAAGGTGAGTGCGAAAAAAATAATAAGAAAAGCAACCATAAAAAAAAGAGGAAACAAAAGAAAAAAATTGATGGAACGGGAAAAAAAGCACTCACCGAATGAGAAACACTCAGTTTGGTATAAAAGATGAAATAGAAAAAAAAGAACTGAGTAACAAAAATGAAAAAGAAAAGAACTAGAAATGATATGTAGAACAAACACAGTGAAAAGAATAATGACATTGACTCTAAACCCCAAACCACTTATTTTTCCTTTTGTTTGTGTTTACCCCACCGTAACCCAAGCCCTATTACAACCCGAAAGACCTCAAAAATTGTGTGTTGTGTGTAGTTGATACGAAAGGAGAAGATATTCAAATTTATGAGTCTATATTGCATATTCTGAAATGTGAGTGTAAACACTTTATCTAGAGAGAATTGGTGAGAGTGTGATATAAGCTGACAGGTGAAGTAGTACATCTATGTGGAAGTGCGACGGAAAATCAATTAGGGAAAGCAGGGACTATGAAAGAAAGAGTGAATGCGTGTGGCGAAAGATCTCATCAGTATTGTGGCAAGAAAATTTCAATTTTGGGAAATGTCACACTTTACTCGAGGATAAGCAATGAGCTAAGTTTAGGGTTGTGATCGGTCACCATTTTTACTGTAATTTCATCACTTATTCGATAAGAAGCCAAGGATTCTGGAATACTTTGTTCGCATTATGTTACCTTTCAAGTTACTTTTTATTTATATAAGTTAATTAAGTGTTCTATCAATTTTTAGTTTTATTTCGTATTTTCTAGATTTTATACTTTGGTTGTTTGTTTTTATTCCCTCTAGGTCCAAGTAGAAGACCCAACTGACTCAGTGCAAGAAAGTCGAGAATTCTGGTATTTGAGGAAAGAAATTATGAAGTTTGAGGAAGCCTGACACGGACACCCATGTCACCTGACACGGGTCATGTTAAGGTGAAGACCTAACCAAGCTGCAAGGGAAGGAAGGCATAGGCTTGACACGGCCACCCGTGTCAGCTGACACGGTGTAGCGGGAAATTCATGATCATCAAGCTATTGACAAGCTAGAGATCAATTAACAAGAGTCGCCACCGCGCTTTTATTGTTTCCAAGGGAAAAGGGAAAAGTACGAATAAAACCCAATAAGTAAGAAGTTTTCAAATAAAAACTAATAAAAATCAGAGATCACAGGTAAGGGGGTTGGTTACACAGAGGGAAGGTGTTAACACCCAAAGTGTCCTAGGTACTCCTAGAGAGCCCTTTTTGTGTGCATATGTATTTTGTACAAAGTGATGTTTACAAAAAAATAGAATGGGGGGGATGAGGAAAGAATTCATTAATTATATTTTTGTGTTTGACAAGACCTTCGGTCTTGTGCCTACGTACCAATATAAAAATGAGGGATCAAAACCTCGTAGTTCGTGATACAAATTTTAAAATGGATGCATTCATTTTAACAAAATTTAAGTTTGAAAGGCACAAAGGCCTAAAATGGTTTGAATGAGTTAGTTCTTTTTGACTTTTTGAAAGTTTAAGTCAAGTATTTGTTAAGTTTGTTCACAAGTTTGATTTAAGAAAATAAGTTTGAAAATGCAATGGCATAAGGTCAAAGTTTCTATCTTTTGCAAAAGTGGTCAAAGTTTAGAACAAAAATAGTTCACGCAAAGAAGATTTTGAAAATGGAGGGAGAGATTTTGGAAATTAAAGAAATGGGGAGAAGATGAAGAGACTACCCTATGCACAAAATTTAAAAGTTTAGAGTTGAAAAGATCTGACCAAATGGCTAGCAATCCAATAGACAAAAATGTCAATAGAAACCCAGAATTCCCTTGGACTTTTAAAATCAAGCAACACACAAATGCACAATTATATTATCTTGAAGATAAAAGGCATCAAATAAAGATGGCCTCATCCAAGCTTATCCATTCCATGATCTTCTTCAAAAATAGCCCATGTAACAGATGAATTCCACAAGTCACAGGTTCAAAATAAACAGCTTCATAATGATCATGTTACAGATGAATCCTAGAGAGGTCTTCAAAGATGTATCAGGTGAAGTTCAAATTGCAAGCACTTAGTTTTTCACAAACTGGCATTGGCCAAGTCCTTTAGCTTAGGAAGGTTGCCTAGATTCTAAGTCCATTTGTCCAAGATCAAGGCAACAATCCACTCAAAGTTTTTTATGGTTTTTATGATTATTATGTACATGAATGGTCAAAGACCACACAAACAAATAAAATAACATCAACAAAATATATCACACAATATGGTCCAAATGGACAAAGTGAAAATTACATTAACATAAACAACTAGAATGATATGTATAATGGCAAATGAAGTAAAGTGCTAAAAGTAAAATTGCATTAAGATAAAAACATGGAATTAAAAGTTAATAGTTAGTAGGTTAGAGGTTAGTTTTGTTTTTGCTTTTGCTTTTCAAGACATTCTTTGGAGAACACTCAACCCACTTATCACAAGCATGGATTCTTGAACCAAAACATCTTCCAAAGGAAGGAAAGAAGACCAAGTTTCCACACAATACCATGAAAGAGGGGAGACTTACAATCTCACTAACTAGAATGCTTATTCCTTTTATGTCAAAAATTTAGCTCTATGTTAAGCAATCGTAATTGGACTTATGTAGAAGTCACAACTATTTGAGGTCGGGCAATAGAATTTTGGTGTTAATGCATGTTAGAGACATAGTATAATGAACTATGCTTATGAAACATACCACACACAAAAAAAAGAATATGCAAAAGGTGTGGCCTAATCTCATCCATACTCATGTCAATTTTTCAATCAACTAGCATTAGGACTTTGAGATGTCATAGGCCAAATGGAATGAATGAATGAATAAGGGGAATAAGATGAAGTGGGAAGGGGATGAATGATATCACAAATTGGTCAAAGGAGGACTTTTATTAAATTAATATCATTCATTCATTTTGGGAGATGGAATGTACATTCCATCAATCCCCTAAATCCAATGATATTAACTTGATAAAGTCAAATCAACCTTGACCAAGACCCAACAACAATAAGCAAACTCATACAAGTCAATACAAATGGTCCACAAAATTAAATTGACATTTATTCAATTAAAAATAATAAAATAGTGCATTTAATTCAAATATGTTTTGTCCAAATCCTAAAATCTCATCAAAACACCAAAGAAATGGTCATGAGATTTATCATAGGTCAAACAAGGTCAAAGGACCTTGGAGAAAAAAGTTCATAATTTTTGGACATTTAAAAATATTTTTAAGCAATTAAAAACAAATGCAAAATCAATTAATTCATGAAAAATATTAATAATGATCCAAAAAATAATTTTAATTCAAAATATGAAATAAAAAAATATTTGAATTTTTTTTTGGTGAAAGTCCCATATTTTTTGGATCAATATTAAATTTAGTATGAATTATTGAAGAAAATGCAAATAAAATAAAAATTCAGAAATTCTAAATTACGTGGACCATCAGATCTCCCTCATTAATTGAGGTGACAGATCTGATGATCCAAAACACGTGTACCACATGTACATGAGTCAACCGCGTGGCACAGATGGTAATTCAAAGCAACACTCAGGATTAGAACGTGATACATGGATCCTATGGTTCACAACCTTGCCAAGTCACCACCGGAGCCAGAGCTCCGGTCATCTTCTCCGGTGGACCTCACCGGACTGGTCAAGATGAACCATCACCAAAAAGAAAAACAAGGACATGATCTTGAAGAAAAAATGGCACTGAGCTCGAATCTGACCTCCATTCATTCCAATTCCAAATATATTGAGAGATATGTGGAATTGAAAATTGAGGTACATGAACTGAGTTGCTTCGATTTGACCTCAAAGCAACTCAATCTTCTTGCCTACATTGGTAGGACTTCAGACAACCAAAGAATCAATGGAATTGAGCAAGAAATTGAGAGAATCAAAGAGTTTAAAATTTCTGCAAATTACCTTCAATGGAGGTCTGAACTTGATGGATCTTGATCTGGCTTGTGCTTGGACTCACTCTACTTGTTTGTAGGAAGAGAATGGAAAGGTTTAGAAGCAATGGACTCCTGCAGAATTGAATTCCAAGGCAGTGGAGATTCAAGCTCAAATTCAAATGAATTTATCAGGTTTATCCTTTGAGAATGAAGGGGTTTCAATAGGGAATCAAAGCTGGTGCAATGGTGTCCTTAATTCTGAGCAATTGAAGCTCTATTTATAGAGGAATCATGTGATATTTGCACACTCACTTCCATTTTCCAAAATTGGCAAATGATGATGCAATGGTGCATGGGCGCGCACAGGCCCATGAAATGATAGCTTGAGGTCCAAAATTGCATATCAGATGGTTTGAAGTTAGCTTAGATTTCAAGGCAAATGTACATTGATGCTTGAAGATTGATCCATGCCAAATGATATAAGCCTGTTTAAGCCATGCACATCCTATGCATTTCAAGTCCAAAATGAACGAGTTTGAGCTCTTTCGAAAGGTGAGATCAAGAGGAATAAGTTTTATGTTGAACACTTTTTCATTTGGAGCTTAGAACTTGGAGAAATTTGAGGAGGAAGTTTGGAAAAATTTGACATATCAAAAAATTTCTAAGTGTCAAGCCATATGTCTCAATATTCCACCTTACTTAACTTTTTATAGGAGCTTCAAATGAGAAAAGTGTCTTCATCAAAGTTGTAGCTATCTCAAAGACCTTTAAAATGGTCACCAATTTCATGTAATTGGGATTTGAAATGATAGAGCTATGCATTTTTGAAGTTTGGAAAAATCACTTGATCAATGGTATAGGTCAAAAGTGACCTATAATGTAGCCTCATATCACATGCTCAAAAAAGTTGAATTAACTCTCACTCCAAACATTAAAGTTGAAGTATACACATTGAATTTGGTTGTGAAACTTGAAAATATTTCATCTCATAAAAATTGAGCAAGTTATGGCCTTGGGAAGTTGACTTTCAAATTAGGGTTTAGACAAAATGACCTATAATTTTCAACATAAACATGATTTTCCAAGCAAAACTAGATCTAGGTCTCAACATGAACGTTGTTTAGAATGTCATTTGGAGTAAGTTTTATCTTGGAATCATTTTCATATGGTGAAAATTGTAGGAGATAGGGTCTAGGGAGACCCAGTTTTGATCAGATGAATTCATCTAGCCAACCACCATCAACCAACTTGCTAACTTCCAATTCTATTGACTTTCTTGGATCATGGTAGGTCATATATGCATAAGATGATGAATTTTGAAGTGTCCTTTGATAAATTTGATCAATTGGTGAGATAGCTTATTGGAGAAGTTACTCAAGATACCCAGTCAAACTAGGGTTTCCAAGGTAAGTCACCCTCAAACTCTTGAAGAAAACTTGATCAATATAACATGTAGAGATCAATGGGACTCATATATGATACTCATAACCATTCTTGAATCAATTCTTGGTTGTGCTCTTTGTTCATGAGGGTCTCAAACCCTAGATGTGATCTTGATGAATCAATGAGATCATGCCCCTACCTACAAAAGAGTTAGATAGATGCAAAGACATATTTTTGGTATTTTAGTTAGTAAAATGATAATGTACAAGTATGATATAATCACAAAGTGCTTGGGGATCTCTCATAAAACAAACTCAATGGAAGAGGGGTAAGGAGGATGCCAAGATATGATCCCAATGCTAATGCTTATGATGAAATCGCATGAGGGATCTTAGGGTCAAAATTGGGGTCTTACACACGGGACATGTCAGCCCACCTGAGATGAAGCTGAAGATGAAGGCCAATGCAAGGGCCTGAGACGGTCACCCATGTCAGCTGACACGGACTGTGTCTGAAGGAGAAGTGTGATCCAAAGTGCAACAGAATTTAAAAATTTCTCCTTTAGTGATCCTTACGAACGGGCATGATCAGTAATAGAATCGTTACCTCTTATGGCGGTTGAAACCTTTGATGCAGATCTACAGAGTGATCACAAACGTTGAATGGTGACAATGACTCTACTCAGTCCACACGAACAGATTCCTTCAATCTCAATGCTAGCTGCTAGGAATGAAGGCTTTGAGTGAGAGAGAGGGAGAGAGAAACGAAATTACAACTGCACAAATGCTTCTGCACATGGGTTCTATTTATAAAACCACTTGTGTGGGCTGCAAGCTAAAAAGCCCACTTAAGTGTATGTGGCCCATATCTTATAATATGCCACAATCACTTAAGCGCGTGGTACCTTACCATATTTCGTATTCCACTTAAGTGCACCGTACCTTACGGTGTTCCTTATTTACTCTATCTCTCATCAATCCGTCCTTTTGTGTGAGATCCTGTTGGTTTTCGCGACATATGCAATTATATTAAATCACGTATTCAACATAATAAATAGTGAGCGGTATCTAGCAACACATCACTGTTACCCAAGACATGAAAATGTCATGTGATCTGGCAAATCCTTTTGTGATAATACTTATGTGTATAATTACCCTTTTACCCCTATGTCTATATTGAACACAAGGCATAAACCGTGTCATCCTTCTCCAGTTCAATATTGAGCCCGTAGACATTTATCTTGTTACGCAGGATGGGCAAATTCCATCTAGGTCACTCATGTCCCTCAGCATGCTTCGTGGAGTACCCATCAACTGTCAATATGGTCATCCAGTAACAGACATTATTTGATCAACAATAAGGCACTTGACTCTACATCTGGGGTTCATAGTGGTTTCAGGTTGAAGGGTGGTATACACCAATATCACCATGAGAATAACTTATGACACTTTGCATAACTTTCTATATAGTATTCTCATAGCAGGTCAATCTAGTATAAATATTACTCTTAATATTCATACCAATGTTTAAGACTTGATAACTCCTTATCCATGATCCATGAGATGTGATGATCAGTCTATATACATAATAGTCTTAATGCTTTAATGTTATTCCACTTTACAATAAAGCTCGACTACAAATACTTTAAGAATAGTGTCCTTATGTTTAATGGGATCTCATGATTAAGTCACACTTGATACATTAAACAAACTAACTATTCTAGGGACTTTACTAAACAAACATAATAAAGAAAAAGCCTTTTATTATTAATAAATAATTCGATACAAGTACCAAAAGTATTGGCCTGTAGGGCTTACACCAACAATCTCCCACTAGCACTAGAGCCAATCAGGCATACCCCTAATGCCCATAGATCTAGTATGGCCATCATGCTTATGCTGCTCAAAATGCTTTATCAATGGGTCAACAATATTGTCAAGTGTGGGTACTCTTCATATTTTCACATCTCCTCTATCTATTATCTCTCGAATGAGGTGATAATGCCTAAGTATGTGATTGGATTGTTGGTGATATCAAGGCTCCTTAGCTTGTGCGATAGCACCTTTGTTATCACAATAAAGATCAATCGGATCCACAATGCTAGGAACTATGCCAAGTTCACTAATAAACTTTTTGATTCAAACAACTTCCTTTGCTGCACTTGAGGCAACAATAAACTCGACCTCGGTTGTAGAATCAACAACTGTATCTTGCTTTAAACTTTTCCAACTCACAACGCCACCGTTTAAGCAAAACATATAACCAGGTTGCGATCTAAAGTCATCCTTATCTGTCTGGAAGCTAGCATCAGTGTATCCAATTACAAGAAGTTCTTCCCGACCTCCATATATCAAGAGTGAGTCCTTAGTCCTTCTCAAATACTTAAGGATATTCTTGACAGCTACCCAATGAGCATCACTGGGATCAGATTGATACCTACTTGTTGCACTTAAAGCATACGAGACATCTGATCGAGTACATAACATGGCATACATGATAGATCCTATTGCAGATGCATATGGAATCTTACTCATGCGATTTCTTTCTTCCTGAGTTAAAGGGGATTATGTTTTTGATAGACATAAGCCATGTTGCATAAGTATGAATACTTTCTTGGAATCATGCATATTAAAGCGTCTCGGCACTTTGTCTATGTATGTACTCTGACTTAGGCCAACCAGTTTTTGTGATCTATCTCTATATATCCTGATTCCTAATATATAGGCTGCTTCACCTAGGTCCTTCATATAAAAGCATTTCCCCAACCAAGACTTTACTTGATGCAGGGTAGAGACATCGTTTCCAATGAGTAATATATCATATACATATAATACCAGGAAAATGATCATGCTCCCGCTAACCTTCTTGTAGACACACGACTCATATTCATTTTTGATGAATCCATATTATTTTACTGTTTCATCAAAACGAAGATTCCATCTTCTAGAAGCTTGCTTCAATTCATAGATTGATCTTTGTAACTTACATATCTTTTGGGCTTCTTCTGGTATGTCAAATCCTTCAGGCTGTGTCATGTACACATCCTCAAGAAGATTCCCATTAAGGAAAGCAGTTTTGACATCCATCTGCCATATTTCATAATCATGATATGCAACGATAACAAGTAAAGTCCAAACAGATTTAAGCATTGCAATTGGTGAAAAGGTTTCATTATAGTCAACCCCATGAATTTGTTTATATCCTTTTGCAACCAGTCTTGCCTTATAGGTATGTACCTTACCATCCATGTCAGTCTTCTTTTTGAAGACCCACTTGCATCCTATAGGGTTAAATCTTACAAGAGGCTCTACCAAGGTCCAAACCTGGTTTGTGTACATGGAATCCATTTCAGATTTCATGGCTTCTAGCCACTTCTCAGACTCGGGACCAGTTATGGCCTCTTGGTAGGTCACATGCTCATCTTGATCCATGAGTAATACATCACCTTGATTAGTTATGAGATATCCATATCTCTCAGGTAGGTGACTTATCCTGCTTGACCTACGCTGGTCTTGTTCTACTTGAGAAGGTTGCTCTTCCACAACTACTTGTGTTTCCTGCTCTAATTCCTCCATAGGTGTATCAATGCTTTGTGATTCTTGAATTTCTTCAAGCTCTACTTTCCTCCCACCGATTCCTTTGGAAATAAAATCCTTTTCTAGGAAAACTCCAGTTCGAGCGACAAACACTTTGCCCTCAGAAGGATTGTAGAAGTAATACCCTATTGTTTCTTTAGGATACCCCACAAATAACCATTTGTCAGATTTGGGATCAAGCTTAGTTGAAATTTGCCGTTTCACATAAACTTCGCAACCCCAAATCTTCATGTAAGACATATGTGGTTTCTTACCACTCCATATCTCATATGGTGTTTTCTAAACCTTTTTGGATGGAACACGATTAAGTGTGTAAGCTGCTGTCAATAGTGCATGCCCCCATAAGGAGTTTGGAAGATTGACGTGACTCATCATGGATCAGACCATGTCTAACAAGGTTCGATTTCTTATCTCAAATGCACCGTTCATTTGGGGTGTTCCAGGAGGAGTAAGTTGAGATATGATCCCACACTCTTTTAGATGGTCATCAAACTCTAAGCTTAAATACTCACCACCTCGATCTGATCGAATAGTTTTAATATTCTTACCTTGTTGGTTTTGTACTTCATTCTTGAATTCCTTGAACTTTTCAAAGGAATCTAATTTGTGTTTCATTAAATACACATAACCATATCTACTGAGATCACCAGTAAATATGATGAAGTACTGAAAACCTCCTCTGACTGGTATGTTCGGTGGTCCATATACATCCGTATGTATGAGGGTCAAAATATCATTAGCTCTTTCATCTTTTCCTGTGAATGGAGACTTTGTCATCTTTCCAATTAAACAAGATCTGCATGTCTCATATGATTCATAATCAAAAGAGTCCAAGAGTCCATCTTTATGGAGTTTGTAAATGCGTTTCTCATTTACGTGGCCTAATCGACAATGCAAAAGGTAAATTAGATTTAACTCATTAGGTTTCATCCTTTTAGTATTAATGTTATAAACAGGCATTTCAAGATCAAGGACATATAGTCCATTGTTCATTTGTGTAGTAGCATAGAATATATCATTGGTACAAATGTGAGAACCGCATCCAGTATCTAATACCCATTATGCATAAGTAGATAAATTAATTTCAATAACAAAAATACCTGAAGTTGAAGTCTCTACTCCATTCTTCTTATCTTCCAGGTACTTCGGGCAGTTTCTCTTCCAGTGTCCGGTCTTACCGCAATGGAAGCAGGTGCCTTCCTTTGCTATGCCTCCATTAGGCTTCAAAGCTGGAGTAGTGGGTTTGGGTTTGGCAACTTCCTTGCCTTTCCCTTTATCACCCTGCTTGGTGGGTCTTTTATTCTGTCTCTTTCCATTTCCAATCATCAAAATGGACTTCCCTTTTGACTTCAGATCCTGCTCAACAGTTCTTAACATGGCTAGTAGTTCCGGAAGAGATTTGTCCATATCATTCATATTGAAACTAAGGACAAATTGACTGAATCTATTTGGCAACGATTGTAAGATCAAATCAGTCGCAAGTTCCTTTCCGAGGGGAAAACCCAATCTCTCAAGGTTCTCCACATACCCAATCATCTTGAGCACATGGGGACCTACAGGGGCTCCCTCAGCTAACTTGCCTTAAAAAACGGCTTTTGAAACTTCGAACCTTTCATGCCTTGCTTTCTCTTGATAGAGCATCTTCAGGTGTTCGATCATATCGAACGCTATCATGTTCTCATGTTGGTTTTGCAACTCTAAGTTCATGCTTCTTATAAGCATCTTTTTTTGCGTTAGGTGCAGAACTAGGAGGTTCCTCTTCAGGAACAAGTTTCTCCAAGACATACAACTTTCTATCATGTTTGAGGACAATCCTCAGATTTCGGTGCCAATCCAGAAAATTTGTCCCAGACAATTTTTCCTTGTCAAGGATTGATCGCAAAATGTTGTTAGAGGTGTTTGTTGTCATGGTAATCTACATGAAAATAATGAAAATGTAACTATTTTACTCAAAACAAATGACCCCCACCATTTGATTCGGAAAATCCCATTGGAAGACTTTCTAGTGGGTCGAGATCCACATTTCACTTTGTTTGAAGTCCGTGTAGGCGGATTACACAAAACTAGGTTATTTAGGTAGGAACTTCTTCCAATTGTATATAATACAACTCTCGAATATTTTAGTTGGGTGAATAACTCCTTATTCCAATCCATCACATAGATCATTTACAACTCTTGCTTCTAAACATATATAATCTTATTACAATTTATTTAGTTAAGTTTGACCCATTGTTTTAGCAATTGGATATTACAGTTATCCCATCGCACCTTACTAATATAGAATATGCACCTCGCATAGGCGAAACCTATCGATACTAGTTTTGATGAGTGCTAAAACTTGGAAAGCATAAACTTAATATTTAATTTGAGGGAATTTGATATTATTATGATCTCACCGACTTATTTATCATATAAATTGTCTCTCACATGCATCAATATACATTCACATGCATCAACATACATAACGAAACAATTATGGCCCTTAGAGCAATTGTTCTCCCAAGCCAATGAGAGAACCTAAGCTAACCTAATAACGATCTAAGCTTCTCCAAGCAAGATCTTCAAGGTTGTCCTCCTTTGATATTGTATTATTCTCTTTCTTCATAGTGTTACAATACATAAAAGAAACTCGTTTTACATACGAGGGAGTGAGATGAGAAAAGAAGTTACATTAAGAGATTAAAAGAGAGGCACGACACATAGGTCGTATTTTAAAATCCCAAAACAAAATAAAGGAAAACTAAGACCATAACCGATCACTAAAAGACAATAATAATAAACACATTATTATTATTAATTTAAATTCGGTTAATTAATTAAAACCAAATTAAATTTCGGCAACCGTTCACACTACGTAGAGTTAGCCGAGGGCTCTGCTGCCCGATCAGTAGACGGGGGTCAATGGGGCAGCGCCCCCTTGCAGGGTTGTTAGGGGAAGTGCCCCAATGCAAAATTTTACTGAACAATTCATTTGAAATCGACTTCGTTTTTCGCATCAACACCTGATACTCTAAAGCACAACTCTTGCGCAGTCACAACCCTAATCGCACAACTCTTTGACAACACAACCCTTGTGCCACCATGAATCCTAATGCACCAATTTCAGACCATCAAACACATCTGGATTTTTAATTCAGTATGATTGATCAACATGTCATTGCTTCACCATACTAATGTCGGATCAAGAAGCAAATGACCATTGATCGCTCGAAGGAAAACAATCATTAAGTGTTTGAGTGAATGAAACAAAAACAGTTAATCATATATACCGTATTTTGCATCAGGATTACTTATATCATATATATAACTTGATCGATCTCAATTTTGTAACCTATGGACGATCGATGTATCGCTGCTTCACCATAACATCGGATTCCGAAGCATAATCAACATCAATCATCCAAATCATACACACATGATGCCAAATTTAATTACTTGTTTATTCTTTGATTCATTCTGTCATTTAATCGTATTAATACAGAAAATATAGAAAATAAACAACTATCAGATGCATGGTTTCGCAAGTGGCTCTGATACCATTGAAGGAGAAGTGCGATCCAAAGCGCAGCGGAATTTAAAAATTTCTCCTTTAGTGATCCTTACGAATGGGCATGATCAGTGATAAAATCTTTACCTCTTGTGGCGATTGAAACCTTTGATGCAGATCTACGGAGCGATCACAAACGTTGAATGGTGACAACGCCTCTACTCAGTCCACACAAACAAATTCCTTCAATATCAGTGTTAGCTGCTACGAATGAAGGCTTTGAGTGAGAGAGAGAAACACAATTACAACTGCACAAATGCTTCTGCATAAGGGTTCTATTTATAGAACCACTTGTGTGGGCTGCAAGCTAAAAAGCCCACTTAAGTGTATGTGGCCCATATCTTATAATATGCCAAAATCACTTAAGCGTGTGGTACCTTACCATATTTCGTATTCCACTTAAGTGCACCGTACCTTACGGTGTTCCTTATTTACTCTATCTCTCATCAATTCGTCCTTTTGTGTGTGACCCTGTAGGTTTTTGCGACATTAGCAATTATATTAAATCACGTATTTAACATAATAAACAGCGAGCGGTATCTAGCAACACATCACTGTTACCCAAGACATGAAAATGTCATGTGATATGACAAATCCTTTTGTGATAATACTTATGTGCATAATTACCCTTTTGCCCATATGTCTATATTGAACACAAGGCATAAACTGTGTCATCCTTGTCCAGTTCAATATTGGGCCCGTAGACGTTTATCTTGTTACACAGGATGGGCAAATTCCATCTAGGTCACTCATGTCCCTCAGCATGCTTCATGGAGTACCCATCAATTGTATTTACGGTCATCCAGTTACGAATAATGTTTGATCAACAATAAGGCACTCGACTCTACATCTAGCGTCCATAGTGGTTTCAGGTCGAAGGGTGGTTGTTATACCCCAATTTCATCTGGGTAAGAAAAATCTTTCACCAGCATTCACAACCAGAAGTTATAAGGCATAAACTCTATCTTAGGGTTTCTCAGCCCTAAGCTACTCCAAACTCCCCATCATTCCTAAAGGCACATTCAATACTCACATGTTCATTCTAAAGAAAACTCTCAGTGTCATCAAAACATTCAACAATTCTTTCAGTGGCGTTTCATCTGTTAAGTTCCTTGTTCATGACCCAAAAAAAATCTGTTGTGTTTATCTCTTATCGCTATTACTAAGGCATGGGATGGTATGCATATTTTTTAGGCTTGTTGGTTATAAAAGGCCCATTTTGGTTATCCATGAGACCTTTTGGTTTAAAAGCCCACTCCTATCAACACGTACACAATTAATATTGCAAGTTCAAGGCGTGGTTCAATTTTTTTTTACACGTACTAGTCCAAGCCCACTCTCTTATTAGCAAGTATTAAAGGCCATTTTACTTGTGATGATCAACCCAAGTTTGCAAGCCCATTTTTACATCCCAAATATTTGTGCCAAGTTTTAATTCTTCATAAATGCCTAAATTCAAGTTGCATTTTTAAGCATGTATATGATTGGTTTAAGCTAAGGTTAATTATAGGAAGGGACTATTGTCATGGACAACGTTTTAAGGCTCTTATATTTTACAGACCTATGCGCCATGATCTTTTGTTGGCTTCGTGGTTGGAATTGAGCTTTTAATGCTTATGATGTGCATTTCATTTTGTTCCTTTAGTTATATGATTATTTAGCCAATAATAAGTATACCAAAGGCAACCATTTGTGGAACGGTCATTCTTATTTTATGGTGGTCCAAACAGTTTTCAAACGAAACATTACTCTAAGACTTAAGTGTTTAAAAATTGATTACACAAATAAAGTTCTAAGCTAAGGACCTTACATACATTATAAGATAGTCCAAAAGTTAATACATGTTATCAAAAAGTATACAAGTGTACATCCTATCCTAATATATGAATAATCAAGGTTGCTGCAAATCCAACTGTTGAACACAGAACTTCCAAAGAAACCATTGCCAAAACCATCATTTGGGTCGAAGCACCCTAATTCAAGCTCCCTCATGAATCTGGCGCAGCAGACCTCTTTCTCACTTGGAATTAGATTTGCCTTTGTGCCCTGCGAAGAAATAAAAACTTAAGTCAAAAGTCTTATCACCATAAGCACTTAAAAACTGAAAAATAATCAAAATCACTTAATTGAGTAAACAAGTTGCATAGAGGACCATAAGGAACACCCAAGAGCGTATTCGCTACAGACAACAATGATGAATTCACAAAATCTGGATCCCACAAAATCTGGGATGAGCAAAAGATATCCTGACATATTTATCCTATGATTTACTAGCTCATCATGAAGAGGATAAAGTTGACAATCTCACTAATAGTACCGAGCGATAACACTGAGTAAAAGGACGCTACAAAAAACTCTGCTGAAATCCCAAAAACCCTTTGTCACTAAAAGCTCAAGAATCCTTAGTTTAAGCAAAAGTTTCACATAGAAGCTTTAGCCTAAACGAGCTTAAACCCAGAAACATAGTAAAAGAGAAGAGCAAGGAGAGGAGTATTTAATATAAAGAAAGAGACTTATCTGAGTTTCGCCGGAGGAGACCTCGCCGTCGAATTGCTCCGATTAAGTAGCCCTCTTTTCCTTTCGTTGCTTACAATTTTCATACCATCTCATTCGTTTTTGTGAACTAAGTAAAAACCATTTGTTAATTTCATCAATACGCGGCTATTGAGGACATAATTTCGGAATTAGGGTTTTGGTGGAACTGTTTTTTCGCTGTTGCTTTGTTTCCTTTGATTCAGTTAGGAGAAATATTTGGTTTGGTCGTTTGTTTGAGTTTTCGTTTGGTTGAATTTTGGGTTTGTTCGTCTCGATCCAGTTGATTGAGGACGATTTAGGGAAAAGGAAGGCCGAATTCGGATTCCCCGACCAAAGAGAGAGGGAGTTAGTGTTTGTGTTTTGGGTTTTGGACATGGGTTGGCCGGAGAAGAAGGTGGCGCCGTCGTGGGTGACCAACATCCACCGTCTTCTCTGATGAAGCTTGGCTGGCGGTGGGTGGTTTCACTTACAGATCGTTAGAGCTCTGAAGTGAAGAGAGAGAAACCACATCGCCAAATGAACTCATCTCTTCTGAAATGGATTTTAAATGGGCACTTCTGAGTGGGCGCATGCGCACCATGTGGCTCCTTCTTGGAAGGCCACGTCTGGGTTTGACTTTGGTCAACCAGGTTATTCCACGGAAGCGCCCCCACCATTCCTTACTGTGTACTAGCATAAAGTCCACCCATTTGGTTGAATGTTTTGGACTCACGAATCTGACGGCCAGGATTTGTTTTGTTTAGGAGTCAACAGAGTTGACTGGGGTTCCATGGTCCACCCCCTTGGATTCGGGCCTATGGTTTGGGCCCATAGACCATTTCGGGCCACCAACACATTTTTTGCTTTGATTTAGGTATATTTGTTTTTATTTTTGTTTCTATTGTTTAGTTTGGGCCTTGTATGCCTATTAATGTGTACATGAAAAATAAATAATAATAAAATACCCACATATACATAAATAGATGTTAATATTATGAAAATAATAATATTTCCTTTTTATAAAAAAAACTTTATTTATAAAATTAAGATTTATGTAATTTATTTAATTGTCATTTTGTATGCTCTTGATTGAATTAATATGTATAATTTATAGTGTTGATTAGAGATTTGTTTCAATATGAATATTTTCATAATAACCTCTACTTCCTGATTACCTTGAGTCTTACACTTCTATTAAAATCATTTAAAAATCAATTAACTCTCGATTCAAAGTCGAGCCCATTTTCAAACACCTTTGTAAGTCGACCGCTTTTAAAGCATCATCATCAACCTCACATAGCTTACTCTCGGGCTTTCTTACAATGAGACCTAGTCGATTATTAATTGATCGATTAGATGAACGATTCACTAAATAAAATTCAATTCATTCGTAAACACAAATTTAAAACCTCTATCCAACATCGAGTTTTCTTTATTAAAATTAAATTAAAATACCTAATCACAATTAAATACCATTTCAGTTGGAAACGAAAAAAGAGATGGTTTTGAGTTTTCAACTCCGCTCCTTGATTATTTGAATACAAGTTCTTTTACTCGGTTAGTCGAATAATCGTCATTTCTAATCCACCTAAGCATAATTAAATCAAAGCGTTCTTACAATAAATAAAAATGAAATAGGAGATAACATTGAGTTTTCAACTTCTCTCCTCGACTATTTGAATACGAGTTCCCTTACTCGGTTAGTCAAATAATTGTCATTTCTCTTAACAAACTTCTAAACCCCGATTAAATCAAATTATTTTCATAACAAGCTAAATGAAAAGGGAAGTGACTTTGAGTTTTCAACTTCTCTCCCCAATTATTTGAATACGAGTTCTCTTACTTGGTAAGTCAAACAATTGTCATTTTTCACAAACATACAACTTAATCATATCATTTTCATAACAAACTATACGGAAAAGGAGATGGTTTTGAGTTTTCAACTCCTCTTCTCAAATGCTTGGATATGAATTGTCTTACTCAGTCATTCAAGTACTTGTCGTTTATTCTAAAATACGTCAACCATACGCAAACTGATTTTCATAATCACTCAGGTGAAAAAGAAAGCGGTCTAGAGTCTTCTATTCCCTTTCCCGATTATTAGGATACGAGTTGTCTTACTCGATTATCCGAGTATTCGTCATCCATTAAAAACACCTTAATTATTATCAAATCCTTCCTATAATTAAGGATGAAAAAGAAAGTGGTCTAGAGTCTTCTATTCCCTTTCCCGACTGTTAGGATACGAGTTGTCTTACTCAACTATCTGAGTAATCGTCATCCAACCAAAAACATCTCAACCAATAAAAACATCCAACATATTAATCCAACTTGTCACCCCTGTGTGACCAAAAGTCTTTTAAAAAAAACACTGTTTAATCCTTTCTAATGCGCACAACAAACTAGTGCTTAAGCCTCCACCGAGAGTAAACAAGCCGATGTTTAGAGTTTAGAACACGATCTAAAAGAGTCGTTCACTAAAAGACACCAACCAACCATAGTTCCCCGAACTACGAACACTCTGATTTCCTTATTACACCATAAGGATACGTAGGCAGGAGATTGTTGTATCTTCGCGAGCACACTAATAAAAAACCTCCCCTTTCCCTTTCTGAGGTTCCCATCCATCTCTATTTTCAATATATTTATGACCCGAAGAAAACAAACAAACGTAAGTTAACATTTAAGTTGCAAAATTTAAATAAAAGGTTCCCGTTGAGTACAACGGACGTGAGGGGTGCTAATGCCTTCCCCTTGTGTAATCAACTCCCGAACCCGAATATGGTTGCGACGACCATTATTCCACTTTTCAAAGGTTTTATCGATATTTTCCTATTCCTTCATCGGGATAAATAAAGTTCGGTGGCGACTCTGTTCGAACATTTTTTCCGCGACCATCGCGAGGAATCGTATTTTTCGAAATGCGACAGATGGCGACTCTGCTGGGGACTAGCGCCAAGCAAAATAGAGTGAAGCCTAATTTAGTTCAGTTGATGTATTGTGTGTTAATATTGTTTATTTGTTTGTTATTTATTCTATTATTATTATTCTGTCATAATTATTGTCTGGTGTTTTATTGGCTATATATTATTGGGGTTCTCTGGTTGGTGGTACTTTGTGAGATAAGCTCTCCACCCGAGTCTGAGAAAAACCATAAGATTAAGTTGGTGGTTGCGTAGTGGACGCCCATAAGGAGTCTTCCTTGTTGGGAAAATACGAAGACCCCGCCTAGAGGAGATTCTCTTGAGATTTTATTGCCCGACGAGTTTTCGTCACGACGATAATATTCTCAAGTTGGGTCAATGACTCTAGGGACCTTTTAACCCACTATATCCGGTGGTTATGTAGTATTTACCTGAAAAGTTCCAGACTTATTGGGTTAATACGAAAGCCCCAATCAGATGAGATCCCTTGGGCGTATTACTACCTTACAGTAGTATTCCCAACCTCGATCTATGACTCTGAGAACCTTGGACTCGAGAGTTGTGTAGTATGGACCCACTAGGAGTCTTCCTCTTTGGGACCATACGAAGACCTCACTCAGACGAGACTCTTTTTGGGGATGTTATTGGCAGATGAGCTTTCGTCATGACAATAACCTTCCTAAATAGTGATTGATGACTTTGGGAACCTCTTAACTTTAGCATCATCCCAAAAGGGTTTGTTTAGTAACCAAGGATACCCGCTCTCACGGCCTGTATGTTGACCTACCTGTGGCATGCATAACATTATTCATAACATGACATTCATATTATTTTATTTCCGAGGAATTTGAGTATCATAAGTTGCAAGAATTCAGGGAGCATGGAATCAAGCAAAAGAAACATTTACTCTTTCAAGTTTAAAAATCCCGATCTAAGGAGCTTACGTGACTTGGTCTCTCAGATGCACCCGGTATACAGAATCAACTTTGGGAAGAATTATGGCAATCTGCTTAGCATCCCCAACCAACGAGTGGACCATATAGCTTTAGTCACTCTGGCCCAATTCTATGACCTACCTTTAAGATGTTTCACATTCCAAGATTTCCAGCTAGCACCAACGTTGGAAGAATTCGAGCGTCATGTTAGGATTCCTATGAAGAACAAGCCACTGTTTGAAGGGATAGATGAATCTTTGTCCCTTGAGATTATTGCTAGCACGCTTCACATGGACGAAAGGGAAGTAGAGGCTAACTTAGAGATCAAAGGGAATACCAAAGGATTTTCGCTAAGCTTCCTATTGGAAAGAGCTCATACCCTACTAAAAGAAGAAAGTTGGGACGCTTGTTACTCTGCTATTGCGTTGGCCATCTATGGCATCGTCCTGTTCCCAAATATGGATGGTTTCATAGACATGGCTGCTATTTGCGTTTTCCTTACTGGAAACCCAGTACCCACCTTGTTAGCTGATGTTTACTATTACATGAGCCATAGGTACACCAAGAAGAAAAGGATGATTGCTTGTTGTGCTCCTTTACTATATCAGTGGTTTCTTGAGCATCTTCCGAAGACAGGTGTTTGGGTAGAACAAATAGATGTTAGTTGGCCTCAGAGATTGGGATCACTCCGATCCGAAGATCTTTCTTGGTATTCCAAAGAATACATCAACATGGACATCATATTCAGTTGTGGAGATTTTCCTAATCTACCACTAATTGGAACTCAAGGATGTGTGAATTCTAACCCGGTTCTATCACTAAGCCAACTTGGCTACCCAATGGAAGGCCCTCCAGAGGCAAGGTCTTTGGAAGCTTTCTTGTTGCTTGACTTTGGGGTTGAGAATCCTGGTTTGTTCCAGCAAATCAGAGAGGCTTGGAAGAATGTCAATCAAAAAGGGAGAGCTAATGGGATTACAAAAGAACCATATTTTCATTAGGTAAAGGAAAGGGTGGAGATGATCAAAATTCCATTCGTCACTCGGACACCTGTACTTGTTCCTGAACCTAAGCTCACCCACATCCCTATTGAAGAAGTGGATGAACTCAAGACCACGATGGCAAAGTTAAAAAGAGAGAATGAAGAGTTGAAGTTAAAACTCCAACAAGTCATCAATGAGAAAAACACCATGAAGTGGGAGATTGAGAGAAAGGATGTACAACTTCAAGCACATGTGAAAAGTTCAACAAAGAGGAGCATAA
The DNA here is from genome assembly GCF_024323335.1 of Lathyrus oleraceus. Taxonomy (NCBI): domain Eukaryota; kingdom Viridiplantae; phylum Streptophyta; class Magnoliopsida; order Fabales; family Fabaceae; genus Lathyrus; species Lathyrus oleraceus. Next base: position 59,619,404 of record NC_066582.1, on the reverse strand, counting down.
GAGAAAAAAATCAAAGTGGGACTAGAACAAGATGACCATTGTCTAGATACTCTTAAGGGTCAATTACGACAAGCCCGGAAAGAATGTCAAGACAATGAGCATTGGTGGCATCTGGCCACAAAGGAAAACAAGACGATAAGAGATACACTTGGGGCTCAGATAAAAGAACTCACCATTTCTGTTCGTCATGCAAAGGCTGAAGCGGATCAAGAACGCCGACTCAAGAATATAGCCATTGAAGCTTATAGGGTTTCACCCATGATATGGGAGGAGAAGTGTCGAGAAGTGAGAGGCACAAAAGAATCTGCCAGCTATTGGAAGAGCCAGCTAGAGTCATTACACCAAGACAACTCCATATGGTTGAAGGAACGAGAGTATATGATTGAAGATTATGAATCCTTTAAGAAGACCACAAACTTCTTACAGTTTAATTTTCCTATGGCTTATATTTTGTTCCTTTGACAATGTATTTTGAACTAGGGCCTTTTTGGACCCCTATGTTATGTAATTGAATGAATGACATTTAAAACTACTCCATTATTGCTATTCTAAGTATTTCTTGTTTCTTCGAATTACTAACAACTAATGGAACTCGAACGATTCCCTAAAAATAAAATATGCATAACATTCACATCTTCATTATGCATCACGCTTCATAAAAATTCAAAAAAAATACCCAACCTTTTTACCCTTTATCCAGCAACACTGACTAATCAACACCGATACGAGACGCGAAGCAAATACAAGATGACGTTAGAACAAGTTAAGGCTAACCAAGTTACCATGAGGATAAACATCAATACGATCCAAGAGAAAATGGATCAACTGTTGGAGACAATGCTCGCAATCGCCCAAAGAGAGAGGGTTGTGGATGAAGAAGTTAGGGCAAAGAGGAATGATAGCACAACAAGTTTGGTCACCAAGACGAGAGCTTCGTCCCCGCCAAGAAGAGTCTGGTTCATATACCGATAGGAAGCAAAGGAGATGGGGATCATGCAGAGCCTTCTGATACGTCTGCTCATCATGGATCCGAAATTGGAGATGACCCGTACGATGCTTTCTATGTGCCTGATCAACCGAAACCTAAGATACTTCCAGATCCTGCTGCAGATAGACTTCGTTCCTTGGAAAAGAAGATCAAAGCTATAGAGGGAAATAATATCTTCGGCGCCTCTGCCATGAACATGCGTTTGCTATCAAATTTGGTCATCCCAACTAAATTTAAAACTCCTGATTTCGAGAAATACAGAGGACAGACTTGCCCAAGAAGTCACCTGGTAATGTACTTCAGGAAAATGACTGCTCATACCGTAAACGACAAACTACTTATACACTATTTCCAAGACAGTCTAAGTGAAGTGTGTCTAAGATGGTACATGAGCTTAGAGCATGTGCGGATTCAAAACTGGGAAGACTTGGCTGACACATTTCTCCGTCAATACAAATATAACTTAGATATGGCACCCAACCGAATGCAGTTACAAGGGATGGCCATGAAAGAAAATGAGTCATTTAAAGAATACGCCCAGCGATGGAGAGAGTTGGCTACTCAGGTAGAGCCACTATTGTCTGAAAAGGAAATGACCAGAATATTTGTGGACACGCTAAAGGACCCATTCTTTGATAGATTAGTGAATAGTGCAGAGTCCGACTTCGCGTATCTGGTCACAATCGGAGATCGCATAGAAAAAGGGTGTAGGGATGGAAAGATTCCAGGAGCTGTGGAAGTCCCTAGCGCACCGAAAAACTATTCTGGAGGCTTCCAGAAGAAAAGAGAAGGTGAAACGAACGCTATATCCAAAGGCTGTAAGGGGAAGCAACAAGCTTCATATGACCAAGTCGCCGCCGTGGTACCCATACCTTATCAACAACCGATACAACAACAACAAGTGTATCAACCACAACATCAACAACATCGTCAATAGCAAAACACCGCGCCGCCACGACAATTCAAGCCAAGGCCTCCAAGAAGGCAACTTGATCCTCTACCAGTACCTTATAGCCAAATATTCCCATATCTGCAAAAGGAGGGCCTTCTGACATTGAGGGAGCTAAAACCGACTGTTTTTCCATATCCACCCGGATATGATGTTAACGCCCATTGTGAGTTTCACATGGGAGTGCCCGGTCATACCTTGGAGAATTATTTTGTATTTCAAAATCGGGTACAAGACTTGATCGAAACAAAGACTATCTCCTTCACTCCAAGACGCCCGAACGTGAATACCAATCCCATGCCAACACATGGGAATGCTTCTGTTAGTGCCATTAAGGAGAGTGATCAAAGTGAATTGATCCTTAAGATTGAAGAAATTCAAACCCCTATCGCCAGGATAGGAGCACAATTGCTGAAGAGTGGTCTAATCCCGGAGGAACTAGTTGATGAAGAGAACAATAAAAAGTTGAGGAATTTTATACAACAAATATTGGATCAAGGCGAGTTACAGATAAATCGCCGTGTCAAGAGCAAGGGAGAGGAAGAGATAGCCGTGGTGGACATCCCTTATGATGAGGTTAATGTGGAAATACCTATAAGCCCATTGGTGATAGAGTTTCCAACACCGTTCACGTTTGAAGATGAGAAGGTGGTCCCGTGGATATATCAACCCAAAGCTTTTAAGCAAGGGTAGGAAGACCAACCCTTGATGATCAACGAACCAAACGTCACCTCGATTGTGGGGACGACAGGAATGACACGTAGTGGCCGATTGTTCGCGCCAAGGATTGCTGATACTTCTACAAAGGCTAAAGGGAAGGAAGCTGTTGTCCGGATCCCCATCCCTAATTAAGAAATGCAAGACATGCACCTGTCTCCTAAAGCCACAGTCACTCGTAAAGAGGCCGAGAAATTTCTGAGAGTAATCAAGAAGAGTGACTATAAAGTGGTGGACCAGTTGAATCAAACACCTTCAAAAATCTCCATGTTATCTTTGTTGCTCAGCTCGGAAGCACACATGAACTCGTTGTTGAAAGTGTTAAGCGCAACACATATCACGAAAGACATAACAATAGAACAGTTTGACGATGTGATAGCTTGTGTGACCACTGGAATTTTTTTGGGGTTTAACGATGATGAATTGCCAGTTGAGGGAAAGAACCATAACAAGGCCCTACATATCTCCTTGAAATGCATAGACACTATACTATCAAGGGTATTAGTAGACACAGGTTCCTCACTAAACGTCATGCCAAAGACCACGTTAATAAAGCTTACAATGGAAGGGATAAGTATGAAGCCCATCACCCTAATCGTAAAGGCATTTGATGGCTCAAGGCGAGCAGTGATAGGGGAGGTTGACTTACCGACCAAGATAGGTCCAATTATTTTCAATATCACGTTCCAGGTTATGGACATACATCCCGGTTATAGTTGCCTACTTGGGAGACCATGGATTCACTCCGCAGGCACCATCACCTCCACTCTACATCAAAAGCTAAAATTCATTACGAATGATAAGATGATTGTGATTGGAGGGGAGGAGGATATCTTGGTTATCCACTTAACATCTTTCCGGTATATCGAGGTGGATGGCGAGATAACTGAGATACCATTCCAATCCTTGGAAGTGGTAAATATGATGGCCGTCCAACAGACATTGGAGACCCCGAAATCAAGACCGTTCATGGCATCATGGTAAGGAGCTAAGGCTATTATGGAAAGTGAAAATGCTCAAGACTGGGGCAAAGTGGTGGAAGTGCGAGAGAAGCGAGACAAGTTTGGGTTAGGGTATGGCCCATCATCAATTGAAACCAGTAGCCAACATGACAAAGAGAAGATTCCTTCTATAGAGGAAACGTTCACCAGCGCTGGCCATATTTTTGGCAAATAGGTGGCGATGATCAGTGATGAAGATCGCGAAGAGGGGGTGTCTAGCTGGATACGACAAGCCGCACCTAATGAAGAGCTGACAAACTGGAAGGCTGTGGAAGTCCCCCAATTTTTTCAAAAGTAATTTTATTATTTTAGACAAAACCCTGTGCTCTGCCCAAGGCACAATGGCGTGTTATAGGGCCTCCTTTATCTTTTTCACGAGTTTTTATATCATTAATAAAATGGCAATTTGCATTCAAATTTTTGTTCCTTTCCTTTCATTTTTCTATTACAAAAATGGCATCAATTTTTATGCACACACTTTCTAAATAAACTGCATAAATCATAACATGCAGAGACACCACCGAGACCATTGATAATGACACTGCTAGGATCCGACATTATTTTGATTGTCCAATCTACCAAGCTGAAGACAAAGTGGAGGAAGATTGCGAACTCCCTGAAGAGTTGGCCAGATTACTCAGACAAGAAGAGAAGTTCATTCAACCACACCAGGAGGACGTCGAAGTTATCAATCTGGGAACAGAAGAAGACAAGAGAGAAGTAAGGGTAGGCGCCGCGCTTCAAGATACAGTGAAGATAAGATTGATAGAGCTCCTCCACGAATATGTCGACGTGTTTGCATGGTCATACCAAGATATGCCCAGATTAGACACTGATATCGTGACCCACAAGATTCCCCTTAAAGAAGAATGCTCTGCTGTCAAACAAAAGCTAAGAAGAACTCAACCAGATATGGATCTCAAGATCAGAGAAGAGGTGAGAAATTAGTTTGACGCCGGTTTCCTGGAAGTCGCTAAATACCCATAATGGGTTGCCAACATTGTACCGGTACCAAAGAAAGATGGGAAGGTCCACATGTGCGTAGACTACCGAGACTTAAATAGAGCCAGTCCAAAAGACGATTTCCCATTACCTCACATTGATGTATTGGTGGATAACACAACTCAGTTCTCCGTATTTTCCTTTATGGATGGCTTATCTGGATACAACCAAATTAAAATGGATCCTGAGGACATGGAGAAGACCACGTTCATTACCCCTTGGGGCACCTTTTGTTACAAGGTAATTCTGTTTGGATTAAAGAATGTTGGGGCAACATATCAACATGCTATGGTGACTCTCTTTCATGACATGATTCATGAAGAGATTGAGGTGTATGTTGACGACATGATTTCCAAATCCCAGACAGAAGAAGAACATATCACTAACCTGGAGAAACTATTTGCTCGTTTGAGGAAGTTTAGGTTGAGACTTAATCCTAACAAATGCACATTTGGGGTTCGATCTGGGAAGCTTTTAGGCTTTATTGTAAACCAAAAAGGAATTGAAGTAGATCCCGACAAGGTTCGAGCCATTCAGAACATGCTTGCACCAAGGACTGAGAAGGAGGTTCGTGGTTTCTTGGGGAGACTAAATTACATCGCCAGGTTTATCTCTCACCTTACTACCACATGTAAACCAATATTCAAGCTTCTAAGGAAGAATCAAGGCGTGGAGTGGAATGATAACTGTCAAATAGCCTTCGATAAAATCAAAGAATACTTGCAAGAGCCACCGATTCTGATGCCCCCTGCAGAAGGGAGACCTCTCATCATGTATTTAACCGTGCTCGACGAGTCCATGGGTTGTGTATTGGGACAACAAGATGAGACTGGTAGAAAAGAGAATGCCATATATTATTTGAGCAAAAAGTTTAATGAGTGCGATACCAGATATTCACTACTCGAGAAGACTTGTTGTGCACTCGCATGGGCCGCTAGGCAGTACATGCTAACTCACACGACTTGGTTGGTATCTAAAATGGATCCCATCAAGTACATATTCGAGAAAGCAGCTCTTACCGGTAGGATTTCCCGATGGCATATGTTGTTATCAGAATACAATATTCAATATGTTGCGCAAAAGGCAATCAAAGGAAGCGTATTAGCAGACCATCTTGCTCACTAACCGCTGGAGGATTACCAACCTTTGAAGTTTGACTTCCCAGATGAGGACATCATGGCTGTTAAGGATGCTAAAGACTCCAAACTAGAGGAAAGTCTTGAGCCAAAAACAGGTTGGACGCTCATGTTTGACGGCGCTTCAAATGCAATAGGCCATGGAATAGGGGCAGTACTGATGTCTCCTAAGAATTTCCATATATCGTTCACCACAAAGCTCTGTTTTACCTGCACAAATATCATGGCCGAGTATGAAGCTTGCATACTAGGGTTAGAAGAAGCTATTGAGTTGAAGATCAAGATACTAGAAGTATTCGGGGATTCCGCTCTAGTGATACATCAGATCAGAGGTGACTGGGAAACAAGACATGCTAACCTAATTCCATACCGAGATTACGTGCTGAAGCTACTCCCAAAATTCGAAAAAATCACTTTCTCTCATATTCCTCGAGAAGAGAATCAGATGGCAGATGCCTTAGCAACTTTGGCTTCCATGTACAAATTAATATGGCCCAACCCTCAGCCTCACATTGAAATTAGGCATTTTGACGAACCTGCACATTGCCTGACGACAGCAGAAGAGCCAGATGGTAAACCCTGGTTCTTTGATATCAAACAGTATCTGGAGAAGCGGGAATATCCAGCAGAGGCTTCCAGCCTTGACAAAAGGACCCTGCAGAGGTTGGTATCAAAGTTCCTCTTGAACGGGGAGGTATTGTACAAGCAAAACTACGACATGGTTTTATTGAGGTGTGTGGACAAACACAAAGCTGACCAGCTTATGAAGGACATACACGAAGGGTCCTTCGGCACGCACGCAAATGGGCACGCCATGGCAAAGAAAATCCTAAGGGCAGGTTACTACTGGTTAATGATGGAAGCCGACTGTTATCATTACACTAGGGCATGCTACAAATGCCAAATTTATGCTGACAAAATACATGTACCCCCTGTCCCGCTGAACGTTATAGCATCATCTTGGCCTTTCTCTATGTGGGGCATCGACATGATTGGAATGATAGAACCCAAAACATCTAATGGACACAGATTCATCTTGGTGGCCATAAACTACTTCACCAAATGGGTGGAAGCCGCATCTTATGCGAATGTCACGAAGCACGTAGTCGTCCGTTTCTTAAAAAACAACATCATATGTCGATATGAGATTCCCAACAAAATCATCAGTGATAACGGGTCCAATCTCAACAACAAGACCATGAAGGAGTTATGCACAACGTTCAAGATCGAGCATCACAACTCATCACCATATCGGCCTAAGATGAATGGGGTTGTTGAAGTTGCGAATAAAAATATCAAGAAAATCATCCAAAAGATGGTTGTCACGTACAAGGATTGGCATGAGATATTACCTTTTGCGTTACATGGCTATCGCACGTCGGTACGAACTTCAACAGGGGCAACCCCTTATTCCTTGGTATACGGCATGGAAGCAGTTCTCCCTATAGAAGTGGAGATCCCCTCGATGAGAGTCTTGATGGAGGCTAAGCTAGACAAGGCATAATGGGTTCAATCAAGGTATGACGAGCTCAACCTTATTGAGGAGAAACGCTTAAAAGCGTTAGGTCACGGTCAACTCTATCAAAGACGTCTTAAGAAGGCATTCAACAAGAAAGTTCGTCCTAGGGTGTTTCAAGAGGGGGATTTGGTGCTAAAGAAAATCTTGCCCACTCACAAGGACTCCAGGGGGAAATGGACACCCAATTATGAAGGTCCATTTATGGTGGTTAGAGCCTTTTCCGGAGGCACTCTAATCCTAGCAACTATGGACGGTGATGAGTTGCCATTTCCCACCAATACTGATGCTGTTAAAAAGTACTTCGCCTAAAAAAGGTGGAATAATAAAAGCCGCTAAATCGAAAACCTGAAAGGGCGATTTAGGCAAAAATGGCTATCCCGATGGATCGAAAACCCGAAAGGGCGATCTAGGAATAAAAAAAAAAGATTGACCCGCTGAGTTGAAAACCCGAAAGGGCGACTCAGGCAAAAATGGGTATCCCGGTGGATCGAAAACCCGAAAGGGAGGTCCAGGAAAAAGTTAGGGATTAATTCCAAGGAAAAGAGTTGTACTTTCAGGGGTCTAACATATCCCTCGAAGACAAAGAATCAATCTACCTCACTTTTCAAAAGCGAGGTGCTCGGACTATCAAAGACATAAGGATCATAGCAGTGTGGAAACTCAATAAGAACTCAATTTTTACTGCCATTTTGTTTCTATGCACAACAATTACCTCATTAAGGAATTGCATCTTTATGTACAATCGCCCATTTAAGGGTCAAATCAATAAATGAGAAATTTTCTCGACAAAAGTTGTGCCCAAATCATTCTTGTATTTTATCTGTTTGTTTGCAAAGCACGTTTATTTTTGATAAACATCACTCTTAAAATTTTGGAGAAAATAAAACACGTATTTGAAACAAAGTGATAAAATTACTTTTGAAACAGTAAAAGGACAAATCCCTTAGTCTCCAAGTTTGTTCTTGTTTTTCATAGAGAACTAGGACTGTTTGCAGACACCTATGTCCCCTTCAATCACTAATTCATGCCTCTCATAAATGTACTCATAGTATAGCCAAACCGTGGCAAGGCTCCATTATATTTCCAGCGGAAACATTAATAAATTATGGTTGGAGTATCGCGTGTTGAGAAGTCTGAACCCTTAAGTGGCTTGGAGCGACCCAAACATATTCCCAAATTACCCAGTGGGGCATCAAAAATTGATCTCCACTGGTCACCCCGATAACAAAAGACCACACTATTGGCATCATTCCCCAAAGCAAAAACGCCTTAACCGGAGCATATCCCAATTACCCATTTGCATACCCGCATACATCACATGCGCCATGTGCATCAATTACATACATAATCTTCCTACCAGATAAGAAAATTCACCAAGAAATAATCATACCAATCATCGGCATACATATGCATAGCCTTGTAAGATTCACATTCCTACATGCACATCCTAAATATCCCCAACAATTGCATACTTGCATGCATCTCATGCATCATCCCATGCATGGCATTCCCACCTAAAGTAGAACATCATACAAAAATCAAATAAAATATCAGGATCCAAGGCCATTCATGTATATCTTAGACATTCCTCATAAAGTTATTACCCTGCAGGTGCTCGTGGAATCATTTTCCAGTAAGCCATTTTTTCAACTTTATGATTAATAATGATATTCCCAGCATTTTCTTTGCTATCATTGCTCGCCAAGCAGAGGCTACCCTAAAAAGGTATCTTATGAGCTTTTCCCCTGCAGAGCATTTCTAGTAAATCTCCCTCAAAAGGAGTATTTTCTTAAATATTTCCCCAACAAATGAACATTTGAGATGTTACTTCATTTATCTGAAGAAGCTCATTTCCCTATTCGGGATACTGCTTCATTGATATGAAGAATCTCATTTGTTTTCTTAGAGATACTACTCTAGTATCCTCGAAGAGTCTTAGATTCAATTAAGGTGTCTTTCCCTTGCTGGAACATCTTAATTCTATCATATAAGATGATGCTTCGACTCGATACAGAGAATCTCATTTTCTTTACTGTTTGAGATGCTGCTTCATCAATATGAAGAGTCTCATTCAAGATTTTCTAGAGATACTGCTCTAGTATCCTCGAAGAGTCTCAGATTCAATTAAGGTATCTTTCCCTTGCTAAAACATCTTAATTTTATCATATAAGATGCTGCTTCGACTCGATATAGAGAATCTAATTTTCTTTACTGTTTGAGATGCTGTTTAATCAATATGAAGAGTCTCATTCCATATTTTTTTTAGAGATACTGCTCTAGTATCCTCGAAGAGTCTTATATTCAATTAAGGTGTCTTTCCCTTGCTGGAACATCTTAATTCTATCATATAAGATGTTGCTTCGACTCAATACAGAGAATCTCATTTTTACTGTTTGAGATACTGCTTCATCAATATGAAAAGTCTCATGCCAGATTTTTTAAAGATTATGCTCTAGTATCCTCGAAGAGTCTTATATTCAATTAAGGTATCATTCCCTCGTTCAAAATATCTTAATTGTATCAGATAAGATGCTACTTCGACTCGATACAGAGAATCTCATTTTCTTTATTGTTTGAGATGCTGCTTCATCAATATGAAGAGTCTCATTCCAGATTTTCTAGAGATACTGCTCTAGTATCCTCGAAGAGTCTTAGATCCAATTAAGGTATCTTTCCCTTGTTGGAACATCTTAATTCTATCATATAAGATGTTGCTTCGACTCGATATAGAGAATCTCATTTTCTTTACTGTTTGAGATGTTGCTTCATCAATATGAAAACTCTCATTCTAGATTTTTTTTACAGATATTGCTCTAGTATCCTCAAAGAGTCTTAGATTCAATTAAGGTATCTTTCCCTTAGTGGAACATCTTAAATCTATCATATAAGATGCTGCTTCGACTCAATACAGAGAATCTCATTTTTACTGTTTAAGATACTGCTTCATCAATATGAAGAGTCTCATGCCAGATTTTTTAGAGATACTGCTCTAGTATCCTCAAAGAGTCTTAAATTCAATTAAGGTATCATTCCCTCGTCCGGAATATCTTAATTCTATCAGATAAGATGCTGCTTCGACTCGATACAGAGAATCTCATTTTCTTTACTGTTTGAGATACTGCTTCATCAATATGAAGAGTCTCATGCCAGATTTTTTAGAGATACTGCTCTAGTATCCTCGAAGAATCTTAGATTCAATTAAGATATCATTCCTTTGGTCTAGAATATCTTAATTCTATCAGATAAGATGCTGCTTCGACTCGATACAAAGAATCTCACTTTTACTGTTGAGATGCTGCTTCATCAATATGAAGAGTCTGATGCCAAATTTTTTAGAGATACTGCTCTAGTATCCTTGAAGAGTCTTAGATACAATTAAGGTATCATTCCCTCGTTCAGAATATCTTAATTCTATCAGATAAGATGTTGCTCTGACTTGACATATAGAATCTCATTTTCTTTACTGTTTGAGATACTGCTTCATCAATATGAAGAGTCTCATGCCAGATTTTTTAGAGATACTGCTCTAGTATCCTCGAAGAATCTTAGATTCAATTAAGACATCATTCCTTTGGTCTAGAATATCTTAATTCTATCAGATAAGATGCTGCTTCGACTCGATACAGAGAATCTCACTTTTATTGTTGAGATGCTGCTTCATCAATATGAAAAGTCGCATGCCAGATTTTTTAGAAATACTGCTCTAGCATCCTGAAAAGTCTTGAGATTTAGCTAGGGATATCATTCCCTTACTAACATATCTTGATTATGACATCCAAGATACTGTTCTGACGACTCCCAGAAAGTCTCGGCTGTTCCATTTTACCTTAGGATAATTTCTCTTACTATTTCTCACTGCATTTTCTTCCTGTATTTTCTTGGACAAAATTTGGGTGTTTCTTGTATTTAATCATCTCCCACCGTGAATGTATGAAGACTACTGTCATTCCTACTTTCCGGTTCGAGGTAATTAAATAGGGGCAACTGTCATACCCCAATTTCGTCCGGGTAAGAAAAATCTTTCACCAGCATTCACAACCAGAAGTTATAAGGCATAAACTCTATCTTAGGGTTTCTCAGCCCTAAGCTACTCCAAATTCCCCATCATTCCTAAAGGCACATTCAATACTCACATGTTCATTCTAAAGAAAACTCTCAGTGTCATCAAAACTTTCAACAATTCTTTCAGTGGCGTTTCATCTGTTAAGTTCCTTGCTCATGACCCAAAAAAATATCTGTTGTGTTTATCTCTTATTTCTATTACTAAGGCATGAGATGGTATGCGCATTTTTTAGGCTTGTTGGTTATAAAAGGCCCATTTTGGTTATCCATGAGACCCTTTGGTTTAAAAGCCCACTCCTATCAACATGTACACAATTAATATTGTAAGTTCAAGGTGTGGTTCAATTTTTTTTTACACGTACTAGTCCAAGCCCACTCTCTTATTAGAAAGAATTAAAGGCCATTTTACTTGTGATGATCATCCCAAGTTTGCAAGCCCATTTTTACATCCCAAATATTTGTGCCAAGTTTTAATTCTTCATAAGTGTCTAAATTCAAGTTGCATTTTGAAGCATGTATATGATTGGTTTAATCTAAGGTTAATTATAGGAAGGGACTATTGTGATGGACAACGTTTTAAGGCTCTTATATTTTACAAACCTATGCGCCGTGATCTTTTATTGGCTTCGTGGTTGGAATTGAGCTTTCAATGCTTATGATGTGCGTTTCATTTTGTTCCTTTAGTTATATGATTATTTAGCTAATAATAAGTATACTAAAGACAACCATTTGTGGAATGTTCATTCTTATTTTATGGTGGTCCAAACAGTTTTCAAATGAAATATTACTCTAAGACTTGATTGTTTAAAAATTGATTACACAAATAAAGTTCTAAGCTAAGGACCTTACATACATTATAAGATAGTCCAAAAGTTAATACATGTTATCAAAAGGTGTACAAGCGTAATCCTATCCTAATATATGAATAATCAAGGTTGCTGCAAATCCAGCTATTAAAAACAGAACTTTCAAAGAAACCATTGCCAAAACCATCATTTGGGTCGAAGCACCCTAATTCAAGCTCCCTCATGGAGCTAGCGCAACATGCCTCTTTCTCACTTGGAATTAGATTTGCCTTTTGAAGGAGAAGGGTGATCCAAAACGCATCGGAATTTAAAACTTCTCCTTTAGTGATCCTTACGAATGGGCATGATCAGTGATAGAATTGTTACCTCTTGTGGCGATTGTAACCTTTGATGCAGATCTACGGAGCGATCACGAACGTTGAACAATGACAACGCCTCTACTCAGTCCACACGAACGGATTCCTTCAATCTCAGTGCTAGCTGCTACAAATGAAGCCTTTGAGTGAGTGTGTGTGTGTGTGTGTGTGTGTGTGTGAGAGAGAGAGAGAGAGAGAGAGAGAGAGAGAGAGAGAGAGAGAGAGAGAGAGAGAGAGAGAGAGAGAGAGAGAGAGAGAGAGAGAGAGAGAGAGAGAGAGAGAGAGATATAGAGAGAGAAACGAAATTACAACTGCACAAATGCTTCTACACAAGGGTTCTATTTATAGAACCACTTGTGTGAGCTGCAAGCTAAAAGGCCCACTCAAGTGTATGTGGCCCATATCTTATAATATGCCAAAATCACTTAAGTGTGTGGTACCTTACCATATTTCGTATTCTACTTAAGTACACCGTACCTTACGATGTTCTACAATTCACTTAAGGGCACTGTACATTACGATATTCCTTAGTTACTCTATCTCTCACCAATCCGTCCTTTTGTGTGTGACCCTGTAGGTTTTCGCGGCATTGGCAATTATATTAAATCACGTATTTAACATAATAACCAGTGAGTGGTATCTAGAAACACATCACTGCTAACCAAGACACGAAAATGTCATGTGATCTGACAAATCCTTTTGTGATAATACTTATATGTACAATTACCCTTTTGCCCTTATGTATATATTGAACACAAGGAATAAATCGTGTCATCCTTGTCCAGTTCAATATTAGGCCCATAGACATTTATCCTGTTACGCAGGATGGGAAAATTCCATCTAGGTCACTCATGTCCCTTAGCATGCTTCATGTAGTACCCATCAATTGTCTTTATGGCCATCCAATTACGGACAATGTTTGATCAACAATAAGGCACTCGACTCTACATCTAGGGTCCATAGTGGTTTCAGGTCGAAGGGTGGTATACACCATTATCACCATGAGAATTACTTATGACACTTTGCATAACACTCTATCTAGTATTCTCATAGCGGGTTAATCCAGTATAAATATTACTCTTAATATTCATACCTATGTTTAAGACTTGATAACTCCTTATCCATGATCCATGAGATGTGATCATCAGTCTATATACATAATAGTCTTAATTCTTTAATGTTATCCTACTTCACAATAAAGCTCGACTATGGATACTTTAAGAATAATGTCTTTATGTTTAATGTGATCTCATGATTAAGTCACACTTGATACATTAAACGGACTATCTATTCTAGGGACTTTATTAGACAAACATAATAAAGAAAAAGCCTTTTATTATTGATAAATAATTCGATACAAGTACAAAAAGTATTGGCCTCTAGGGCTTACACCAACAATCTCCCACTAGCACTAGATCCAATAAGGAATACCCCTAATGCCCATAAATCTAGTATGACCATCATGCTTCTGCTGCGCAAGAGGCTTTGTCAGTGGGTCAGCAATATTGTCAAGTGTAGGTACTCTGCATATTTTCACATCTCCTTTATCTATTATCTCTCTAATGAAGTGATAACTCCTAAGTATGTGTTTGGATCGTTGGTGTGATCTAGGCTCCTTAGCTTGTGTGAAGGCACAATTGTTATCACAATAGAGACCAATGGGATCCACAATGCTAGGAACTATGCCAAGTTCACTAATGAACTTTTTGATCCAAACAACTTCCTTTGCTGCACTTGAGGCAACAATATACTCGGCCTCGGTTGTAGAATCAACAACTGTGTCTTGCTTTGAACTTTTCCAGCTCACAGCGCCACCGTTTAAGCAAAACACATAACCAGATTGCGATCTAAAGTCATCCTTATCTGTCTGGAAACTAGCATCGGTGTATCCAATTACAGCCAGCTCTTCTTGACCTCCATATATCAAGAATGAGTCCTTAGTCCTTCTCAAATACTTAAGGATATTCTTGACAGCTACCCAATGAGCATTACCAGGATCAGATTGGTACTTACTCGTTGCACTTAAAGCATACAAGACATCTGGTCGAGTATATAACATGGTATACATGATAGATCCTATTGCAGATGCATATGGAATCTTATTCATGCGATCCCTTTCTTCCTTAGTTGAAGGGGATTGTGTTTTTGATAGACACAGGCCATGTTGCATAGGTATGAATCCTTTCTTGGAATCATGCATATTAAAGCGTCTCAGCACTTTGTCTATGTACGTACTCTGACTTAGGCCAAGCAGTTTTTGTGATCTATCTCTATAGATTCTGATTCCTAATATATAGGCTGCTTCACCTAGGTCCTTCATAGAAAATCATTTCCCCAACCAAGACTTTACTTGTTGCAGGGTAGGGACATCGTTTCCAATAAGTAATATGTCATCTACATATAATACCAGGAAAGCGATCATGCTCCCACTAACCTTCTTGTAGACACAAGGCTCATCTTCGTTCTTGATGAATCTATATTGTTTTACCGTTTCATTAAAACGAAGATTCCAGCTTCTGGAAGCTTGCTTTAATCCATAGAGTGATCTTTGTAACTTACATATCTTTTGGGCTTCTTCTGGTATGTCAAATCCTTCAGGCTGTGTCATGTACACATCCTCAAGAAGATTCCCATTAAGGAAAGCAGTTTTGACATCCATCTTCC
Source organism: Lathyrus oleraceus (assembly GCF_024323335.1). NCBI lineage: Eukaryota > Viridiplantae > Streptophyta > Magnoliopsida > Fabales > Fabaceae > Lathyrus > Lathyrus oleraceus. Next base: position 59,604,204 of record NC_066582.1, on the reverse strand, counting down.
ATATTTCATAATCATGATATGCAGCGATAACAAGTAAAATTCGAACAGATTTAAGCATTGTGTTGCACCCCAAAATTTGCCCTCTATTTTTAACTCTAACCAATTTTTTGTTTCACATTCATTTGCATCATCTTCATAGCATAACATTTTTTTTCTGTCTTAATATTAGCCGGAATAATTTCTCGGAATTTACAAACAGACTCGTCAAATTAACTTTTTAACTGTGCCTAAAATTAGTCAACGAAAAAATGTCAAGTTTAAGTTTGCAAATGTCGGTAACATTAATCTGCGGTTCACGTGGTTTAATTTGACATGCTAAAAATATTTTTACGACTATTTTTGGTCATATGTTGATCAGTCTGAGCAGTTTTAACGGTCATAATTTTTATTTCAAAATCCGACCAAACGCTGTATTTTTCCGAGTCATTTATTTCGCGCTGATTATTTTGACGTGTTCATTTTATTTTTTCGAGCATTTTGGTGCCCGACTTTTATTTTTTTGAGTCTATTTATTTTTATATTGGGTCTAGAATAAATAAATAGGTTAATTAGTTTTTATTTTAATTTTAACTATTTTAATTATTTAACTTTATTCAGTTTTTAATTTAATATTGGGTTTCAAAATAAACTTAGGCCCATTATCATTAACCTAATTTGTTCTTATATATATTTACTAGCATGACTGATAGAGGGAGGCTGAAAGACAGAACAAAAAAAAGAGAAACTGAGAGTGGCTGATCTATACTATCGTACACACAGTTTGGTAATAGTTTATATATGATATATACTTTATCTATTTTGTTGATATATTTGTTACTGTGTTTCAAATACATGTTCATATGTGTGACTGTGTTATGTATTCCAGATACATGCGGTTTGGTTAAATATATATATATATATATATATATATATATATTTCTATTTTATGTTATAATTTGATTATGTTTTCGGATCGGATCGTGTCAATATGCCGTTTTCACATATACGTGTATGAGGCGTGACATTTGTGTTATCCGATCCAGTTGCGATGATCGCAATTTTGCGCTAGCAACGCCGTTTTTTTTTTAATTCATATTTTTTTTATATACATATATTTAGATCTGCACATTTTTTTCATAACTAACTACCCTGATTTTTCCTAAACCCTGACAATTTCGCCACAAACTCTAAATTTCAAACCTAAAACTTTAACCGTGTTGTTTCCTCTAAACCATAAACCTTTTCTTAAACCTTAACAAACCTTATTATTATTTCCTATTTTCGCTCATATTTATGTTATTCATACACTATAACTGCTTCGCCCTTGTAATATTTTCAGTTTTACTTTTCGCCATCTTTATTATGTAACTGCACCAAAGCGTTGTAATAATTAGGATTTTATTTTCTGCCATTTATTTTCTGCCATTTTATTTTTCTGCCATTTATTTTTCTGCCATTTAAATTCCTGCCATTGATCCTATATTAACTGCGTGGTTTAGTAATGTAGGGCGTGAAAACCTACTAAATTAATTATTTAATATTTTTCTATAACCTTTATATTTTTTTGTAAATAAATAATAAATACTAACTATTTTAATAACTTTTTTTTATTACTTACTTATAATAATAAATCCTTATATATTTTGTAAATAAAATCTAATTGACCATTTTTCTAATTGAATAATAATAATAAACCTATTAATCTAATAATTTGATATTTTCTATAATCTTTATTTATTTTGTAAATAACAAACTTAATATTTTTCATATAACTCTTTTATTTTATAATTTGTACATTAATATATTTTAAATTCTTTTATTATTACTAATTTATTTTAAACTCATATTTTTCTAATAACTTCTAAAAAAATCTAACTTGTTTAACCTAAAATAATTTCTTTTAAAATTCTAACCTTTTTATTATCACTTTATTATTATTGTTATTTTATTATTGCTTTATTACCATTGTTTATTTATTATTTTATTATTATTTGCTTTTATCTATTCTATTTTTGCTTCATTATTTTCCTTATTTTAATTTTGTTTTATTTATAATATTAGGAACAAATGTATAGGTTGTAAATTTATTCTTTCTCGCCTGATTATTATGTATCTGTCCCATAGCCATGTAATAGTTTAGGAATTTATTTTTCTTGCTTTTATTTTTGTAAATATTTATTGCGTGGTTAGTAATTTAGGGAGTGCAAAAAACTAACTGTAAATAATTGAACTTAGAAAATTAAATTCAAGACAAATATCTGAAAAATAACACTCACACACGTAAGTCGATCTTTGATCGCCATCTGTACTTCCTAGGGTATTCCTCTTGGTTGCCTTCTTTAAATGGTCAAGTCCCTCGAAAATAGGGGTGTTTTAAGCAAAGTCCCTTCAAACAGAAAAATCATCAAGTCCCTATAAACTTAAAAGATCAAGTCCCTACGAGGTTGCCTATGATATAATGATCTTGTCCCTTCGGTAAATATGATGATAGTCCCTACGAGTTGCTAAAGACACCCCTTATGTTGCCTTCATTGACCATACGATGACCCTACGCCCGTCCCTTAAACACATCCAAGGTAATGACTACCTATTCCTTAATAATAGGGACAATCTTACCATTGAAAGAATATACGAGAACACGAAAGACTTAATCTAGGGTAGGTATCTCATAGTTACTTGCTCACACTTTTTAAAATTACTTTTACACCTCACAATTTCTAAACTAGGCTTTGTATACACCCATACGAGGGTCATTACAAAGTACTTAAAGAAATTTTTCTAATCACACACTACACTCTTGCAAACAAACAAAGTGAGCTAAGTAACTAAGAGCCCATGGATAACCATGGATATAAAGGGTGCTAATACCTTCCCTTTGTATAACCTACCCCCCGAACTCAAAATCTTTTTAAGGTCTTTCCTGTTCTTTTATGTCCTTTCCTTTTGGATAAAATAAAAGTCGGTGGCGACTCTTGCTATCCGCAACATTTAACTAAAGTCAGTTCTCCCACCGTGTTACACATTGCAACTGGTGAAAAGTTTTCATCATAGTCAACCCCATGAATTTGTTTATATCCCTTTGCAACCAGTCTTGCCTTATAGGTATGTACCTTACCATCCATGTCAGTCTTCTTTTTGAAGACTCACTTGCATCCTATAGGGTTAACTCCTACAGGAGGCTCTACCAAGGTCCAAACTTGGTTTGTGTACATGGAATCCATTTCAGATTTCATGGCTTCTAGCCACTTCATAGACTCGGGACCAGTTATGGCCTCTTGGTAGGTCACAGGCTCATCTTGATCCATGAGTAATACATCACCTTGATCAGTTATGAGATATCCATATCTCTCAGGTTGGTGACGTATCCTGCTTGACCTACGCCGGTCTTGTTCTACTTGAGCAGGTTGCTCTTCCATAACTACTTGTGTTTCCTGCTCTAGTTCCTCCATAGGTGTATCGATGCTTTGTGATTCTTGAATTTCTTCATGATCTACTTTCCTCTCACTGATTCCTTTGGAAATAAAATCCTTTTCTAGGAAAACTCCAGTTCGAGCGACAAACACTTTGCCCTCAGAAGGATTGTAGAAGTAATACCCTCTTGTTTCTTTAGGATACCCCACAAATAAGCATTTGTCATATTTGGGCTCAAGCTTAGTTAAAATTTGTCGTTTCACATAAACTTCGCAACCCCAAATCTTCATGTAAGACATATGTGGTTTCTTACCACTCTATATCTCATATGGTGTCTTCGTGACCTTTTTGGATGGAACACGGTTAAGTGTGTAAGCTGTTGTCAATAGTGCATGTCCCCAAAAGGAGTTTGGAAGATCAACGTGACTCATCATGGATCGGACCATGTCTAACAAGGTTTGATTTCTTCTCTCAGATACACCATTCCATTGGGGTGTTTCAGGAGGAGTAAGTTGGGATAGGATCCCACACTCTTTCAGATGGTCATCAAACTCTAGGCTTAAATACTCACCACCTCGATCTGATCGAAGAGTTTTAATATTCTTACCTATTTGGTTTTGTACTTCATTCTTGAATTCCTTGAACTTTTTAAAGGACTCTGATTTGTGTTTCATTAAATACACATAACCATATCTATTGAAATCATCAGTAAATATGATGAAGTACTGAAAACCTCCTCTGGCTGGTATGTTCAGTGGTCCACATACATCAGTATGTATGAGGGCCAAAAGATCATTAGCTCTTTCACCTTTTCCTGTGAATGGAGACTTTGTCATCTTTCCAATTAAACAAGATATGCATGTCTCATATGATTCATAATCAAAAGAGTCCAAGAGTCTATCTTTATGGAGTTTGGAAATGCGCTTCTCATTTATGTGGCCTAATTGACAATGCCAAAGGTAAGTTGGATTTAACTCATTAGGTTTCATCCTTTTAGTATTAATGTTATAAGTAGGCATTTCAAAATCAAGGACATATAGTCCATTGTTCATATGTGCAGTAGCATAGAATATATCATTCAAATAACTTGAGCAACAAATGTTCTTTATTATAAATGAAAAACCAAACTTGTCTAAACAAGAAACGAAAATAATATTCCTGCTAATTGCAGGTACATAATAAAAGTTCTCTAACTGAATTATTAAACCACTAGGTAAAGTCAATACATAAGTTCCTACGGCTAAAGCAACAACCTTTGCTCCATTGCCAACTCGTAGGTCAACTTCACCTTTTGCCAAATCTCTACTCCTTTTTAACCCCTGCACATTGGTACAAATGTGAGAACCACATCCAGTATCTAATACCCATGATGCAGAAGTAGATAAATTAATTTCAATAACAAAAATACCTGAAGTTGAAGTCTCTACTCCATTCTTCTTATCTTCTAGGTACTTTGGGCAGTTTCTCTTCCAGTGTCCGGTCTTACCACAATGGAAGTAGGTGCCTTCGTTTTCTATGCCTCCACTAGGCTTCAAAGCAGCAACAGTGGGTTTGGGTTTGGCAACTTCCTTGCCTTTCCCTTTATCACCCTGCTTGGTGGGTCTATTGTTCTGTCTCTTTCCATTTCCGATCATCGGAATGGACTTCCCATTTGACTTCAGATTCTGCTCAGCAGTTCTTAACATGGCTAGCAATTCTGGAAGAGATTTGTCCATATCATTCATATTGAAATTTAGGACAAATTGACTGAATCTATGTGACAACGATTGCAAGATTAAATCAGTCGCAAGTTCCTTTCCGAGGGGAAAACCCAACCTCTCAAGGTTCTCCACATACCCAATCATCTTGAGCACATGAGGACCTACAAGGGCTCCCTCAGCTAACTTGCCTTGAAAAAGGGATTTTGAAACTTCAAACCTTTCATGCCTTGCTTGCTCTTGATAGAGCATCTTCAGGTGTTCGATCATATCGAACGCTGCCATCTTCTCATGTTGCTTTTGCAACTCTGAGTTCATGGTAGCTAGCATGAGACAAGCAGTTTCATTGGCATCATCGACATGCTTCTTATAAGCATCTCTTTCTGCCTTAGGTGCAGAACTAGGAGGTTCCTCTTCAGGAACAAGTTTCTCCAAGACATACAACTTTCTATCATGTTTGAGGACAATCCTCAGATTTCGGTCTCAATCCAGAAAATTTGTCCCAAACAATTTTTCCTTGTCAAGGATTGATCGCAAAATGTTGTTAGAGGTGTTTGTTGTCATGGTAATCTACATGAAAATAATGAAAATATAAGTATCAATAACATATTTAATTAGGCCTTTAATTAAATATGCTCCCACTATTTTACTCATTCACCATTTGATTCGGAAAATCCCGTTGGAAGATTTTCTAGTGGGTCGAGATCCACATTTCACTTTGTTTTAAGTCCACGTAGGCGGATTACACAAAACTAGGTTATTTAGGTAGGAACTCCTTTCAATTGTATCTAATACAACTCTCGAATATTTTAGTTTGGGTGAATAACTCCTTATTCCAATCCATCACATGGATCATTTCCAACTCTTGCTTCTAAACATATATAATCTTATTATAATTTGTTTAGTTAAGTTTGACCCATTATTTTAGCAATTGGATATTACAATTATCCCATCGCACCTTAGTAATATAGAACATGCACCTCGCGTAGGCGAAACCTACATTATCCGTTACTAGTCTTGATGAGTGTTAAAACTTGGAAAGCATAAACTTAATATTTAATTTGAGGGAATTTGCAATTATTCTGATCTCACCGGCTTATTTATCATATAAATCGTCTCTCACATGCATCAACCTACATTCACATGCATCAACATACATAATGAAACAGTTATGACCCCTAGTGCAATTGTTCTCCCAAGCCAATGAGAGAACCTAAGCTAACCTAATAACGATCTAAGCTTCTCCAAGCAAGATCTTCAAGGTTGTCCTCCTTTGATATTGAATTCTTCTCTTTCTTCATAATATTACATTATATAAAAGAAACTCGTTTTACATACGAGGGAGTGAGATGAGAAAAGAAGTTACATTAAAAGATTAAAACAGAGGCACGACACACAGGTCGTATTTTAAAAACCCAAAACAAAATAAAGGAAAACTAAGGCCATAACCCATCACCACAAGACAATAATAATAAACACATTATTATTATTATTATTATTATTAATTTTAATACTTTTAATTAATTAAAACCAAATTAAATTTCGGAGACCAATCACACAACGCAGAGTTAGCCGGGGGTCCGCTGCCCGGTCAGGGGGGCAGCGCCCCTGGTCGAAAATTTTAATGAACAATTCATTTGAAATCGACGTCGATTTTCGCATCAACACTTGATACTTTAAGGCACAACTCTTGCGTAGTCACAACCTTAATCGCATAACTCTTAGACAACACAACCCTTGTGCCGTCATTAACCCTAATGCACCAATTTCAGACCGTCAAACACATCTCGATTGTTGATTCAGTATGATTGATCAACACTTCATTGCTTCACCATACTAATGTCGGATCAAGAAGCAAACGACCATTGATCGCTCAAAGGAAAACAACCATTAAGTGTTTTAATGAATGAAACAGAAACAATATATCACATATACCGTATTTTGCATCAGGATTACTTATATCATATATATAACTTGATCGATCTCAATTGCATAACCTATGGACGATCGATGTATCGCTGCTTCACCATACTAATGTCGGTTTCCGAAGCATAGTCAACATCAATCCTCCAAATCGTACACACATGATGCCAAATTTAATTACTCGTTTATTCTTTGATTCATTCTGTCTTTTAATCGTATTAATACAGAAGATACAAAAAATAAACAGCTATCAGATGCATGGTTTCGTAAGTGGCTCTGATACCACTGAAGGAGAAGGGCGATCCAAAATGCAGCGGAATTTAAAATTTCTCTTTTAGTGATCCTTACGAATGGGCATGATCAGTGATAGAATTGTTACCTCTTGTGGCGATTGTAACCTTTGATGCAGATCTACGGAGTGATCACGAACGTTGAACAATGACAACGCCTCTACTCAGTCCACACGAACAGATTCCTTCAATCTCAGTGCTAGCTGCTACGAATGAAGCCTTTGAGTGTGAGAGAGAGAGAGAAACAAAATTGCAACTGCACAAATGCTTCTACACAAGGGTTCTATTTATAGAACCACTTGTATGGGCTGCAAGCTAAAAGGCCCACTTAAGTGTATGTGGCCCATATCTTATAATATGCCAAAATCACTTAAGTGCGTGGTACCTTACCATATTTCGTATTCTACTTAAGTACACCGTACCTTAAGATGTTCTACAATTCACTTAAGGGCACCGTACATTACGATATTCCTTAGTTACTCTATCTCTCATCAATCCGTCCTTTTGTGTGTGACCCTGTAGGTTTTCGCGGCATTATCAATTATATTAAATCACGTATTTAACATAATAACCAGTGAGCGGTATCTAGCAACACATCACTTCTACCCAAGACACGAAAATGTCATGTGATCTGACAAATCCTTTTGTGATAATACTTATCTGTACAATTACCCTTTTGCCCTTATGTCTATATTGAACACAAGGCATAGACTGTGTCATCCTTGTCCAGTTCAATATTGGGCCCATAGACATTTATCCTGTTACGCAGGATTGGAAAATTCCATATAGGTCACTCATGTCCCTTAGCACGCTTCGTGTAGTACCCATCAACTGTCTTTATGGTCATCCAGTTACGAACAGTGTTTGATCAACAATAAGGCACTCGACTCTACATCTAGGGTCCATAGTGGTTTTAGGTTGAAGGGTGGTATACACCATTATCACCATGAATAACTTATGACACTTTGCATAACATTCTATATTGTATTCTCATAGCGGGTCAATCCAGTATAAATATTACTCTTAATATTCATACCTATGTTTAAGACTTGATAACTCCTTATCCATGATCCATGAGGTGTGATCATCAGTCTATATACATAATAGTCTTAATGCTTTAATGTTATCCCACTTCACAATAAAGCTCGACTATGGATACTTTAAGAATAGTGTCTTTATGTTTAATGTGATCTTATGATTAAGTCACACTTGATACATTAAACGGACTATCCATTCTAGGGACTTTATTAGACAAACATAATAAAGAAAAAGCCTTTTATTATTAATAAATAATTCGATACAAATACCAAAAGTATTGGTCTCTAGGGCTTACACCAACACCTTTGTGACCTGCGAAGAAATAAAAACTTAAGTCAAAAGTCTTATCACCATAAGCAGTTAAAAACTGAAAAGTAATCATAATCACTTAATTGAGTAAACAAGTTGCCCAGAGGACCATAAGGAACGCCCAAGAGCGTCTTCGCTACAGACAACAATGATGAATTCACAAAATCTGGATCCCACAAAATCTGGGATGAGCAAAAGATATCCTGACAGATTTATCCTATGATTTACTAGCTCATCATGAAGAGGATAAAGTTGACAATCAAACTATTAGTACCGAGCGATAACACTGAGTAAAAGGACGCTACAAAAAACTCTGCTGAAATCCCAAAAACCCTTTGTCACTAAAAGCTCAAGAATCCTTAGGTTTAAACAAAAGTTTCACATGGAAGCTTTAGCCTAAATGAGCTTAAACCCAGAAACATAGTAAAAGAGAAGAGCAAAGAGAGGAGTATTTAATACAAAGAAAGAGACTTATCTGAGTTTCACCGGAGGAGACCTCGCCGTCGAATCGCTCCGACCAAGTAGCCCTTTTTCCCTTTCGTTGCTTATAATTTTCATACCATCTCATTCGTTTTTGTGAACTAAGTAAAAACCCTTTGTTAATTTAATCAAAACGCGGTTGTTGAGGACATAATTTCGGAATTAGGGTTTTGGTGGAACTATTTTTTCGTTGTTGCTTTGTTTCCTTTGATTCGGTTAGGAGAAATATTTGGTTTGGTCGTTTGTTTGAGTTTTCGTTTGGTTGAATTTTGGGTTTGTTCGTCTCGATCCGGTTGATTGAGGACGATTTAGAGAAAAGGAAGGCCGGATTCGGATTCCCCGGCCAAAGAGAGAGGGAGTTAGTGTTTGTGTTTTGGGTTTTGGACGTGGGTTGGCCAGAGAAGAAGGTGGCGCCGCCGTGGGTGGCCGACAACCACCGTCTTCTCCGATGAAGCTTGGCCGGCGATGGGTGGTTTCACTTGCAGAGCGTTAGAGCTCTGAAGTGAAGAGAGAGAAACCACATCGCCAAATGAACTCATCTCTTCTGAAATGGATTTTAAATGGGCACTTCTGAGTGGGCGCATGCACGCCATGTGGCTCCTTCTTGGAAGGCCACGCCTGGGTTTGACTTTGGTCAACCAGGCTATTCCACGGAAGCCCCCCCACCATTCCTTATTGTGTACTAGCATCAAGTCCACCCATTTGGTTGAATGTTTTGGACTTATGAAGATGACGACCAGGATTTATTTTGTTTAGGAGTCAACAGAGTTGACTGGGGCTCCATGGTCCACCCCCTTGGATTCGGGCCTCTGGTTTGGGCCCATAGACCATTTCGGGCCACCAACACCTTTTTTGCTTTGATTTAGGTTTGTTTGTTTTTATTTTTGTTTCTATTGTTTAGTTTGGGCCTTGTATGCCTATTAATGTGTACATGAAAAATAAATAACAATAAAATACCCACATATACATAGATAGATGTTAATATTATGAAAATAATAATATTTCCTTTTTATAAAAAAAAAACTTTATTTATAAAATTAAGATTTATGTAATTTATTTAACTGTCATTTTGTATGCTCTTGATTGAATTAATGTGTATAATTTATAGTGTCGATTAGAGATTTGTTTCAATATGTATATTTTCATAATAACCTCTACTTCCTGATTACCTTGAGTCTTACACTTCTATTAAAATCATTTAAAAATTAATTAATTCTCGATTCAAATTCGAGCCCATTTTCAAACACCTTTGTATGTCGATCGCTTTTAAAGCATCGCCATCAACCTCACATAGCTTACTCTTGGGCTTTCTTACAATGAGACCTAGTCGATTATTAATTGATCGATTAGATGAACGATTCATTAAATAAAATTCAATTCATTCGTAAACACAAATTTAAAACCTCTATCCAACATCGAGTTTTCTTTATTAAAATTAAATTAAAATACCTAATCACAATTAAATACCATTTCAGTTGGAAACAAAAAAAGAGATGGTTTTGAGTTTTCAACTCCGCTCCTTGATTATTTGACTACGAGTTCTTTTACTCGGTTAGTCGAATAATCGTCATTTCTAATCCACCTAAGCATAATTAAATCAAAGCGTTCTTACAATAAATAAAAATGAAATAGGAGATGACTTTGAGTTTTCAACTTCTCTCCTCGACTATTTGAATACGAGTTCCCTTACTCGGTTAGTCAAATAATTGTCATTTCTCTTAACAAATTTCTAAACCCCGATTAAATCAAATTATTTTCATAATAAGCTAAATGAAAAGGGAGATGACTTTGAGTTTTCAACTTCTCTCCCCAATTGTTTGAATACGAGTTCTCTTACTCGGTCAGTCAAACAATTGTCATTTTTCACAAACATACAACTTAATCAGATTATTTTCATAACAAACTATATGAAAAAGGAGATGGTTTTGAGTTTTCAACTCCTCTTCTCAAATGCTTGGATATGAGTTGTCTTATTCAGTCATTCAAGTACTTGTCGTTCATTCTAAAATACGTCAACCATATGTAAACTAATTTTCATAATCACTCAGGTGAAAAAGAAAGCGGTTTAGAGTCTTCTATTCCCTTTCCCGATTATTAGGATACGAGTTGTCTTACTCGATTATCAGAGTATTCGTCATCCATTCAAAACACCTTAATTATTATCAAATCCTTCCTATAATTAAGGATGAAAAAGAAAGTGGTCTAGAGTCTTCTATTCCCTTTCCCGACTGTTAGGATACGAGTTGTCTTACTCAACTATCCGAGTAATCGTCATCCAACCAAAAACATCTCAACCAATCAAAACATCCAACATATTAATCCAACTTGTCACCCCCGTGTGACCAAAACTCTTTTAAAAAAAACACTGTTTAATCCATTCTAATGCGCACAACAAACTAGTGCTTAAGCCTCCACCGAGAGTAGACAAGCCGGCGTTTAGCCTTTAGAACACGATCTAAAAAAGTCTTTCACTAAAAGACACCAACCAATCATAGTTCCCCGAACTACGAACGCTCTGATTTCCTTATTACACCATAAGGATACGTAGGCAGGAGATTGCTGTATCTTCGCGAGCACACTAATAAAAAACCTCCCCTTTCCCTTTATGAGGTTCCCATCCATCTCTATTTTCAATATATTTATGACCCGAAGAAAACAAACAAACATAATTTAACATTTAAATCGCAAAATTGAAATAAAAGGTTCCCGTTGAGTACAACAGACGTGAGGGGTGCTAATACCTTCCCCTTGCGTAATCAACTCCCGAACCCGAATATGGTTGCGACGACCATTATTCTACTTTTCAAAGGTTTTATCGATATTTTCCTATTCCTTCATTGGGATAAATAAAGTTCGGTGGCGACTCTGTTCGAACGTTTTTTCTACGACAATCGCGAGGAATAGTATTTTTCGAAATGCGACAGTGGTATACACCACTATCACCATGAGAATAACTTATGCTCTTTGCATAACATTCTATATAGTATTCTCATAGTAGGTCAATCCAGTATAAATATTACTCTTAATATTCATACCTATGTTTAAGACTTGATAACTCCTTATCCATGATCCATGAGATGTGATCATCAGTCTATATACATAATAGTCTTAATGCTTTCATGTTATCCCACTTTACAACAAAGCTCGACTATAGATACTTTAAGAATAATGTCCTTATGTTTAACGGGATCTCATGATTAAGTCACACTTGATACATTAAACGAACTAACTATTCTAGGGACTTTATTAAACATGCATAATAAAGAAAAATCTTTTTATTATTAATAAATAATTCGATACAAGTACCAAAAGTATTGACCTCTAGGGCTTACACCAACAGTGTCAGCCCAAGCGCTAATTATCTCAATGTTTGGGCTTTTATCTTGGCTTGAGCAGCAAGGGCGTTATGGGGATTTCCAACCAATGCTAAGGGATTTTCACTATTTGAGAAGAGTTTATACGAGTGAGGAAACACACTTTTTGGCAAGGAGAAAATAGAGCACGGAGAATTTTCAAACGATCGAGAATTATAGAGATCAAGGAATTCGGAGAGCGGAAGATTTTCATGAGCGGAAGCAATTGAAGATCCAAGTCATCCAATTACTTGTAATGTCTAATTTTTATCTTGAATCTGTTTTGAAAAATATGATTATCTAAACCCCGAAATGCTAGGGGGTTTTGTAGCGGTAAATTAACGACCATTAAGCTATGAATAAACTTAACGTCGATAAAACCAGAGTCTCCACCGCGCTTTTATTGTTTCCAAAGGAAAAGGGAAAAGTACGAACAAAACCCATAAAATAAGATGTTTTCAAATCAAAACTAATAAAATGCCAGAGATTACAATTAAGGGGGTTGGTTATACAGAGGGAAAGTGTTAGCACCCAAAGTGTCCTAGGTACTCCTAGGGAGCCTTTTTTTATGTTTGTATGTGTTTTTGGCATAAATGATGTTTGCAACAAATAGAGTGTGGGGATGAGAAAAGAATTCATTAATTATATTTTTGTGTTTGACAAGACCTTCATACTTGTGCCTACGTACCAACATAAAAATGAGGGATCAAAACCTCATAGTTTATGGTATCAATTTCAAAGTGAATGAGTTGCTTTTAATCAAAATTTAAATTTAGAAGAGGCACCAAGGCCCAAAAGAGTTTGAATGAGTGTTAGTTCTTTTTGTCTTTTGAAATTTTTAAGTCAATATGATTAGATTCATTTACAAGTTTGATTTAAGAAAATAGTTTTAAAATGAAATGGTATAAGGTCAAAGTTTCTAATTTGCAATAGAGTCTAATTTTAGAAATCACGAGCAAAGAAGATTTAAAAAAAGGGGGAGAGATTTGAAATTTAAGAGAATGGGAGGAGATGAAGAGACTAATCCTAAGCAAAATGTAAAAGTTAAGAGTTGAAAAGATATGACCAATGTGATGCAATCCAACAGACAAGAATGTCATATAGAAACCCACTTTTCCTTTGGACTTTAAATTAAGCAATATCAATAAGCAAGTAGCAATATGAAGAGCAAGGCATCAAATAAAGATAGCCACATCCAAGCAAGCAACTTCATAGTCTTCTTCTTAATCTTCCCATGTATCAGATGATATACTCCTTGATTGGCTCAGAATAAGGCTTTAGACACAGGTTCAAAGTAACATTTGCATCCAAACCATGTAGCAGATGAATTCATGTGGATCCCAATACTTGCATCAGATGGAAGCTCAAATCACAATAACTTGGTCTTAGAAAATTTGGCATTGGTCAAGTCTTTTTGCATAGGGAATGTTGCCTAATTCTAAGTCCAAAGCTCAGATCAAATCCAACAGTCCACACAAACATTTTTCATGGTTTTTTTATTGTTTATTAAGTATTTTAAGGTCCTAAGACCACAAAAACAAACCAGATACACAAACAAATATATACAATCACAATATATGGATCAAGTGAGCAAAGTGAAAATGACATAAACATAAACAAGTTAAATGATATGTAAATGGAAAATGAAATGATAAATGAATTGAATTTAAATTGCATAAAATAAATGACTTGCAATTAAAAGCAATAATAATAGAAGTTAGTCAAATGTTAGTTAATTAGATGTTAGTGGTGTTTTGCTTTTCAATTGATTAAGTCATTCTTTGGGGAACACTCAACCCTATATTCACAAGCATGGATCCTGTAACCTAGACATCTTCCAAAGGAATGAAAAAGGCCAAGTTTCTATACAATACCATGAAAGGGGGAAGACTTACAATCTCACTTACTAGAATATATCGTTATGTTAAACAATCGTAATTGGACTTATGTAGAAGTCACAACTATCTGAGGTCGGGCAATAGAAATTTTGGTGTTAATGCATGTTAGAGATATGGTATAATGAACCATACTCCTAAAACACACCACACTCAAAAAAGAAAATGATCAAAGGATGAACCTAATCTCATCCATACTTGTATTGGTTCATCTAACACAAAGTTATTGATGAACCAATTAGCCTTAAGATATTGAGACTTCATTGACCAATGAAAGGGATGGGATAGAATGAGATTGAAGATTAAAAGGGAGGGGAGATGGGAGAAACACAAATTGGTCATGGGAGAAATTTTATCAAATTAAAATCATTCATTCATTTTAGGAGATGAAATGTACCTTTCATCAATCCCCTAAATTCAATGATTTTAATCCAACAAAAGTCAAATCATCCTTGACCAAGGTCCAAACAAATAGTCAAACCTCACAAGTCAATAAAAATGGCTCAATATAATTTCTACACAATTAACCAATTAAAAATCAAATTAAAATGCATTTAAATTAAATTATGTTTGATCAAAAACCTAAAACCTTTTCAAAACACCAAATAAATGACCAAGAGATTTATCTTAGGTAAAAAAAGGTCAAAGGACCTTAGGTAAAAAATTTCATAATTTTTGAAAAGAAAAAAGTATTTTTAAACAATTAAAAATATGCACGAAAACAATTAAATCATAAAAAATATCAAAGTTAATCCAAAAAATAATTTTAATTCAGAAAATGAAAGAGGAAAATATTAGATTTTTTTGGTGAAAGTCCCATATTTTTTGGATTAAAAATAAAATTAATATGAATTAATCAAAATAAAAGGATTAAATGGAAAAATTAGAAAATAAAAAAAAAAGGGCCATCTGATCTCCCTCATTAATTTAGGTGGCAAATCAGATGGCCGGGAGCGTGCGTTCCACATGCATATGAGTCAAACACGCTGCAGGCATGATAATCAAATTGGATGGATGTGATTAAAACGTGAGAACCAAATTAGATGGTCTGAATTGATCCAGGGCACCACCATAGCCCTAGCTCCGGTCATCTTCTCCGGTGAGCACCATCGCTATGGTCCAAACTCAACTCAATGGTGTAATACCCCAAAATTTACCCTTCATTTTTCTTGGAAACATGGGATTGTGTTTCACATTGCATTAACATCATACTAGGTCATACTCATTGCATACTGCATTAGTGACTTGGGAAATCAGGGTTTGATTGATCACTTCTTGCCAAAAGGAGCCCACACAAAGCAAAGTTGAGAGTTGGATTTCATTCTCCAATTATATAAGTCTCAAGGGTCTCAAGAATTTCCATATGTCTTATTATGTTCCTCAGTTCATCAGTGGAAGATTCAGAGCTCTCAGAGTATGCATATGGAGTTAATCAGAAATCGGGGTTTCAGGGCCATCTACAATAGGAAATATTTGATTGGAAGTAGAAGGGCTCATTAATGTCATGATTAAACAGTAATCTTGGCCTAGGAAGATTCACAATTATCACAGAAAGATCCATTGGCAATCAGTGCAATCAGTTCCTAGTCATTTTTGCCCTAAAACTAGGGTTTTGCATAAAATCGGTTTTATTTCTGATTCCTTGAGTGAAACTCATTTCCATGGCCCTCCACATGTCCACAAGGATCTACATGCAAAAAATCAGCTCTTTATTTGAGCCAGAGGTGCCTCAATTGATCAATGGAATCGGGAATCAGACGGTTTGGGAAAAGTCAATTGTGGGGCCAGAAAAGTCAACTCCTGACATTTTGAAGGTGGAATCTCAAAATTCATGCCTAAGGAAGTCCACATGTGAAATTTGATCAAGGTTGGATCATGGATTCATTATTTAATCAGGAGTTGGAAAAGTTACCAAATTTGGAAATAGTTGACTTTCCATTTAAGGCAGGTTTTTATGGTTTTTGCACCCACTTTAAGCCTATATTCCATCAAGATGCAAGCCCCACTTGGAAATTTCTTCAACATGAAAGTTGTTCCTCTTGTTTCAAGCTTTCTATAGATATAAAGTTTGTTTCATTTGGATTAAAAGTGAGAAAGTTAGGCTCGGTCAAAGTAAGACATTATTTTAGAACACTTCAAGGCATCTTTTGAAAACACTTTCTTCATGACAGTTGTACCTTGATATGTCCTCTTTCACACCTTTTTGGAACCACCCCATTTGGATCATTGGTTTGGAAGATACACTCATCTAAAGTTGGTATCATAGGCTGAATTTTTTTGACAGCATTTAGGCCAAACTGGCCCAACCATTTTGCAGCCATGAAACCTGAACTTTATGGCCATTTTCCACCCCTTTCCACTCACCATTTCAAGATGTGTTCAACATGAAAAATGTTAAGTTCCATGCCCTCTTTCTACTGTTTTCATTGCCACCCCATTTGGATCATTGGTTTGGAAGATACACTCATCTAAAGTTGGTATCATAAGCTGAATTTTTTGCCAGCATTTAGGCCAAACTGGCCCAACCATTTTGCAGCCATGAAACCAGAACTTTATGGCCATTTTCCACCTCTTTCCACTCACCATTTCAAGATGTGTTCAACATGAAAAATGTTAAGTTCCATGCCCTCTTTCTACTGTTTGCATTGCCTTGCCATTTGGACATGTATTCATCAAGATACAAGGTCTTAAAGTCACCCTGTTGGACCATTTTTGTGTTGTACTAGAAAATCAAGTCTAACCAAAAACGACCCACACACCACTCTTTACCTCATTTGTCCATTTGCTTTTGGTTCACTCACTTAAGTTTTTCTACAATTAGAGTTTACTCATACACCTCCCTTTTACACATTTTTTGTTCATTATGCACATAATCAAAAACAAATCTTTCAAGCCCATTAAACATTCCAAACCCTACATACTTAAAGCTCCTAAACCCTAATCTGAAGTGGAGGCTGCCACTATTTTCAAACAAGCAAGGCAAGAGGAAAAGACCAAGTTTCATTCCATTGCACTTCCACAAGGCTCTTGAAGTTTCAAAGCATCTCATTTTTTTCTTCCATCTTCAAAGGGGCAGTGGACCTTGCATCCACTAGGTACCTTCACTTCTCCATTTTTATGACCATATATCCATGTTTATCATCATGCTTACCATTGTTCATTACTATTCTTTCATGCTTACTATCCATATTTCATGCTATTTTCCACTACGCCATGCTTGTTTCATACTAATTTTTGTTGTTAATATTATGCTATGTGTGTCTTATGGACCCTTCATTGAAGCATTTTCATTAAACTTTAATTTTGAAACATTGAATTTTTGCCAAAAATCCTTGCATGAGTCTCCCTTGCTGTTCATTTTTCTCTATGCTAGAGGCATTATTTTTAATGAAATAAGAAACCATTGTATTCTACATGTTTCAAACTTGAATTTTGATTTTTTTATCATCCCATTTGGAGCCTTGAGTTGTGAGATATGGGGATTTGAAGTTTGGGAAAATATGCTGCATTTCTCACATTTTGGTGCATGAGCCTCCCTTGTTGTTCACTTTTCTCTATGCTAGAGCCATTATTTTTAATAAAACAAGACACCATTGTGTTCTACATGTTTCAAACTTGAACTTTGATTTTTACATCATCCCATTTGGAGCATGTAGCGGTGTATTCGTCACTTCATGATTTATTGATTAAATCAAAAGCAAAGCTTACAAAGAATCGAGTCGCCACCGCACTTTTATTTATCCAAAGGAATGGCTAAAAAGCGAACAAAAGCCTAAGAAGTTTTACACATAGAAAACTAATGAAAAGATCAGAGGTCGGGGTAAGGGGTAAATTATGCAATGGGAAGGTGTTAGGCACCCAAAACGTCCTAGGTACTCCTAGGGAGCCATTTTCACACTTGTTGTACGAAATGTTATTTGTTTATGAAATATTTATTGTGCAAACATGGATTGAAGAGATGAGAAAAGAAAATACAAGTTATTATTTTTGTGTTTGGATGGATAACCATTGCCTACGTACCCTTACAGGATCAAAACCTCGTAGTTCGGCTAAAAGATTTCCAAAATATGAGTGGGTTCATTTTAAACAAAAGCCCTAAGGTCTTTCATTATCCACGGGAGAAAACTCAACCTTATACAAACAACAAGTCCACCATGTGAGAAAAGCTTCAACTTGCTAGTGAGGGGTTAACCCTATAATAAGCAAGGAAGTCTTACAATTCAATCACTAAGGACAAAAGGTGAGATTAACATCAACCACTAAGATAATTGAGATCTATGGCTAATGTATGAAAACTTATCAAGAATGGACAAAGCCACAAAACAATTGAATGAGTGAAATTAACCAGTTAGAATTTATTCTCAAAAATGGTCAAAGTATGATTAGAACTCAATTCAAGAGAAGTATTATGAAAGTGAAGTTTGAAAAATCAAAGGCCTAAAGCCTAGGTTTCTAATTTGAAAAAAGATGAAAATGTTTGCACAATATTTTTTCTAGTTTTGGATTAACATGCAAAGATGGAGGTTTAAAGAAACAAAAGGTGGGAGGGTGAGGGAGTGTAAAACTTCTTAGATGTTCACCTCTTGAGATCATATGTAGATGATCCAAGTGATTCCTTTGGAATAGGCAACAAGCAATAACAGATAAACAACAAAGCAAATGGATACCGAATGCCAATCAACGGACTTACACCAATCTCCTAAAACAAAGGTGGATACCGGATACCAATCAATGGATTTACACCAATCTCCTAAAACAAAACATGGATATCAGATGCCAATCAATGGACTTATACCAATCTCCTAAGGCAAAAAAAAACATGTATACCAGATGCCAATCTATGGACTTATACCAATCTCCTAAAACAAACATGGATATCAGATGCCAATAAATGGACTTATACCAATCTCCAAATAATGATCATAGGAAACAACTGCCAATAAATGGGCTTACAATTGACTCCTCACATACAACAAAGAACAAATGCAATAAGCAATAGGGAACAAGTTGCCAATAAATGGGCTTACACTCGACTCCAAAGGAAATAGGATGCCAATAAATGGTCTTAGTCCCAACTCCTTCCAGATCATAGGAAACAATGGCCAATAAATGGACTTACAATTGATTCCTCAATGGACAAACTAAGATGTCACAAAGATATGAACAATGATCATGCAACGATGTACAATTAATGATGATAAATGCACAAAGGCACACATAAGCAAATATGCACAGATGAATCAAGCAATCAGACAAACAAGTCAATTAGCACACACTATACACAAGCTATTAGGCTCAAACAAGGTTAGACTTTAAAGTCAACTGGAATGGGGTATGTTGTGCTCTTAACCCTAACATTGAGAGTTAGGGTGAAGCAGATGAAATGGAGATGAGGGGTGTGCCTCATAGCTCTTATCCCTGGCCTGGGAGAGCTTTAAACAATAGAAGGTGTGGGAGTTCAGAAAGTAGGAACTCTTCTCCACAATTGATTTGACTCTATAAGATCTTGGGTTATTATCCACAATGCATCAACACACTGTGTAAGCAAAGTGAATGACACACTGAATAGCAGGAGATGGATTACACATCTCTTTTATCTAGCCATTGCCTCATAAGAGGACTTTTCCTGCTTGGCACAAAGATAAACAATCACAAACATTGCCTCTTAAGGAGGACTTCAGACAGGTGCCTGCCCACATAACAGGACAGGTCTT
The DNA here is from genome assembly GCF_024323335.1 of Lathyrus oleraceus. Classification (NCBI taxonomy): domain Eukaryota; kingdom Viridiplantae; phylum Streptophyta; class Magnoliopsida; order Fabales; family Fabaceae; genus Lathyrus; species Lathyrus oleraceus. The sequence continues at coordinate 59,584,115 of NC_066582.1, read as the reverse complement.
CCAGACTACATGAAGAATAGAGGTTATACCTAAGTGGTTAGGCAACCAAGTAAAAGCAAGTTCAAATGAACTTAAAGCAACTTATGTACCTGTGGAAACATCAAACAAATCAGTACAAAGTTCAGACAATCAAACAACAGTCAATAAGCAACAAACAATCCCAATGTAAACAATGTGTAAGCCAAAGGTCAAACTCAAATGAGTCAACATCAACCTACAAAACACACAAAGATTAGTAATCAAAGGCAAACATCAATGCTCAAGTGATGGAGCATCAACAACTATGAAACTTGGATGTTCAACCTGAAATCAAAGCTCAAATGTGAGAGGCAAACCACTAGGTCAAAGCCTAGGGTCAAAGATGAAGAAATAATTCAAAACAGAAGCTGAAATTTAACATGAATCAACTTCAAACACATCTTGAAACAATCCAAAAGGTCTCACATCAATATCATATACCAAAAGCATTTCATGATCAATTGAAGTTCAAGGCAATTTTAAAGCTCAAATGTGACCAACCAGAATGGAAAATCTCAATTAAATCAGAAATGATTCAAATAATTCCAACAAAATTCATGCTCATTCACAACATCCATAACATGCATCACACAAAAAATCAGGACAATTGGAGATCATTTGGCATGGCAAACACATCACATAAGTTGAACATCACAAGGTGTGACACAAATTGTCACACCAACTTAACATGATCATAAAACAAAAATGACAAATGGTAAAAATACCAAATTAACACCAAAATGTCTAGCAATGAGTCTAGTTTTATCATGCAAATTTTCAGATTCATTGGATAAAAGACCAGCATTTCACAAATGATATAGCAAGGCAAGGTACAAAATGTATATATGCTCACATCCCCTGGCACAAAATGAAATCCAGCCAAGCATAATTTATGGAAAAATGATCAAAAAATAATAGACAGAATAAGGATCATGATGCAAAAAACCTCATAATTTTTGGATGATTATTCAATTAGATATGAATTTTTTAAAGTTGAGAAAAAAATGAAAAAATGTATGAAGCATAGCACATGAATACATGGAGGGAAAAGGAAAATCATGAAAGCATTTGAAATATTTGTCTCCGCTGGGAATCGAAGTAGGGACGGATTCAAAAATAGTTGGCGCCAGCAGCATGAAACGCTGCCGTTTCATTTATGTGCTGGCAGTCAACACGCGGTCAACTAGACGGACCAATCAGAATGCAGCATGGCAATCAGCATGCACCAATCACACGTGAGCCCTATTCTAACATACAGGAACGGATTTTGTTGCAGGAAATGAATCAAAAGCGTGGCCTAATCATGAACAACATCATCTTCATCGTGAATCATGAACAGTGCAACATGCTCAAGAACAAAATTACCAGAAATCCAAATTGAATACATCATCATGTAGATCTTTCATTCTAGGTCACGAATCCATGCATGGTTTAGCCTAATTCCAACTATCATGAGCAAATCGAAGCCAACAACATTCATGCACAAAACTTTAAACAACCCTAACTCATTCAATAATGCACGAAATTTCATGATTTAAAGCTCAGAGTAACCAGCATCACAAGATCTACAACATTATCATAATAATTTTGAGAAATAAAGAGATCGATTTGGAACCTCTTTGAAGAGCAGAACTGGAATTCGTGTGGTTCAACGCCTTGCGATGCTCAACAGTTCTTCTATGATGCTTGTAGAGTTGATTGGATGAAAGAAGGAGGTTCAATTGCACACGAATCCAATAGAATTTGAATTTGCCATGGATGCTTTCAAGCTTCAATATGCTTCAATGTGCCACGATTTCCTTTGGTTCTACGTTCAAACTTGCTCAAGAACTCTTCAGAAGCATGAATCAAGCACTGGAAATGGATTAGATGTGAAGAAATTGCAAAAAGTTTTGAGAGAAAAGTTTGAGAGATTTTGATCTAGATCTGAAATTGTGATTGTTGTTATGAAAAACAGTTAGGGTTTTCTGTTATATACCTTCTACTAATCACCCTTTAATCATGCTTAAGCCATTTGGTAATTGTGATTAACAAAATGAGGTGCAAGTGCAAATTTGTGATTTTCACCCTATGCATGAAATGCATGGTGAACAGTGCACGAAATTGCTTTCAAATTCACTTAAAATTCTGTTTTGGAGCCAATGGCAATGATAAAATGCTTAAACAATGCACCAATTTTAAATTTTAATTTTTCCCTCCAAAAATCAAATGAAATGGCAAATGTTCATATGATGATAATGCATATCATGTACTGCAAGATTTGGAAATTAGAGGTCAAAACAAGAACAATGCAAAAAGAGCCATCCAATTTGGAGTTTTGGTTGAGAAGTTATGGCCATTTGAATCTTCAAGTACACTTTTCCATGTTTTGATCATATCTCCTTAACCACACATGAGAAATTGATGATCTTGGACTTTTTGGAAATGGGAGAGAAAGATACACAACTTTCATGTTCAACAAAATTTCATTTGAAGCTTTCTTGATGATGTAATTTGAAGTTGAAGTTAGGCTAAAACCTTTCCATTTTTGGCAAATTTGAATTATAGGTCACTTTCTATTTTTGGAAAGTTTTGACCTCACTTTAAATTCTCCAATGTTGATGTTTGAAATGTCAAATGAGACTTGTTTGAACATGAATGAAGTATTTCTAATCACTTCCCACCTCCAAATCCACAGTTGACTTGGCAGTTGACTTTCTAGGCCTTCAATTGACCTGGCAATGTTCTGATGAAATTCAAGCCTCTACCACTTGGGATTTTGATTCAAAATGACATCATAGCTCATATGAACTATTGTGAATGATTGTGGGGTCCAAATTCTCAAGAATGGCCACCATCTATTGCTCAATGACTGCCTTTGATTGTCTTGACCTGTGATTGCTTCATCTGCAAGACAAAGGTTAGATGACATATTTTTGTACTTTTGGTTAGTGATAAAAAGAAAAGCAGTGATATACAAATGCAAAACATGCTTGGTGATCAAGAATCACTCTCAAAAAGATAACCCACCCATAGGGAAGGAGGCAAGGTGCACAATGATCCTTGAGGCAATGATATGATATGATATGATGCCATGGGGGATCTTAGGGACAAAATTGGGGTCTTACAGATGCCCTTATTTAAGGTCATTCTAGCCGGAGAAGTGAAATTTAGAAATCTTCATCTCGACGCGGTAGAATGGGCTTAAATAACAATAATGAGACAAATTTTGGTCCCTAAGAGACCTCATGATGCAAATTTATGCATGCAAAAGAAACAGCTCTGCGGGGAATATGGGTCCACAAAGAAGGAAAGACGATCCATCGGAGTAATAGACTCACCAGGAACAGAGACTCTAACAGGACTCTCATGGGGATAAGAAAAAGAAAAAGAATGCGTGAGCAGGACACGACTCTGAATTAGGGTAAAACTGACGCGACGCGAACAAGACACGACTGGACTAGAGACCTCACTGGGGAATGAAGGACTCACACTGGGAAAGGAAAGAATTCCAAAGGAGGACACATCCATTGGAAAGACTTAAGCTGACTCAAGCTATCCACAAAGGATACTTCGGATAAAAATCCGGACTCGGACTTGGGAAAAGATTCACAAAGAACCTCCCTGCCGGGGAAAATTGCATATATTGGGGAATGCCAATACAGCAAAAGGGGGAAAATCACAACAGGAAACTCCACTGGAGAAGGTCTAACAAAAGACTCTCCTGGGGAAGCAACAAATAATGAGGTATTACCGGTATAAGGGTAACAAACTCAGGAAAAATGAATATCTAAGACCGGTACAAGGGTGAGAGATATCAATCAACCAAACATCTGAGAAAGACCTGAAAAAGGTACATCAACTCAGGAAAATCTGACTCCACAGGGGACCAAGGTCATAATAGGGAGCAGAAAGGAAGGAACACCAGGGATACCGGTTACTGGGTATATAATAGGTGACCGACCAAAGCGTGAATTGGTATATATGCCAAAACACTCATCATCCGAAAGGAGGGCTTGAAAAAGCAAATCGACTTACAGGATGGACATTCGAATCCACTACAGGAAAACGAATCTTACTTAGCTGGGAAAAACAAAACCCAAAGAGCGCATGAGATATAATATCCATTACCGTCAGAACGTGGATAATATACTCGCATGAGATATATTATCTATTACCGTCATAACGTAGATAATATACTCGCATGGAAGGGAACACCAGGGATACCGGTTACTGGGTATATAATAGGTGACCTACCGAAAATGTGAATTGGTATATATGCCAAAACACTCATCATCCTGAAGAAGGCAAAACGCAAACTTATCAAAGGATGGAATATTCGATTCTACAAAGAATACGAATCTTACTCAGTTGGGGATAATCAACAAAGGATTCCAACCAAAGAGTGAAAGAGATATATTATTCATTACCGTCAGAACGTGAATAGTATACTCGAAAAGGAAGAGACACCAGAGATACCGGTTACCAGGTATATAATAGGTGATCAACCAAAAAGAGAAACAATCGTTACCAACAACAACAGGGTAAACGAAAGATAACTCACAGGGGATAAATTGCAAGCATCCGACAATTATCCAAGAAACAAACGAATATTCGATTTCGCAAAAGGAACACGAATCTTACTCAACTGGGGAAACACAACAGGCTTCGACTGAAGAGTGCATGAGATATATTATCCATTACCATCAGAACGTGGATAACATACTCGCATGGAAGATTATCCACAACCGGTTACTGGGTTAATAAAAGATGAATCGACCGAAAAGAAAGGCATCGGGATACCAAAACTAGGTATATAATGATGACCAATCAAAAGGAGCAACAATCATTACCAAGCAAAAGGGAAAATGAAAGACGACCCGCTGGGGATGAATTGCATAAACAACAATTATCCACAAGGACTTGCTGGGGATACAATTGCTAGCAAACGGCAATTATCCAGAAGCAAGGAGGGAATATCAACATCGAATATGGAACGCCCGATAACAACAAGGTTAACTCTGAAAAGAGGAGAAATTAGGGTTTACAACTACCGAATACGGGGTAGAAGACCAAAACTCTGGCTAAGGATAAAATTGCTAGCATCCGACAATTATCCACAAAAAGCACAGACTCCGTTGGGAATAAAACCACAACAACATAGGATTTACAACTACCGAATACTAGGTAGAAGACCACAAAATCCACCATCAACCAGAACGAACCACAAAGGTTACCTCCGCTAGGGGAAAAGAGATAGGACTTACAACTACCGAATACTGGGTAGTAGCTAACAACTCTGATGAGGATAAAAAGATAGGGTTTACATCTACCGAATACGGGGTAGAAAACCAACAACTCTGCGTGGGAATGAAAGAATCACAATTCCGCACGGGAAACAACATAGGGTTAATAACGAACCACAAACTGCTGGAGAGCAAGAAAAACTAGGATTTACGACTACCGACTACTGGGTAGAAAACCATCGACTCTTGCTGAGGAATACAAGGTATATAACCACAAATTCCGCCAAGAGGAAAAGGAACATAGGACTTACAACTACCAGTACTGGGTAGAGGCCCAAAAGATTCTGCTGGGGAATAAAAGAACTTTTGCCGGTTACTGGGCAAATTATTCATTTATTCCACAGGGAAGCACGAGAAACAGTTGACAAATAGCCACTTCGGGATCAAACCAAAAGGCAAACTGAAACATGACTCATCCCAATGAGGATATAACTCAATAGGAAGATCCATCCCAACCTATGTGTTGGGAGGAAACGGAAGAAACCGTCATCCACGAGGAATATATCTCAGTGGGGAACTGCAGAAGGAAAGACAAACACTTTCTGCTTATGGGGCTGACTCTATATGGAGAGATTTAAACACCCGACGTCTGCTTGGGGGGAGATCTATTGTGGAGATCTATATCACCCATAGCAGGAGCCAACAAACAAAAGATATATGGCAATAATGCAATCATGAATATCTGAATGTTTATGATTATGCATGAATATGCGTGATTTATGTTTGATGAATGCTGACAAAACAGACATATCTAACACAAACAGGTCCAGGAATCCAACGCCCGGTACTACACTTCCAGAGGAAAAACCAACTGGAAAGCCAATCTGCTGGAGATCCACATGCTAAAAGCAAAGGTCTGCGGGGAGGCAAAAGATCAGAGATATCAAAGAAAATCACAAAATCTCTGAGTGATGGATCAACAATCAACCCGAACTGGGGGAACAGAAAGTCACAACAGGCATAAACAGCCACAAAGACAAATCTGTTGGGGAAAACGGAGAAATCCCAAGATATCTGCAGGGGATCCTCAGCATCAACTGGGAAACAAAAGTTCACTGCACAAGCAAGAACCGCTGAAGAGAACAGAACACACAAGTAGAATCTGGCTGAACAAGCAACTCTACTGGGAATACATGCCAGCCACTCCAATCGGGGATAAACCCACTGAGGGAAAGATAGATCACACAAGCAGATTCTGCAACAAGCCACTCTACTAGGGATCAAAAGCGTCAGGGAATCAACCAAATTTTTGGATGATAGATCACCAACCGACCCTACTGGGGAAAACAGAGATTTCAACCAGCAGAAACTGCCACAAAAACAACTCTGTCGAGAATACCAACTCTTGGCGAGGATCCTGACTCTGTTGGGGATACCAACTCTTGGCGGGGAATCACATAGATACAATCCACCATACCACAAACCTACTGACGGTTCAACTGGGGACGAGGGAGAGAGTTGGGGATCAACCACCAAATGCTGAACCTTCCAAGAGGAAATCAACAACCGCAGAGGAGGAAAATAAACACTGCTCTGCTGAAGGGATAAGAGGTGAAAACCTCAACAAGCGCTCCGATGGGGAGGAATAGCATAAATGCAGTATATCATATCAACAACTCTGCCAGCGACTGTGCTGAGGAAAGTGATGAAGTACCGGGATGGCAACCCATCAACCACTGAACCTTCCAAAAGAAAGCACCCATGCTGGGGAGAGAATACTGTTGGAGAGGATTATGAAGTTCTCAACAAACACTCTGCTTGGGGGACAACCCCAACAAAAGCTCTGCTTGGGGCACAACCCCAACAACAAAATCTGGGGAAAGAGGATACAACCATGCCAGGAATATGAACAAATGTCTTACCTGTTGGAAATCATGCCACCCTTGGGAGAGCACTGAGAAATTCTTAAGTATCCTTTCGTCATTGTGAATGTTCACTTTGTTTAAAACAACAAATTTTGAAAAAATTTATTTGTTTAAAACAATGACATTTTATCAATTAAAACATGCAAAACATTTGTTGAATTGAAACAAATAAGAGTGCAAATAATTGGATAAAAGCTCAAATTTATTTGATGGAATGGTAGCCTGCAAAAGGCAAGATTCCATAGATCTGTACAAATTTGAAATCAGTGATGTATATTGGAAGAGGGCTACATTGAACATAGTGATCCTTTCTCTACCAATTTGAATCTCGATGTATTCGAAGCTTCAATTGACGATGAATCGAGCATCTCTGATGAACAGACGGCTGTGGAACAGAAAGTCTTGTCAGAATGCAGTTACTTGCCATATCCCTAATTTTTGCCTAGATTGCCCCAGGGTGAGGTACTCAATCTAGCGGGATGTAAATATTCTTTTTTCCAGTCTCTAACTTTTGCCTGGATCGCCCTTTCGGGTTCTCCACCGAGACACTCATTTTTGCCTAAGCCGCCCTTTCGGGTTTTCAACTTAGCGAGCTATTTTTTTTAGGCAAAGTATTTCTTGACTGCATCTGAATTCACAGGACGTGTGAAATCCTCCCCATCCATTGTTGTAAGCATCAAAGCTCCGCCTGAAAAGGCTCTCTTAACAACATATGGACCTTCGTAGTTTGGAGTCCACTTGCCCCTGGAATCGGGCGCGAAAGACAAGACTTTCTTGAGCACGAGGTCACCTTCTCGGGACACACGAGGCTTGACCTTCTTATCGACAGCTTTCTTCATTCTCTGCTGATATAACTGGCCATGGCACATGGCAGTCAATCTCTTCTCTTCAATCAAATTCAGTTGGTCATAACGACTCTGAATCCATTCAACATCAGTCAACTTGGCTTCCATCAAGACTCTCATTGATGGGATCTCCACCTCTACTGGGAGAACATCCTCCATGCCGTAAACAAGAGAAAAAGGGGTTGCCCCTGTTGAAGTGCGGACAGATGTACGATAACCATGCAAAGCAAATGGCAGCATCTCATGCCAATCTTTGTATATAACTGTCATCTTCTGGATAATCTTCTTGATATTCTTATTAGCAGCTTCAACAGCCCCATTCATCTTAGGTCTGTAAGGAGAGGAATTATGGTGTGCAATCTTGAATTCAGCGCACAACTCATCCATCATCTTATTATTCAGATTAGATCCATTATCAGTAATGATCTTATCCGGCACACCATAACGGCAAATCAGTTGGTTCTTGATAAACTTCACGACCACCTGCCTGGTCACATTCGCATACGAAGCGGCTTCAACCCATTTGGTGAAGTAATCAATTGCTACGAGAATAAACCTGTGCCCATTGGACGCTTTCGATTCAATCATGCCGATCATGTCGATTCCCCACATAGAGAAAGGCCATAGTGATGAAATCACATTCAGAAGTGTCGGAGGAATATGAATCTTATCCGCGTAAATCTGACACTTGTGGCATTTCTTCACATATTTGCAGTAGTCAGACTCCATTGTCAGCCAATAGTAGCCTGCTCTCAACATCTTTCTAGCCATGGCATGTCCATTGGAATGAGTACCAAATGAACCCTCATGGACCTCAGTCATTAATAGGTTTGCTTCGTGTCTATCCACGCATCTGAGCAAAACCATGTCAAAATTTCTCTTATATAGCACTTCACCACTGAGGTAGAAACTGACTGACAACCTTCTCAAAGTTTTCCTATCTTTCACAGATGCCCCAGGCGGGTAGACCTGGTTCTGGAGGAAATTCTTGATATCAAAATACCAAGGCTTGTCATCATTCACTTCTTCAACTGCAAACACGTGAGCTGGTCTATCCAAGCGCATCACGGTGATGTTGGGAACTTCATTCCAATACTTGACTACAATCATGGAAGCAAGCGTAGCAAGAGCATCGGCCATACGATTATCCTCTCGAGGAATGTGATGAAAGTCAACTTCTGTAAAGAACGTTGAAATCCTCCTCGCATAATCTCTATACGGAATGAGACCTGGCTGATTCGTCTCCCACTCACCCTTAATCTGATTGACAACCAGGGCCGAATCACCATACACATCAAGATGCTTGATTCTCAAATCAATGCATTCTTCCAATCCCATAATGCAGGCCTCGTACTCAGCCATATTATTCGTGCATTTGAAAGTTAGCCTTGCTGTAAACGGAATATGCGTGCCATGAGGAGTAATGATTACTGCCCCAATTCCATTTCCATACTGATTTACAGCGCCATCAAACACCATCATCCATCTGGAACCAGGTTCTGGACCTTCATCAAGTGTAGGCTCATCACAATCTTTCATTTTCAAATACAGAATCTCCTCATCTGGGAAGTCGTACTGAACAGACTGATGATCTTCAATTGGCTGGTGCGCTAAATGGTCAGCCAAGATACTACCTTTGATAGCTTTCTGAGCTCGATACTCGATATCATACTCAGATAACAACATCTGCCAACGGGAAATCCTCCCAGTTAAACTAGGCTTCTCGAAGATATACTTGATTGGATCCATTCTGGATATCAACCAAGTTGTATGATTTATCATGTATTGGCGCAAACGCTTAGCAACCCAAGCCAAAGCACAACACGTCTTCTTAAGCATAGAGTATCGAGACTCACAATCAGTAAACTTCTTACTGAGGTAGTAGATAGCAGATTCTTTCTTCCCTGATTCATCTTGTTGACCGAGTACACAACCCATTGAGTCTTCAAGAACAGTCAAATACATGATCAGAGGTCTTCCTTCTACAGGCGGAGACAAGATCGGAGGTTCAGACAGATATTCCTTGATACTGTCGAAAGCTTTCTGGCAATCCTCGATCCAATCATGAGACTGATCTTTCCGGAGGAGCTTGAATATCGGCGCACATGTGGCAGTCATGTGGGATATAAATCTGGAAATATAGTTCAAGCGGCCAAGAAAACCTCGGACTTGCTTCTCAGTTTTAGGTGCAGGCATCTCTTGTATTGCTTTGACCTTTGCAGGATCAACTTCAATACCTCTCTCGCTGACAACAAAACCCAACAACTTGCCAGAACGGACTCCAAATGTACATTTGTTCGGATTCAGGCGAAGTCTAAACTTCCTCAAACGCTGAAAAAGCTTTAACAAATGCTCAACATGTTCAACTTCCATTCGGGACTTAGCAATCATATCATCGACATAGACCTCTATCTCCTTGTGCATCATATCATGAAACAAGGTAGTCATAGCACGTTGATATGTGGCTCCGGCGTTCTTCAGACCGAAGGGCATCACTCGATAACAGAATGTTCCCCAAGGTGTGATGAATGTTGTCTTCTCCATATCTTCGGGTGCCATCTTGATTTAATTATAACCGGAAAATCCTTCCATAAACGAAAAGACTTTGAATTTAGCTGTATTGTCTACCATCATATCAATGTGTGGTAGAGGGAAATCATCTTTAGGACTAGCCTTATTCAAATCTCTGTAATCAACGCACATACGGACTTTTCCGTCTTTCTTAGGCACAGGCACAATATTGGCCACCCATTGAGGATATGTAGAAGTCACCAGAAACCCCGCATCAATTTGCTTCTGAACTTCCTCTTTGATCTTCACTGCCATATCTGGATGAGTTCTTCTGAGCTTCTGCTTCACAGACACGCACTCAGGCTTCAAAGGCAGGAAATGTTGCACAATATTTGTATCTAAACCCGACATGTCTTCATACGACCAAGCAAAGATATCGGAATATTCTCGTAGCAAACTGATCAGCCCCTTCTTGACAGACTCTTCAAGAAGTGCCCCAATCTTCACCATACGAACACAATCTTCAGACCCCAAATTGACTGTTTCCAGATCTTCGAGATGCGGCTGAATGATCTTCTTCTCATGCTCAAGGAGACGGGTAATCTCATCAGGAATCCCTTCAACATCATCTTCCTCTGCCTCGAATATAGGGAATTCAAAATTGGGAGATGTCGTTGGATCATTATGTTCAATGGGTTTTAGAATCAACCTGCATAATGATTTTGGTTAATAAAAACTTTAGAATTTAAACAAGCAGATCATTATGCAGATGAAAAAGATTGCTTTTATTCTTGTTTTTATGGTTTTTTGTGATCACTGATTTCATGCAAAAGCAAAAAGTGAAAACAAATGGAAAAACAAATGTTTAACAATGCATTAATTGAATGAAATATCATTGTATAAATGCTACCAACAATGTCATCACTTCTCCTTTTGGCATGGGAGAAGGGTTTTTGAACAAAGTGAACAAATTACGCTGACTTATGAATGATCGTAGGAACATCCACAGCGACCCAATTATGGCAGACACCACCAGGGATGACAAAGTTGCTCAAGTCCTCTGCATCCTCTTCCAAAATAGCAGCAGCTTCTTCAGCTTGATCAGCATGGATGAAACCTCCACTCTTGAACAACCCTTGCTTGTTGAATGCCCCAGAAGAATAGCCAATGCCAGCCCGGGATTTGTTGTCTTCAAGCTCAATCATCTTCCCCAAACCAGCAACTGCACCGCATTCAATGGCCAGTTTCGCATCACAATAGGAAGCAAATGAAGGAGACTTCTTCTCAATCGGCTCGGCAATAGACAAAGCTTGGAAAGGCGTTCCAACTTCATCCTCAACATCAATATATGAGAAAGAAGACAAGTGGCTAACCAGGAGAGCCTTTTCTCCCCCTACCACAACCAGTTTCTTATTCTTAACGAATTTCAGCTTCTGGTGTAGGGTGGATGTCACGGCGCCAGCCTCGTGAATCCATGGTCTACCAAGGAGACAACTATAAGATGGGTGGATATCCATAACCTGAAAGGTAACTTGGAAATCACTTGGTCCAATCTTGATTGGGAGATCAACTTCCCAAATCACAGTCTTACGCGACCCATCAAAAGCCTTCACAACAACACCACTCTGCCTCATGGGAGGCCCCTGATATGACAATCTCAAAAGAGTGGTCTTTGGCAATACATTTAAAGATGATCCAGTGTCCACCAACACGTTGGACATGGCATCGGTCTTGCAATTCATGGAAATATATAGAGCCATGTTGTGGTCTCTTCCCTCCTCAGGGAGATCAGCGTCACAGAAACTCAAAGTGTTGCAAGCAGTGATGTTTGCAACTATACTGTCAAACTGTTCAATCGTGACATCGTGATCAACATAAGCCAGGTCAAATACTTTCTGCATAGCCTCCCTATGGGGTTCTGAATTCAGAAGCAAAGATAGCACGGAGATCTTGGACGGCGTTTGTAGAAGCTGGTCTACAATGTTGTACTCACTCTTCTTGATGAGCCTCAGCATCTCATCACATTCTTCATTCACAGTGCCACTAGGGCCAACAGAAGAAGCAGGAGTCTTTTGTACGGAGGAGGGTTTGGCAACATGTGCTGGGTTTGGAACATTCACCGCAGTCCCAACCGGGCGCTCAGCAGAATCAGAAGCAGCATCTCTAGCCTGAGGCTTAGGTGCTGAAAACACACGACCACTACGGGTCAAACCACTCACATCAGCAATATTTACAGCCGAAGTTGAAGGCAACGACACTTCCTTCCCATCTTCCACAGCAACTGGATTATATCGGAAAGGGATAGCTTTATCCGAAGCATAAGGCACAGGGCCTGCAGGCTTGATGACCAGAGAAGGAGAGACCTTTGGCTTGCTACCATCATAACGGATGACAACAGGCTCGGGTAATTTGAACACAGGAGAAACCACATTTACTTCTGGTTCGTCTTCATCAACATTTCGATTCTGCAGAATCTCAATGGTACCCTCATCCAACAGCTCTTGAAGTTCTCTTCGCACTTGGCGACAACCCAATCTATTGACGAAACAGATGCGGCATCTGTCATGGTCATGCTCCATATGACTGTACTGACACAACAGACGATGCAACTCGACCAATGAATGTCAAATATGGCTGACATATTTGACTTTATATTTACCAGGGCACCCCTGGACCATGTTAACCGACTTCCCATGCTCGGGCAATGGGTTCTTCGTAACATTAGGGCCTGAGTCCTCAAAGCTCAGAATGCCGCATCGTATCAGGTCTTGAACCTTGGTTTTCAATGGATAGCGGTTTTCAATATTGTGTCCCGGAGCACCGGAATGATAAACACAATGTTGATCTGGCTTGTACCACCACTGCGGGTTAGCAGGCACAGCCGGAGGCTCCCTAGGAGTAACCAGTTTCCGCTCCAATAAGGAGGGATATAATTCAGCATATGACATAGGAATGGGATCGAAACTGATCTTTTTCCTATCATAATTCAAATTGGCCTGATTACTGGTGCTGCCACGAGGCTGGTAAGCCTGTTGCTGTGGACGATGTTGCTGTTGATACTGAGGTTGTTGCTGATGCTGATGATGTTGCTGATATTACTGAGAATTATCTCTGAAAACAGGTGCTATATGAGCCACCTGGTGCTGATGACGCACTGGCTTCCTCTTAACAGAGGGTCTTCTAGGTTTAGCATGGGATTTCACAGCATGTGCCTCCCCATCTTTCTTCTTAAACGCCCCATATCGTTTAGAAGAGCTCTCATCTTTAGCCAACCGTCCTTCACAGACACCTTCCTCCAAACGCATCCCCATGTTCACCATCTCAGTGAAATCAGAGGGAGCACTCGCGACCATCCGCTCATAATAAAATGAACTAAGAGTCTTCAAAAAGATCTTAGTCATCTCCTTCTCTTCCAGCGGAGGAGTAATCTGAGCTGCTAACTCTCGCCACCTCTGGGTGTACTCCTTGAATGTCTCTTTATCCTTCTGAGACATGGCCCTGAGTTGATCACGATCAGGCGCCATATCAACATTATACTTGTATTGCTTGACGAAGGCTTCACCAAGATCGTTGAAGGAACGGATGTTTGCGCTATCAAGGCTCATATACCAACGAAGAGCCGCACCGGACAAACTATCCTGAAAGTAATAAATCAGAAGCTGATCATTATCAGTTTGAGTAGACATTTTCCTGGCGTACATGACCAGGTGAGCGAGAGGGCAGGTGTTCCCTTTATATTTTTCAAAGTCAGGGACTTTGAATTTGATCGGAATCTTCACACCGGGAACCAGGCATAACTCGGCAACAGACTTGTCGAACAGATCTTTCCCTCGGAGGGTCTTCAATTCCTTACGAAGCTCAAGGAATTGGTCATTCATAGCATCCATCTTTTCATTAACATCTGGGCCCTCAGACGGCTCAGAATGATATATGGTGTCGTCTACCCTGGGAATGGTATGCACGACAGGAGGAGGCATCGCAAGGACTGGGCTAGATGCCGGCATGGAAGCAAAGGTAGGAGCTGGAATATCTGGCATGAAACCAGGAGGCATACCCCACGGAAACCCGGCTGGCATGGCATTCGGCATGAAGTGAGCACTAGCAGCTGGCACAGTCGAAGACATAACCTCTGATATAACAGTCCTCTGGGGAGGAGTTGCAGGAGGTGGAGAAGGTTAATTCTGAGCAGCCAAGAACTGCTCCATCAGAGCACTCAATCTAACGACCTCTTCCTTCAGCTCTCTGTTCTCGTGTTCTAATTGATCCATCACTCTTGCAGAATTGGCTCTGGTATAGTACCGGTGAGTCAGCTTGTCTTCAAAATAAATGAAGAGCACAGAGTTAGGCCACAGACAAGGAGACTAGAACAACCTGCTTATGCAAAATGATGCATGCAATGCTCGTGCATATGCTTTGTTTTTATTTCAAAGAACTTTTAGGGTTCTATTTGCAATTTTTTGGATATTTAAAGCATTTAATAGCATATGGAAAATATCTCATCAAATATATTCAAGACAAAGAAGTACAGTATTTTTGATTATTACAAGGGAAGAGGAAAATAAACATCCTATGGATCCCTAGAAGCTCGAGATGCTGGAAGACGAGAAACACAAAGCTTCTTGATCTCTCTCTCTCATAGGCCGCTTCCATTTCCGCTTTCTCCTTAGCAAGTCGATCATACTTCCTCTTCCAGAACTTGGAAGACTGAGGAAGCAGAGAAGTCCAAGTATCATTCGGATCATCGATCACCTGATGTTCGAGGAACTCGATCAGAGCATCCTTCTCCTTGATTTGCTGAAGCAACTCTTCTCTTTCATGGATCCAGGCACGTGAAAGGTCTTCTTCTCTCAACTCCTCTACATCTTGGTTGGGGAGGGTTGAAGGCCCAGCCACATCCAACGGTGTAGGTCTCGGATAATCATATGGCATAAGATACTCAGAAGCTCTCTGTCTGACCCAAGAAGTATATGGCTCCAAAGCAATGCAGTTCTTCGGACCCAACTCGTTTCTACCCTTCTTATGAATATTGCGCCAAGCGCGGACCATCCTGGCTTTCAGACCTTGGGGATCTTTACCCTCCTGAAAGAACACACCTTCTAACAGAATGTTATGGGGTTTATCCTTTAGGGGGAACCTAAGCTGACGACGTGCTAAGATAGGATTGTAGCTGATTCCACCACATGTACCGAGAAGAGGCACATTAGGGAATTCACCACAATAATCAATGATCTGAACAGTATCATACACGCGATCATACCAAGAGATATCATCATTAGTGAGAGACATAAGTCTCGTAGACCACCGTAGACATCCCTTGTTCTCCTTGAAAGCAACCGTCTGCGGTAAGTGAGAAATAAACCACTTATACAGCAGAGGCAAACAGCACACAATAACTCCTCCACCCTTTGCATTCCTCAGATGCAAAGAGAAATATGCATCACCCAACAGAGTCGGAACGGGATTAAGAACTGAGAAGATCCTAATGGCGTTCACATCCACAAATTTGTCGATGTTGGGGAACAATACCAAACCATAGATGAGCAGCACAAATAAAGCCTCAAAGGCATCCTCACTCATGGCCTTCCCATAAACGGTAGCTTGAGCAATGAGGAAACCAGCAGGAAGACCCTGAATTCCACATTTGGTGGTCATATGCGCCTCAATAAGGGATTCATCTATGTGCAACAAGTCTGCAATCTCTCGAGAAGTCGGAATACTCTCTAAGCCACTGAACGGCACCTGATCCAGAATAGGAATACCCACATGATGAGCATACTCCTCCAAGGTAGGCAACAACTGGAAGTCCGGAAAAGAGAAGCAGTGATACAGAGGATCATAGAACTGCGCCAAAGTAATCATCAACCCTTCGTCAACCTGAGTAGTCAACAGAGGCAGAAGCTTCCCATAACGAGCTTTGAAACCCAAGGGATCTAATACATAGGATGTAAGATTCCTTAACTCTTCACATCGGGCTGTCTAAAGCTGTACTTCTTTGTATGCCTTTTTGGTCTTTCCATGTCTGAAAATTTTGCAAATAAACCCTTTAAGTTCCTTGAAAATTTTCTAATTTTTCTGATGACATGAATGCAGATGAATGCATGAATGCATGAATGCAGCAATCACACTCAAGGATCAAGCAAACCACACCAGACAAAGGTCATGGGAAAGCTTATAGTATCCTTAATATCAATCATCCATTTTGGTGGATTATGGTTTTCACCTTATCGACACCCAAGTTCCATTGATATTAACAATACATGAACCGGCTCAATCATCCTTAGTATCAACCATCCGTTTTGGTGGATTGTGGTTTACACCTTATCGACACCCAGGTTCCATTGATATTAAGGATATCTGAACGACTCAACCATGCATCACGGGTTTGTTGAGAGTCACGAGCATGGAGTCTCGGTTAAGAACCACCCAAAGGGATTGTACTAGGGTTTAAACCTGCCGAACATGTTCTACCAGAGGTTCCCATAGTCATCGTCCCATCTTTCGAATATTATCGGAGGAACGAATACTCGTATTCCAAAAATATTCTCAAGAGAGACTCTTATGAGTGTAGTATCGCGTAACAATCGCATCAGATCTGACATCTGAACGACCTCCGCACTACGTCCTAAAAATAGGCCAAGATGGGTTTGGTAAACTAAGGTCTTTGGCTTCTAAGGCACATGATTGAAAGAATAATGCCTAAACACAAATAACTTGTGTGACATTATTAATCCAACATGACCTCCACCAAGTGAATGGACTCGCAAGTCAACTTGTTAAGGAATACTCCACACAAGTCGACAAGACTATGCCATTCTCCTATCCTAAGGTGCCCTCGAGTTCGGGTATAGAACTCATCTCACAGAGATCACCAAGCAAACAACAATTGTATATCAAGCAATTCAAACATTACAATCAATACAGTTATCCCAAATTGTACAAAAATATGTCACATAACAAATAAACAATATCATACAACAAGGGTGAAAAGTAGGCAATACCACCAAGGATATAATTCCCCAGCAGAGTCGCCACTTTTCTGTAGCGGTGTATTCGTCACTTCATGATTTATTGATTAAATCAAAAGCAAAGCATACAAAGAATCGAGTCGCCACCGCACTTTTATTTATCCAAAGGAATGGCTAAAAAGCGAACAAAAGCCTAAGAAGTTTTACACATAGAAAACTAATGAAAAGATCAGAGATCGGGGTAAGGGGTAAATTACGCAATGGGAAGGTGTTAGGCACCCAAAACGTCCTAGGTACTCCTAGGGAGCCCTTTTCACACTTGTTGTACGAAATGTTATTTGTTTATGAAATATTTATTGTGCAAACATGGATTGAAGAGATGAGAAAAGAAAATACAAGTTATTATTTTTGTGTTTGGATGGATAACCATTGCCTACGTACCCTTACAGGATCAAAACCTCGTAGTTCGGCTAAAAGATTTCCAAAATATGAGTGGGTTCATTTTAAACAAAAGCCCTAAGGTCTTTCATTATCCACGGGAGAAAACTCAACCTTATACAAACAACAAGTCCACCATGTGAGAAAAGCTTCAACTTGCTAGTGAGGGGTTAACCCTATAATAAGCAAGGAAGTCTTACAATTCAATCACTAAGGACAAAAGGTGAGATTAACATCAACCACTAAGATAATTGAGATCTATGGCTAATGTATGAAAACTTATCAAGAATGGACAAAGCCATAAAACAATTGAATGAGTGAAATTAACCAGTTAGAATTTATTCTCAAAAATGGTCAAAGTATGATTAGAATTCAATTCAAGAGAAGTATTATGAAAATGAAGTTTGAAAAATCAAAGGCCTAAAGCCTAGGTTTCTAATTTGAAAAGAGATGAAAATGTTTGCACAATATTTTTTCTGGTTTTGGATTAACATGCAAAGATGGAGGTTTAAAGAAATAAAAGGTGGGATGGTGAGGGAGTGTAAAACTTCTTAGATGTTCACCTCTTGAGATCATATGTAGATGATCCAAGTGATTCCTTTGGAATAGGCAACAAGCAATAACAGATAAACAACAAAGCAAATGGATACCGAATGCCAATCAACGGACTTACACCAATCTCCTAAAACAAAGGTGGATATCGGATACCAATCAATGGATTTACACCAATCTCCTAAAACAAAACATGGATATCAGATGCCAATCAATGGACTTATACCAATCTCCTAAGGCAAAACAAAACATGTATACCAGATGTCAATCTATGGACTTATACCAATCTCCTAAAACAAACATGGATATCAGATGCCAATAAATGGACTTATACCAATCTCCAAAGAATGATCATAGGAAACAACTGCCAATAAATGGGCTTACAATTGACTCCTCACATACAACAAAGAACAAATGCAATAAGCAATAGGGAACAAGTTGCCAATAAATGGGCTTACACTCGACTCCAAAGGAAATAAGATGCCAATAAATGGTCTTAGTCCCAACTCCTTCCAGATCATAGGAAACAATGGCCAATAAATGGACTTACAATTGATTCCTCAATGGACAAACTAAGATGTCACAAAGATATGAACAATGATCATGCAACGATGTACAATTAATGATGATAAATGCACAAAGGCACACATAAGCAAATATGCACAGATGAATCAAGCAATCAGACAAACAAGTCAATTAGCACACACTATACACAAGCAATTAGGCTCAAACAAGGTTAGACTTTAAAGTCAATTGGAATGGGGTATGTTGTGCTCTTAACCCTAACATTGAGAGTTAGGGTGAAGCAGATGAAATGGAGATGAGGGGTGTGCCTCATAGCTCTTATCCCTGGCCTGGGAGAGCTTTAAACAATAGAAGGTGTGGGAGTTCAGAAAGTAGGAACTCTTCTCCACAATTGATTTGACTCTATAAGATCTTGGGTTATTATCCACAATGCATCAACACACTGTGTGAGCAAAGTGAATGACACACTGAATAGCAGGAGATGGATTACACATCTCTTTTATCTGCCCATTGCCTCATAAGAGGACTTTTCCTGCTTGGCATAAAGATAAACAATCACAAACATTGCCTCTTAAGGAGGACTTCAGACAGGTGCCTGCCCACATAACAGGACAGGTCTTCCAGACTACATGAAGAAGAGAGGTTATACCTAAGTGGTTAAGCAACCAAGTAAAATCAAGTTCAAATGAACTTAAAGCAACTTATGTACCTGTGGAAACATCAAACAAATCAGTACAAAGTTCAGACAATCAAACAACAGTCAATAAGCAACAAACAATCCCAATGTAAACAATGTGTAAGCCAAAGGTCAAACTCAAATGAGTCAACATCAACCTACAAAACACACAAAGATTAGTAATCAAAGGCAAACATCAATGCTCAAGTGATGGAGCATCAACAACTATGAAACTTGGATGTTCAACCTGAAATCAAAGCTCAAATGTGAGAGGCAAACCACTAGGTCAAAGCCTAGGGTCAAAGATGAAGAAATAATTCAAAACAGAAGCTGAAATTTAACATGAATCAACTTCAAACACATCTTGAAACAATCCAAAAGGTCTCACATCAATATCATATACCAAAAGCATTTCATGATCAATTGAAGTTCAAGGCAATTTTAAAGCTCAAATGTGACCAACCAGAATGGAAAATCTCAATTAAATCAGAAATGATTCAAATAGTTCCAACAAAATTCATGCTCATTCACAACATCCATAACATGCATCACACAAAAAATCAGGACAATTGGAGATCATTTGGCATGGCAAACACATCACATAAGTTGAACATCACAAGGTGTGACACAAATTGTCACACCAACTTAACATGATCATAAAACAGAAATGACAAATGGTAAAAATACCAAATTAACACCAAAATGTCCAGCAATGAGTCTATTTTTATCATGCAAATTTTCAGATTCATTGGATAAAAGACCAGCATTTCACAAATGATATAGCAAGGCAAGGTACAAAATGTATATATGCTCACATCCCCTAGCACAAAATGTAATCCAGCCAAGAAAAATTTATGGAAAAATGATCAAAAAATAATAGACAGAATAAGGATCATGATGCAAAAAACCTCATAATTTTTGAATGATTATTCAATTAGATATGAATTTTTTAAAGTTGAGAAAAAAATGAAAAAATGTATGAAGCATAGCACATGAATACATGGAGGGAAAAGGAAAATCATGAAAGCATTTGAAATATTTGTCTCCGTTGGGAATCGAAGTAGGGACGGATTCAAAAATAGTTGGCGCCAGCAGCATGAAACGCTGCCATTTCATTTATGTGCTGACAGTCAACACGCGGTCAACCAGACGGACCAATCAGAATGCAGCATGGCAATCAGCATGCACAAATCACACGCGAGCCCTATTCTAACATACAGGAATGGATTTTGTTGCAGAAAATGAATCAAAAGCGTGGCCTAATCATGAACAACATCATCTTCATCGTGAATCATGAACAGTGCAACATGCTCAAGAACAAAATTACCAGAAATCCAAATTGATGACATCATCATGTAGATCTTTCATTCTAGGTCACGAATCCATGCATGGTTTAGCCTAATTCCAACTATCATGAGCAAATCGAAGCCAACAACATTCATGCACAAAACTTTAAACAACCCTAACTCATTCAATAATGCACGAAATTTCATGATTTAAAGCTCAGAGTAACCAGCATCACAAGATCTACAACATTATCATAATAATTTTGAGAAATAAAGAGATCGATTTGGAACCTCTTTGAAGAGCAGAACTGGAATTCGTGTGGTTCAAGGCCTTGTGATGCTCAACAGTTCTTCTATGATGCTTGTGGAGTTGATTGGATGAGAGAAGGAGGTTCAATTGCACACGAATCTAACAGAATTTGAATTTGCCATGGATGCTTTCAAGCTTCAATATGCTTCAATGTGCCACGATTTCCTTTGGTTCTATGTTCAAACTTGCTCAAGAACTCTTCAGAAGCATGAATCAAGCACTGGAAATGGATTAGATGTGAAGAAATTGCAAAGAGTTTTAGAGAAAAGTTTGAGAGATTTTGATCTAGATCTGAAATTGTGATTGTTGTTATGAAAAACAGTTAGGGTTTTCTGTTATATACCTTCTACTAATCACCCTTTAATCATGCTTAAGCCATTTGGTAATTGTGATTAACAAAATGAGGTGCAAGTGCAAATTTGTGATTTTCACCCTATACATGAAATGCATGGTGAACAGTGCATGAAATTGCTTTCAAATTCACTTAAAATTCTGTTTTTGAGCCAATGGCAATGATAAAATGCTTAAACAATGCACCAATTTTAAATTTTAATTTTTCCCTCCAAAAATCAAATGAAATGGCAAATGTTCATATGATGATAATGCATGTCATGTAATGCAAGATTTGGAAATTAGAGGTCAAAACAAGAACAATGCAAAAAGAGCCATCCGATTTGGAGTTTTGGTTGAGAAGTTATGGCCATTTGAATCTTCAAGTACACTTTGCCATGTTTTGATCATATATCCTTAACCACACATGAGAAATTGATGATCTTGGACTTTTTGGAAATGGGAGAGAAAGATCTACAACTTTTATGTTAAACAAAATTTCATTTGAAGCTTTCTTGATGATGTAATTTGAACTTGAAGTTAGGCTAAAACCTTTCCATTTTTGGCAAATTTGAATTATAGGTCACTTTCTATTTTTGGAAAGTTTTGACCTGACTTTAAATTCTCCAATGTTGATGTTTGAAATGTCAAATGAGACTTGTTTGAACATGAATGAAGTATTTCTAATCACTTCCCACCTCCAAATCCACAGTTGACTTGGCAGTTGACTTTCTAGGCCTTCAATTGACCTGACAATGTTCTGATGAAATTCAAGCCTCTACCACTTGGGATTTTGATTCAAAATGACATCATAGCTCATATGAACTCTTGTGAATTATTTTGGGGTCCAAATTCTCAAGAATGGCCATCATCTATTGCTCAACGACTGCCTTTGATTGTCTTGACCTGTGATTGCTTCATCTGCAAGACAAAGGTTAGATGACATATTTTTGTACTTTTGGTTAGTGATAAAAAGAAAAGCAGTGATATACAAATGCAAAACATGCTTGGTGATCAAGAATCACTCTAAAAAAGATAACCCACCCATAGGGAAGGAGGCAAGGTGCACAATGATCCTTGAGGCAATGATATGATATGATATGATGCCATGGGGGATCTTAGGGACAAAATTGGGGTCTTACAGAGCACCATAGAGAGAGATATGTTGGTTTGAAGATGAGCAAAAAAATCCTGCGTTGTGCTGCATGCATGGCTGTTTTTTTATTGTTCATTAATATTGTCACACTTAATCCAACCGGAATGGGCCTAGCGCTGTACAGCGCTGCTACGTGCACCCCCATTCAGGCCCATTTCCAATTCACTTTGTATTTTTTACTTTCCTTAATGTTTTATTTAATTTATTAAATTTTTATTTTTATATTTTATTTAATGTTAATATTTTATTTTAATTATTTATTTCAAGTGGTTCTTTTAAGCATACATTTTTTCATTTATTTTATTTTCTCGACTTCAAATTATTTTTAGGTTCTGATTTTTGGGATGAGGGTTAACCAATGTCTCATGGTCAACCTGACCTTTTATTGGAATTTTATTTACCATTTTCAATTTATTTTGGATTTACTTTTGACCTAGTTTGCTTGGTTGACTTTTCATTTGACTTCTGTTTTATTTCAATTAATTTATACACTAATTTTCATTATTTTAAAAATATTTTTGGGGGATGATGATGTCCTGACCCTATCTAACTTAGTTTATTTTTTCATAATTTTTGTGATTAATTTACTATTTATTTGACATTTTTTAAGTTGACTTGACTTTTCGGTTGACTTTTCTATGATTGATGTTTGACATAGGGATTGCTTAGGGCAATTGAAGAGATCTTTTGATCCTCCCTTGTTCATCTCATGTGACACATATTAGAGGCCTTTCATCTTGATTTTATTTGATCCTTGCATCATTTCCCGATTAAATTATTCATTGGTTCTTTGTGTGCATAATTTCACCTGTCTGATTGCATCTGATATTTTTTATACTTGTTTCTTTCATCCATGCTTCCATTGTTTGATTGTTTAACATGTTTGTACTTGTCATACATTGTCTAATACTCCATTATTTCATTCTTTGATTATTTGATTTGATCATATACCTGTATATCTTATATGTCTAATTAATAACTGTTGCTTACTTGTATGATGTATGAGGCATATATTATTATTGTTTGATTGCCATGAACAATCCCCATTCATAACAAACGTATCCCTCTCCCAAGAAATGTATAATATTTATTCTTTCATTCTTTATTCATCTGTTAATACAAAGAATTAAAATGAACATCCGATAACCATTTCAAAACAAGATCAAAACCTCGATCCAACGTCGAGTAATCATTTTCAAAACCTAACAGAACCAGCACGTATTCATCCATCTACCTTGTAAGTCGATTGCTTTATGCATCGCCATCAACCTTGTAAGTCGATTGCTTTATGCATCGCCATCAACCTTGTAAGTCGATTGCCTCAGGCATCGCCATCAATCTTGTAAGTCGATTGCCTCAGGCATCGCCATCTACCTTTATCCTTGGTTCCCCTCCTTGCTCCATCCGTCGATTCTTGTTCCATTTAGGTAGCACCCATTAGGTAGAACCCTTTGTATGATAACATAGGTAGAATTCCCCCATTCTTTTGTATGATAACATAGGTAGAATTCCCTCAATCTTTGCATGCTAACATTAGGTAGATGTTCCCATCTGTAAATCCTAACTCATAGGTCCACACTGCATGACAACTCTAGGGCATAGCTTCCCCATTTCTTTAGACCTTTCGTGCGTCTCCGATCTTGTGGCATGTAATCCGTTCTATTGCAAAGAGGTAACTGCCTAAGACTCGATTCAGCGAGCTGCGACACCTGCTGCTAGGACGTGAACACATTGCCCACTCTCCTTTGACACAACTGGTGTCCTCCTTTGTAAGTCCATGTTTAGATGGCAACCCCTATGTAGCCGAACTACGGCAACTCTGATTCTCATGTTCATATGAGATACGTAGGCACAAGATGCGATGTCTTGCCAAGTTTGACTGACAACTAACAACTAATCTTTGTTTGTTTTCGCCCTCGTTGCGATTCTTTCCTCTCGCCCTCGTTGCGATCGAGACCTTCCCCTTTCTCTTGCCCTAGTTGCAATCGAGACCTTTGTTCCCGTAGTTAGTTGAACTACGTTTTGCTCTGATTCTCATTCCAGATGAGATACGTAGGCATAAGACGCGATGTCTTAGCGAGCACACATCTCTTTCACCCATAGGTAGCCGAGCTACGAAGACTCTGATTCTCATATTCAGATGAGATACATATGCAGTGGATGCAACATCCGTGCGAGTCATTTTCTTTTGACCTTTTCTTTTAGTAAATAGTACATTAGATAAACACACACCCTTTAGACAAGAACGACAAGAGTGGATCCCGTAGAGTACTACGGATGCGTAGGGGTGCTAATACCTTCCCTTCGCATAATCGACTCCCGAACCCAAGATTTGGTTGCGAGACCTTGTCTTTTCCTTTCCTTTCTCCAGGTTTACTTCGAGCGTTTCCTTTCCCTCCTTTGGGATAAATAACGCACGGTGGCGACTCTTCTGTCATTTCTTTTTCGCCGGTTGTTTTTTCGCACATCTATATTTTTTAGGCTGCGACAGCTGGCGACTCTGCTGGGGACCGAACCCAGAATCTCTGGTTTCCCTAAGCGAGTCCCTCCTAGATTTTGTAGGTTTCTTGTTTGTTGGGTGTTTATTCTTTTGTACAGTTATTTGTTTACCTGTTGTACCTTATTGCATTCATGTACATATGTCTGTTGTATCTGTGGGTTCTGTGGGTTGGTTGTTTGCTGTGGTGGGATGTTCTATGAGAGATAAGCCCACTACCCAGGCTTGAGAGTACACACAGGTTTTAGAGTGGATAGTCATGAGGCTTGCGTGGCATGTGGCTACGTTAAGTCGTTCATGAGACCCACATTCCAGACGAGGTTTCTGTTGGATATATTTTGTCCTATGGGTGTTCCATAACGACAGATATTCCTTTAGAAATCGTCGACTCTGGTGACCATTTCCCAAGAACTCAGTCGAGGCCTCTCCTCCGAGACATGATTATGTTAGCTCTGGTGGGCGCATTCTTGCTGCTCAATCTGTTGAGGGGAGTCAGTGGAGGTCTTTTAACCCGTAATAATGCCAAACCTTCAGTGGTAAACGTATTATTCGACTGAAGGGCTGAAGCTGACGAACCTCTGTTCTTAGAACCTACCAGTGAGGGGCGGGCTAAATTCAGGAAACCTTAACCTTCAACCAACCCGGTTTTCTAGAGCAGAGCTTTGATCTTGTATTATATTCCTTAGTTGGTTTCTCTTCAGACAGTGCAACCCGACAGTGGTTCAAGCAAATACATCAATCTTGATTTCCATGTCACTGCATTGCATCACATCATTTTGCATTCATATCATTTAACACATGTTTATCCATTTCTAGGGGGTTTACATCTTCTTCTTGATTCCGGTCGGGGTTTTTCTGCTTCTCTTAAGATGGATATTGGCAGAAAGAGACATATCGCCTACAAGTTTCTGGTGGTCTGTCTGGAGCATATTCAACAGTTGATGAAGTTAATGGACAGTGGTTCTCTAGAAGGATTCCGGAAGGAGTACAGTTTGATTCTAAGTTTCGTCACGGTTCTTTCCAAGGATCAACATGATGCTCTCTTCACACTGCTGCAGTTCTATGACCCTCCATTGAGGTGTTTCACATTCCCGGATTATATTTTGGTCCCTACTTTGGAGGAGATTCCCAGTTTTCTCAGAGTTCCTATCAAGTCACAGTTGTTGTTCTACAGTTCTGAGTTTCTGCCCGATCTCAGCATGGTTGCTTCGGCCACATATTTGAGGAAATCAGTCTTGAAGGCTAATATGTGTAAGAAGGGAGGAGTCAGTGGTTTTCATTTGAGTTTCTTACTGGGAGAAGCAAAGAAGAAACTTGAAGATGGTGACCAGAGGGGTTTCAATGATGTGTTGGCTCTTTGTGTGTATGGGATTGTCCTGTTCCCTAATGTTGCCAAATTTGTGGACATGGACGCAATACGCCTCTCCGTGTTGGGAAATCCAGTGCCAACCTTGCTAGGAGATTTCTTTCATTCGGTGCACCACAGGAATGAGAATAGAAAAGGAGGATTGTTGAATTGTTGTGCGCCTTTCTTTTATAAGTGGTTCAGTTCTCACCTACCCAAATCAGGAGCGTTCATTGATGTCGAGGACTCGTTGAGTTGGTCGAAGAGATTGATGGGGTTGAGAGCTGAAGATATTTCTTGGTGGTCTGACCGGAGCTTGCTTCGGGCGGATATTATTCACAGTTGTGGGAACTTCCCAAATGTACCGTTGGTAGGAAGAAGAAGAGGAATCAACTATAATCCTTCTCTAGCAGTTAGACAGTTTGGATATGCTTTAAGAACTCCTCCTTTGGAAAAGGATATGGAAGAATCTCTATTTTTTCATTCTTCGCCTGATTTGATTGTATCCCGTAAGGCAGTAGAGGCTTGGCTCAAGGTGATTAAGAGAGGAAGAATCGTGCTTGAAAGAGGAGATTGTAGAACTTACCCTCAGTATGAAGAGTGGCTTCAAGGAAGAGTCGAAGAGTTTGGTCTGCCGTTTCCTATTGAAGAACCTTTGTATCCACCTACTCCTGAGCAATCAACAATGGTGAGCCGAGAGGAGTATGATAAATTGAAGAATGCCATGGAGGAACTTCAAACTGAAAACTCGGAGTTGAGTGTGAAGTTGCAAGACTGTATGCACTTGTACCATGAGGCGGAATATCAGAAGGGGAAAGCTATCAGATTGCAAGAGGAAGCAGAGAGGAAATTAGCTGTGGAGGTGGACTTCTTCAGGAAGACAGACAAAGCCTTGGGATCATCCAGTTCTGAGTTGAGGCGAGTCAAACAGCAGTTAACAGATGCTCATGGTAAGTTAGCAGGGTGGCAAGAGCAATGGGATGCATTTTCAGCTTCTAGGAAGGAAAAAGAGGAGGAGATGGTGGCCGAATTGACTGGTCAGATGGAGAAGTTGAAGATTATGCTGAAAGAGAAGAACAATGAGCTCCTGTGTGCTCGTTCGACCAATGGCTACATCACAGATCAACTCGACAAAGCTCAAGAACAGATTGAAGAACTCAAGGTGCTGGAAGGTTTGAAGAGGTCTAAACTTGAAGAGGTATTCGGAGAAGACGATGGGAATTACTACAGAGAGCACATCAACGAACTGGATGGGGTTATTCACAAGAGGAATCTGCTTATCCAGCGTTTGACAGAATCTCCAGATCATCCTGACACAGTGGCACTACTGGCTGAAGTGAGGAGCAGTCCTTATGGGTTGTATACAAGAGGCTGATTCCTGATTTTTGTTCCTCTCTTTACTTATTATGTTGTGGTGATGATCCACAAACTTGTTGTGGAGATCCTCTTTTGATGCACTATTGGCTAAGGCCTTTCTCTTTGAACTCATTTATATGATGGTTTTATCTCTATTGCATCTTGATCTCAGAAGTTTATCCACAACTCGGTCTTCTTGCACTCTTATCTGATGTGAGACTGGAATCAAGGGGATAGAATACCCTTTGGAATTGATAAACATGTCGTTGCATTTACATATTCATTTACATGTCTTTCATAACAGGTACCGCAACGGTGTACTCATTTTGTTTGGTATGCCACTAGCAGGATAGCTGATTCAGAAATTCACCGGTACGGTACCCGCAGAAACCAGCAGAGAGCTATGGAGGGCCTACAAGCAGAACTCGCCGAGATGAGGATCCGCATGAACCAATTCATGGATGTGGTTCAGGGAGTAGCTCAAGGACAACAAGAGCTTAGACAGATGATGCAAAGGAATCCCTCCACTACTCAACCAGAGACGTTGACTGATCCTCCAGCTGGAGAGGTTAATGGACCCAATGGACCGGGGCCTACCCCGATCCCACATGTCAACTCCGGTCAACAGCCCGTCCATGATGATCAGGACGATCAGTTCACCCAGATGCAGGAAGACTTTGGCATGGGCCATGGCATGGACCCCACATTTAGAAGATTAGAGGAAAGGCTGAAGGTAGTGGAAGGACAGAATCCTCTGGGAGTAGACGTTACTGACTTGGGATTGGTCCCAGGCGTGAGGGTGCCACCGAAATTCAAAGTCCCAGTCTTTGACAAATACAATGGCAGCTCTTGCCCAAAGACCCATGTGCAAGCCTACTTCCGAAAGATGGTTGCATACTTCGATGACGAGAAGCTACTTATGTACTTCTTCCAGGACAACCTAGCTGGGGCATCCTTGGAATGGTACATGAGGCTGGACAGAGCCCAAATCCGTTGCTGAAGGGATTTGGCTGAGGCTTTCGTGAAGCAGTACCAGTATAATGCAGGCATGGCTCCAAACAGAACTCAACTTCAGAATTTGTCTCTTAAAAACAATGAGTGCTTCAGGGAATACGCTCAACGCTGGAGGGAGACAGCTTCCCGTGTTCAGCCTCCTATGTTGGAAAAGGAAATGGCCAACATGTTCATGAATACGCTTCCTGGACCTTACCTGGAGTGTCTGGTGGGGTGCAATGCCTCCAACTTTGCTGATGTAGTCTCTACCGGAGAGAGGGTGGAGAATTACCTGAAGACCTGCAAGATCCAAAGTGGAGGTGGATCTTCATCAGGGGTAAAGAAGCCGTTCATTGGAGGGCATAAGCAGAGAGAGGGGGGTGTGAATTCTTTGTCTTCATATCAGAGCAGAGGTGTCCGGAGGAACAGTTTTCAGACTTACCATCAACAACCGTATGTTGCAGCTGTGACCATTCCAACTGCAACACCACTACAACAACAACAACCACAACGTCAACCAGCTCAGTACCAACAACAACAACAGGGTAACAGACCCGCCTATCAACAGAGGCAAAAGGCGATGGACAGGCATTTCGACACTCTTCCAATGTCGTACGCTTAGTTGCTTCCTAGCCTTCAGCAACTACAACTTGTGCAGTTATGCACCCTGGCTCCTCCTGTTGACAGGCTCCCAGTAGGATATGATGCCAATGCTAGGTGTAATTTCCACTCTGGGGCACCTGGCCATAATATAGAGAACTGCAAAGCTTTTAAGCACGTAGTTTAGGACCTCATTGATTCAAAATCCATTAACTTTGCGCCGGCTCCTAATGTCGTCAACAATCCCATGCCGCAGCATGGTGGTACAAACGTTAATATGCTGGAAGGAGAAGCCAAGTCCATTAAGGACATGTTGAAGTTGAAGACTCCGCTGTTGGAGATTAAAGAATGCTTGCTGAAGGCCGATGTTTTCCCCATTTATGGGAAGGGTTGTTTTGATTGTGCTACACAGGGAAATGGTTGTTTGAAGCTGTAGCAGGGTATCCAGGTCTTGTTTGATAATGGTATCCTCCAAGTTGAAGACTTGTCTGTCAAAGAGTTTGCTGAAGGGGTTGCTGAAGAGGTGTTTGAAGATGCTGTTGAAGAATTCACAGATGTTGTTCCTGCTGATTCTGTAATTCGTAATGATGTATTTAATTTTTCCAATGTTGTTGCTAATATCCCAAACTATGTGGTTGATGCTGATGAAATTGAACTTGATTCCGATGTTTCAGATGTTTATGTTTCAATGAATGAGATTTCTGAGTACGACTGTGATGTTGCTACTATCACCATTTTCTATCCAACTGCTCAGATCAGTGTGCCAGAAGCGCAACCAGTGCCACTAGTGCGACCATCCACTATGACCATCACAACCCCTGGTCCTTTACCTTTCACCAGTGAAAGGGCCATTCCTTGGCATTATGGGGGGAGTGTGTACACGCACGATCATGGAATGGAGCAGCCACTGAAAATAGAGAAGAAGTCTGAATCTGAAGTGGAAATAGTAGATCCCGCGGTGGACAATGTTGGTGGAATCGGGCGATTCACCAGGAGTGGTAGACTGTTCTCACCACCCGCTACTCAAGCTGATAATGTTGATGCCACGGCGAAGACCAAAGGCAAACAGGTTGTGAATGAGGGTACCTCTGCACCACAGGCTGGTTCTCAGCCTACTTTTGCAAAGTACGTGGACGAGCTTCTGAGAATCATAAAGAAAAGCGACTACCTTCTGAGAATCATAAAGAAAAGCGACTACAAGGTAGTCGATCAGTTGATTCAGACGCCGTCTAAGATATCTATTCTCTCACTCCTATTGTGTTCGGAGGCACACAAGGAGGCACTTCTGAAGGTTCTTAATGCTGCTTATGTACCTCAAGAGATCTCGGTAAACCAACTAGAAGGGATCGTTGCCAATGTTCATGCAAGCAACGAGTTGGGTTTTACCGATTCTGACTTAACACCAGCCGGGCGCAATCATAACAAGGCTCTACACATCTCGATGGAATGCAGAGACACTGTGTTATCACATGTTCTGGTGGATACAGGTTCCTCTCTCAATGTGCTACCCAAGAGAGCCCTATCAAGGTTAGAAGTAGAGGGTTTGGTCTTGAAGCCTTCATATCTTATTGTGAGAGCCTTCGATGGTTCAAAGAGGTCGGTGTTTGGAGAGGTAGAATTGCCAATTCTGATTTGATCACAAACTTTCAACACTGTCTTCTATGTGATGGATATAAGTCCCTCGTACAGTTGCCTGCTGGGTCGTCCTTGGATCCACAATGCTGGGGCAGTCTCTTTAACTCTACATCAGAAGATTAAGTTCCCGGTCAACGGACGAATTATCACCGTCTGTGGTGAGGAGGACATTCTGGTTAGTAACCTGTCTACATTCAAGTATGTAGAAGTAGAAGGTGAAATTCATAAGACTCTGTGTCAGGCCTTTGAGTCAGTTTAGATCAAGGATGCAGCTCCGATGGAAGAGGTTAAAGCGGGTGCCTCTATCTCATCCTTCAAGCAGGCACAGGCCTTGGTGGATTCAGGTGTTGCTTCCGGTTGGGGACGTCTGTTGGAGTTTCCAATGAAAGAAGACAAGTTCGGGATTGGGTATCAGCCAATTTTGACTTCTACAACTTCAGCACTTCAGACTCGTCATGGGCTGATTACTTTCTCCAGCGCTGGCGTCATCCAATATGGCCAGATCTCTGCGATCAACGATGAAGATGGGGATAGTGATTGCGACATCGACAACTGGGTACGTCCGAGGATCCCGGGTGAAGTCATCAACAATTGGTCTTCTAAAGAGATTGTCCAAGTCACTCTTCTTGAAGAGTAATTTTTCTTTGTTTGTTCATGCATGTCCAAGTCTTACGTTCCGCCCAAGGCGTAATGGCTCATTGTAGGGCTCATCTATGTGATTACCTGCATTTTTATCATAAATAAAGGACGTCATTTTGCATTCGAATATTTTGTTCACTGTCTTTCTATTTTCGCAATTTTCAAAAATCAAAAATCAAAAAATATTTGGCAATGTTTTGTTTAGTTTTCACTCACTGTTCACACTCATAAGCACACACCATCACTCATGCATATGCACGTCACCGGATCCTATTGATAACGGTTCTGCTATGGCTCGCTTCGACTTCGAAAATCCAATCTTCCAAGCTGAAGAAGAGGGTGATGAAGACTGTGAACTCCCTGAAGAACTTACCAGGTTGTTAAAACAGTAGGAAAGGGTCATTCAACCGTATCAAGAGACTACTGAAGTGATTAATATCGGCACCGAGGACGTCAAGAAGGAAGTCAAGATAGGGGCTGCTTTGGAAGGTGATGTGAAGAAGGGGCTGATTGAACTGCTGCAGGAGTATGTTGACGTCTTCGCTTGGTCTTATCAGGATATGCCAGGACTTGACACAGACATTGTGGTACACCGTTTACCTCTCAAAGAGGGTTGTCCTCCGGTCAAGCAGAAGCTCAGAAGAACAAGACCAGAGATGGCTGTCAAGATAAAGGAAGAGGTGCAAAAGCAGTTGGATGCAGGATTTCTAGCAGTTACCAATTATCCGCCATGGGTTGCAAACATCGTTCCTGTACCTAAGAAGGATGGAAAGGTACGGATGTGTGTTGATTACTGGGATCTGAACAGAGCTAGTCCTAAAGATGATTTCCCATTACCTCACATTGACGTTTTGGTGGATAACACGACTCAGTTCTCGGTATTCTCCTTCATGGATAGCTTTTCTGGCTATAATTAAATCAAGATGGCACCAGAAGACATGGAGAAGACAACTTTCATAACCCCATGGGGCACCTTCTGCTACAAGGTGATGCCGTTTGGCCTGAAGAATGCTGGGGCAACATATCAACGAGCTATGGTAACTCTTTTCCATGATATAATTCATCATGAAATAGAGGTTTATGTTGATGATATGATTGCCAAATATCAGACAGAAGAAGAACATTTGGTGAATCTGCAGAAACTGTTCGAGCGGTTGAGGAAATTCAAGCTGAGGCTTAATCTGAACAAGTGCACTTTCGGGGTGAGATCTGGAAAGCTGTTGGGTTTCATTGTTAGCGAAAAAGGAATTGAGGTGGATCCTGACAAGGTGAAAGCAATACAAGATATGCCTGAGCCAAGAACAGAAAAACAAGTTCGTGGTTTCTTAGGGAGGTTGAACTACATTGCACGGTTCATCTCTCACCTAACAGCCACGTGTGAGCCAATTTTCAAGTTGCTAAGAAAAGATCAGGCTATCAGGTGGAACGATGATTGTCAAAGGGCTTTCGAGAAGATAAAGGAGTATTTGCAGAATCCTCCTATCCTTATGCCTCCAGCCCCAGGGAGACCACTGATTATGTACTTGACAGTATTTGACAATTCTATGGGTTGTGTTCTCGGTCAACACGACGAGACAGGTAGGAAAGAGCATGCCATCTACTACCTGAGTAAGAAATTCACAGACTGCGAGTTGAGATACTCAATGCTTGAAAAGACATGTTGTGCACTTGCATGGGCTGCTAAGCGATTAAGGCAATACATGCTGACTCACACAACCTTACTGATCTCCAAAATGGATCCAGTAAAGTACATATTTGAGAAGCCAGCTCTCACCGGAAGGGTTGCTCGTTGGCAAATGGTTCTAACAGAGTATGGCATCCAGTATACATCCCAGAAATCCATCAAAGGGAGTATTCTGTCAGACTATCTTGCTCAGCAACCGATTGAAGACTATGAGCCAATGAAGTTTGATTTTCCAGATAAAAACATCATGTACCTCAAGATGAAAGACTGTGAAGAGCCAGTTGTTGAGGAGGGACCTGATCCAGATGAAAAGTGGACTTTAACGTTTGATGGGGCCGTCAATGCCAAAGGAAGTGGAATTGGTGCTGTCATTACTACTCCGAAAGGTGCCCACATGCCTTTCACCGCTCGTCTGACTTTCGAGTGTACCAATAATGAAGCTGAGTATGAAGCCTGTATCTTGGGTATTGAGCAAGCCATTGATTTGAGAATCAAGACTTTGGACATCTTCGGAGATTCAACTCTAGTGATCAATCAGGTGAATGGTGATTGAAATACTCTCCAGCATACTTTGGTCCCCTATAGAGACTACACGAGAAGACTGTTGACTTTCTTCACAACAGTAAAGCTGTATCATATACCTCGTGATGAGAATCAGATGGTAGATGCCCTTG
Organism: Lathyrus oleraceus; assembly: GCF_024323335.1. Classification (NCBI taxonomy): domain Eukaryota; kingdom Viridiplantae; phylum Streptophyta; class Magnoliopsida; order Fabales; family Fabaceae; genus Lathyrus; species Lathyrus oleraceus. The sequence continues at coordinate 59,549,930 of NC_066582.1, read as the reverse complement.
CTACTCTATCCTCCATGATCAAGGTGATTCGGTGGAACCATACGCCCAGAATTGATGTTATGCGCTTTGATAGGGCCGCGTATGTGTTTGCTGCTGAACTGGTAGTTGATGACAAGCCCTGGTATCACGACATCAAATGTTTTCTAAAGAATCAAGAGTACCCTGCAGGGGCATCCAACAATGACAGAAAGACTTTGAGAAGATTGGCAGGCAGTTTCTTCTTGAACAAGGACGATGTGCTGCATAAGAGGAACTTTGACATGGTTTTCCTCAGATGCATGGATAGACACGAAGTAGACATGTTAATGCAGGAAGTTCATGAAGGCTCCTTCGGTACTCATGCCGGCGGACATGTAATGGCTAAGAAATTGTTGAGAGCAGGTTATTACTGGATGACCATGGAATCGGATTGTTTCAAATATGCTCGGAAGTGCCATAAATGCCAGATTTATGCTGATAAGATGCATGTGCCGCCAAATCCTCTGAATGTGATGTCTTCACCGTGGCCGTTTGCTATGTGGGGCATTGACATGATTGGAAAGATTGAGCCGACTGCTTCCAATGGGCATCGCTTCATCCTTGTCGCCATCGACTATTTCACCAAGTGGGTCGAAGCAGCGTCGTTTGCGAATGTCACCAGACATGTGGTTGCCCGATTCATCAAGAAAGAAATCATTTGTCACTATGGGATTCCCGAAAGAATCATTACTGATAATGGTTCTAATCTCAATAACAAAATGATGAAGGAGTTATGCCAGAACTTCAACATTCAGTATCACAATTCTTCCCCTTATCGTCCTAAGATGAACGGTGCTGTTGAGGCAGCAAATAAGAACATAAAGAAGATTGTGCAGAAGATGGTCGTTACGTACAAAGATTGGCATGAGATGCTACCCTTCGCCTTGCATGGGTACCACACTTCAATACGTACGTCGACCGGGGCAACCCCTTACTCCCTTGTGTATGGTATGGAAGCAGTCTTACCTGTTGAAGTGGAGATTCCTTCTCTGAGGGTCCTGTTGGATGTCAAGCTAGACGAAGCTGAATGGATTCAAACAAGGTTCAATGAGTTGAGTCTTATCAAAGAGAAGAGGATGGCGGCCGTTTGTCATGGGCAGTTGTATCAGAGTCGGATGAAGAGAGCCTTTGATCGGAAAGTGCGTCCTCGGTGTTTCCAAGTTGGAGATTTGGTGTTGAAAAGGATCCTTCCTCCTCAGACAGATCACAGGGGCAAGTGGACTTCTAACTATGAGGGACCGTATATTGTCACCAAGATTTTTGATGGTGGGGCCTTAATACTTGCAACTATGGATGGTGAAGACTTCACTTCCCCTATGAACTCAGACGCAGCTAAAAAATACTTCGCATAAAACAGACCCGCTGGACAATAAAAAGAATAGTCCAGGCAAAAGTGGGTATCCCGATGAACCAAGAAAAGGAAAAAGGTTCGGGAAAAAATTAGGGATTAAAAATGAAAAGATTGTACACCCGGTAAGTTGAAAACCTGAAAGGGCAACTTAGGCAAAAATGGGTATCCCGGTGGATTGAAAACCCGAAAGGGCGATCCAGGCAAAAGTTAGGGATTAAGCGAATGAATGCATTCTGAGTAATTCTGAATCTCATCTCATGTCGATAACTGGAAACTTTCGAAAGGTAGGAAACATTCCAATCACCCTTTTCAGAAAGTCGATCATCTGGAGGATCTTGAAGACGAGCGAGTCATAGCAGAATTGGAACCCGATAGAAATCCATTTCACATTGCCATTAGATTAATTTATGTTTTATCTTTTGTGCGATTACCTCTTTCCAGGGATTGCTTCCTGATGTAAATGCCTATTCAGAGGCCATTCAATCAATGAAATCATGTTATTTAGAATATCTCTGTGTTCATTTTCATTTTACTATTTTGTTTGCAAAAATGACGTCCAAATTTTTGATAAACATTGCATCATGAAACATAAGAGCTTTACAGGTACATGCTTAATAAACATTTAAAGTTGCTGTAAATTTTAAGTGCTTTGGATCGTCCATTCAGAACAGGTACACTCGGGGCATTCCCTTAAGGTTCCTGGCAGATGATCGCGGATGTTTGTCCTCAATAGTTTGGTACCTGGTACCTTATCTCTGCAAAGTTGGTCCAAGCATTGGATTCTTCAACCCCTAGCAGGTTCTCACTACTGTACTTCCCAAGCAGGTGTTTCAGACTATACATTCCCCCAGTAGAGTTGACAGTGCCAGACTGTATATCCCCAGCGGAGTTGACAGTGTCAGACTGTATCTTTCCAGCAGAAGCATTTGCTCCTCAGAGTTCGATGTCAGATCGATAATCTCGACGCCAGACCCACAGTCTCTTTCCTTGAAGCAGAGTCTCGGTACCGTATCGGTGTTTGCTTCCCCTGCTGAGTTGTCTCTCTCGCAGATTATGGTTGCCAGAACCACTGTCGCTTTCCTCAGTAGTAGGCTTTCAATGCCATTCTCTCCCCAGTCAGAGTCTCGTTATTATGTTATTGCCAGAACACTACATGGCCGGTCATTTCCCCAGCAGTCTTCCTTGTCTCGACTTGGCATTCTGCCCAGCATTTTGCATCCCTGCATGTAGAATCATATTGCATTACATCCTCCCAAATCGCGTAGCATTTCCATTTTCATGGAGCATTACGCCATTGAAAAATTCAAACATACACATGTGAAGCATAAAACATTCTCGGTATCCCAAGTGATAAACCAGAAGCTTGTTTCCAGTACTCAGACTGAAGGTTGTTCATGACTTATTATCCCCAGCATAGGTTGTTGGCCCACGTTCCGCCTCAATTATCATTTTCCCTATTTCTGCCGATGCTGACAGGCATTGAAAGTTTTTCCGGTATTCAGACCGAAGTGGTATTCAGACCAATTTTCCGGTATTCAGACCGAAGTGGTATTCAGGCCAATTTTCCGATGTTCAGATCGAAGAAGTTTCTGACGTTCAGGTCGATGCAACTTATGGCATTCATGCCAGTTTTCCGGTATCCAGACCGAAGTGGCATTCAGGCCAATTTTCCGATGTTCAGATCGAAGAAGTTTCCGACGTTCAGGTCGATGCAACTTGTGGCATTCAGGCCAAGTTTCCGGTATTCAAACTGAAGTGGCATTCAGGCTAGTTTTTCCGGTATTCAGACCGAGGTGGCGTTCAGGCCAGTTTCCCGGTGCTCAGACCGATGTTAATAATCAAGTATCTCCCGATGCTCAGATCGAAGTCATTTCTAGTATTCAGACTGATGAGCGGCATTCAGGCCATGACTATTTCTGTGATGCCATTTATGGTGGTATCCAGGTTAACATTCTTTTCTGGTGTTCAGACCGACTCTCACCGTACCAGAAAAATTCTTCTTTCAATACCACCTCTTTTCCGATTCTGACAGGCATTGTTACTTCACTTCACTTCAGTGTAAATTTCCGAGTTTTTATGGTATTCAATCCCTTGATACCTCGAGAGTGCGAAAGCCGTTGCTATCTTCCTTTCGGGTCTCTAGTTGATTGAATAGGGGAAGCTGTAATACCCTAAAATTTACCCTTCATTTTTCTTGGAAACATGGGATTGTGTTTCACATTGCATTAGCATCATACTAGGTCATACTCATTGCATACTGCATTAGTGACTTGGGAAATTAGGGTTTGATTGATCACTCCTTGCAAAAAGAAGCCCACACAAAGCAAAGTTGAGAGTTGGATTTCATTCTCCAATTATATAAGTCTCAAGGGTCTCAAGAATTTCCATATGTCTTATTATGTTCCTCAGTTCATCAGTGGAAGATTCAGAGCTCTCAGAGTATGCATATGGAGTTAATCAGAAATCAGGGTTTCAGGGCCATCTGCAATAGGCAATATTTGATTGGAAGTAGAAGGGCTCATTCATGTCATCATTAAAGACGAATCTTGGCCTAGGAAGATTCACAATTATCACAGAAAGATCCATTGGCAATCAGTGCAATCAGTTCCTAGTCATTTTTGCCCTAAAACTAGGGTTTTGCATAAAATCGGTTTATTTCTGATTCCTTGAGTGAAACTCATTTCCATGGCCCTCCACATGTCCACAAGGATCTACATGCAAAAGATCAGCTCTTTATTTGAGCCAGAGGTGCCTCAATTGATCAATGGAATCGGGAATCAGACGGTTTGGGAAAAGTCAACTACGGAGCCAGAAAAGTCAACTCCTGACATTTTGAAGGTGGAATCTCAAAATTCATGCCTAAGGAAGTCCACATGTGAAATTTGATCAAGGTTGGATCATGGATTCATCATTTAATCAGGAGTTGGAAAAGTTATCAAATTTGGAAATAGTTGACTTTCCATTTAAGGCAAGTTTTTATGGTTTTTGCACCCACTTTAAGCCTATATTCCATCAAGATGCAAGCCCCATTTGGAAATTTCTTCAACATGAAAGTTGTTCCTCTTGTTTCAAGATTTCTAGAGATATAAAGTTTGTTTCATTTGGATTAAAAGTGATAAAGTTAGGCTCGGTCAAAGTAAGACATTATTTTAGAACACTTAGAAATGTTTCTAAGTCCAAAATTTGCAAAATTTGTCAAGACTTATGGGCCAGATTTCTTGCACTTCAAGGCATCTTTTGAAAACACTTTCTTCATGACAGTTGTACCTTGATATGTCCTCTTTCACACCTTTTTTGAACCACCCCATTTGGATCATTGGTTTGGAAGATACACTCATCTAAAGTTGGTATCATAGGCTGAATTTTTTTGACAGCATTTAGGCCAAACTGGCCCAACCATTTTGCAGCCATGAAACCTGAACTTTATGACCATTTTCCACCCTTTTCCACTCACCATTTCAAGATGTGTTCAACATGAAAAATGTTAAGTTCCATGCCCTCTTTCTACTGTTTGCATTGCCACCCCATTTGGATCATTGGTTTGGAAGATACACTCATCTAAAGTTGGTATCATAGGCTGAATTTTTTGACAGCATTTAGGCCAAACTGACCCAACCATTTTGCAGCCATGAAACCTGAACTTTATGTCCATTTTCCACCTCTTTCCACTCACCATTTCAAGATGTGTTTAACATGAAAAATGTTAAGTTCCATGCTCTCTTTCTACTGTTTGCATTGCCTTGCCATTTGGACATGTATTCATCAAGATACAAGGTCTTAAAGTCACCCTGTTGGACCATTTTTGTGCTGCACTAGAAAATCAAATCTAACCAAAAACGACCCACACACCACTCTTTACCTCATTTGGCCATTTGCTTTTGGTTCACTCACTTAAGTTTTGCTACAATTAGAGTTTACTCATACACCTCACTTTTACACATTTTTTGTTCATTATGCACATAATCAAAAAAAAATCTTTCAAGCCCATTAAACATTCCAAACCCTACATACTTAAAGCTCCTAAACCCTAATCTGAAGTGGAGGCTGCCACTATTTTCAAACAAGCAAGGCAAGAGGAAAAGACCAAGTTTCATTCCATTGCATTTCCACAAGGCTCTTGAAGTTTCAAAGCATCTCATTTTTTTCTTCCATCTTCAAAGTGGCAGTGGACCTTGCATCCACTAGGTACCTTCACTTCTCCATTTTTATGACCATATATCCATGTTTATCATCATGCTTACCATTGTTCATTACTATTCTTTCATGCTTACTATCCATATTTCATGCTATTTTCCACTATGCCATGCTTGTTTCATACTAATTTTTGTTGTTAATATTATGCTATGTGTGTCTTATGGACCCTTCATTGAAGCATTTTCATTAAACTTTAATTTTGAAACATTGAATTTTTGCCAAAAATCCTTGCATGAGCCTCCCTTGCTGTTCATTTTTCTCTATGCTAGAGGCATTATTTTTAATGAAATAAGACACCATTATATTCTACATGTTTCAAACTTGAATTTTGATTTTTATATCATCCCATTTGGAGCCTTGAGTTGTGAGATATGGGGATTTGAAGTTTGGGAAAATATGCTGCATTTCTCACATTTTGGTGCATGAGCCTCCTTTGTTGTTCATTTTTCTCTATGCTAGAGCCATTATTTTTAATAAAACAAGACACCATTGTGTTCTATATGTTTCAAACTTGAACTTTGATTTTTACATCATCCCATTTGGAGCACCATAGAGGGATATATGTTGGTTTGAAGATGAGCAAAAAAATCCTGCGTTGTGCTGCATGCATGGCTGTTTCTTTATTGTTCATTAATGTTGTCACACTTAATCCAACCGGAATGGGCCTAGTGCTATACAACGCTGCTACGTGCACCCCCATTCAGGTCCATTTCCAATTCACTTTGTATTTTCATTTTCATTTTTATTCTTTATTCTTATTTTTATTCTGTTTTGTTTTAATTATTAAAAATATTTTATTTGTTCACAAAAATACCAAAAAATATTTTTTACTTTCCTTAATGTTTTATTTAATTTTATTAAATTTTTAATTTTATATTTTATTTAATGTTAATATTTCAAGTGGTTCTTTTAAGTATACATTTTGTCATTTATTTTATTTTCTCGACTTAAAATTATTTTTAGGTTCTGATTTTTGGGATGAGGGTTGACCAATGTCTCATGGTCAACCTGACCTTTTATTGGAATTTTATTTACCATTTTCAATTTATTTTGGATTTACTTTTGACCTAGTTTACTTGGTTGACTTTTCATTTGACTTATGTTTTATTTCAATTAATTTATACACTAATTTTCATTATTTTTAAAATCTTTTTGGGGTATGATGATGTCCTGACCCTATCTAACTTAGTTTATTTTTTCATAATTTTTGTGATTAATTTACTATTTATTTGATATTTTTAAAGTTGACTTGACTTTTCGGTTGACTTTTCTATGATTGATGTTTGACATAGGGATTGCTTAGGGCAATTGAAGAGATCTTTTGATCCTCCCTTGTTCATCTCATGTGCCACATATTAAAGGCCTTTCATCTTGATTTTATTTGATCCTTGCATCATTTCCCGATTAAATTAATCATTGGTTTTTTGTGTGCATAGTTTCACCTGTCTGATTGCATCTGATATTTTTTATACTTGTTTCTTTCATCCATGCTTCCATTGTTTGATTGTTTAACATGTTTGTACTTGTCATACATTGTCTAATGCAAAATTATTTCATTCTTTGATTATTTGATTTGATCATATACCTGTATATCTTATATGTCTGATTAATAACGGTTGCCTACTTGTATGATGTATGAGGCATATATTATTATTGTTTGACTGCCATGAATAATCCCCATTCATAACAAATGTATCCCTCTCCCAAGAAATGTATAATATTTATTCTTTCATTCTTTATTCATCTGTTAATACAAAGAATTAAAATGAACATCCGATAACCATTTCAAAACAAGATCAAAACCTCGATCCAACGTCGAGTAATCATTTTCAAAACCTAACAGAACCAGCACGTATTCATCCATCTACCTTGTAAGTCGATTGCTTTATGCATCGCCATCAACCTTGTAAGTCGATTGCTTTATGCATCGCCATCAACCTTGTAAGTCGATTGCCTCAGGCATCGCCATCAATCTTGTAAGTCGATTGCCTCAGGCATCGCCATCTACCTTTATCCTTGGTTCCCCTCCTTGCTCCATCCGTCGATTCTTGTTCCATTTAGGTAGCACCCATTAGGTAGAACCCTTTGTATGATAACATAGGTAGAAATCCCCCATTCTTTTGTATGATAACATAGGTAGAATTCCCTCAATCTTTGCATGCTAACATTAGGTAGATGTTCCCATCTGTAAATCCTAACTCATAGGTCCACATTGCATGACAACTCTAGGGCATAGCTTCCCCATTTCTTTAGACCTTCCGTGCGTCTCCGATCTTGTGGCATGTAGTCCGTTCTATTGCAAAGAGGTAACTGCCTAAGACTCGATTCAACGAGCTGCGACACCTACTGCTAGGACGTGAACACATTGCCCACTCTCCTTTGACACAACTGGTGTCCTCCTTTGTAAGTCCATGTTTAGATGGCAACCCCTATGTAGCCGAACTACGGCAACTCTAATTCTCATGTTCAGATGAGATACGTAGGCACAAGATGCGATGTCTTGCCGAGTTTGACTGACAACTAACAACTAATCTTTGTTTGTTTTCGCCCTCGTTGTGATTCTTTCCTCTCGCCCTCGTTGCGATCGAGACCTTCCCCTTTCTCTTGCCCTAGTTGCAATCGAGACCTTTGTTCCCGTAGTTAGTTGAACTACGTTTTGCTCTGATTCTCATTCCAGATGAGATACGTAGGCATAAGACGCGATGTCTTAGAGAGCACACATCTCTTTCACCCATAGGTAGCCGAGCTACGAAGACTCTGATTCTCATATTCAAATGAGACACGTATGCAGTGGATGCAACATCCGTGCGAGTCATTTTCTTTTGACCTTTTCTTTTAGTAAATAGTACATTAGATAAACACACACCCTTTAGACAAGAACAACAAGAGTAGATCCCGTAGAGTACTACGGATGCGTAGGGGTGCTAATACCTTCCCTTCGCATAATCGACTCCCGAACCCAAGATTTCGCTGCGAGACCTTGTCTGTTCCTTTCCTTTCTCCAGGTTTACTTCGAGCGTTTCCTTTCCCTCCTTTGGGATAAATAACGCACGGTGGCGACTCTTCTGTCATTTCTTTTTCTCCAGTTGTTTTTTCGCACATCTATATTTTTTAGGCTGCGACAAATGAAATGAAAAGTAAATACACTAATTTGAAGGAAAAATGTTCAGGAGCACGAATCTGGCCTCAATTTTCTCCAATTCCAAGTATATAAAAAGATACAGGGATTTGAATTTTGAGGATCATGAACTGAGTTGCTTCAATTTAACGTAAAAGCAACTCAATCTTCTTACCTACATTGATAGGACTTTAGACAACCAAAAATTAACAAGAATGGTGAAAAATTGAGGTAGAACCAAAGAAATGAAAATTCTGAAAAGTCACCTTAAATGGAGCTTCAGATTGGCATGATCTTGGTTTCAATTATGCTTGACCTTGCTTCAGATGCTTTTTGGAAGTGAAATGGATCAAATAAAAGTATGGACTCTTGGAGTTTCAATATCAAAACAGATGGAGAATTGAAACTCGGTTTTCAAAGAAAATCTTCAACCTTATCCTTCAATGGTGAGGGTTTGGGGTTGCAGGTTCAAAGCTTAGGCATGAGGTCCTTAATTCTGATAAATGAGGGTCTTATTTATAGGCCATGAGATTAATTTCCACACACTTCCAATTTTGGAAAAATTTGAAAATTCCCTTTGCATGCTTGCATGGGCGTGTGATAGGCCCATCAAGTGATGTAATCTGATCCAAAATTGAGTGAAAATCATGTTGAATTCATGTTGGAAGGCCATGCAATTGTGTATGAAAAGTGGAAGTGGAAAACATCCAAATGGTCCTTCAACTTACACCCATGCGCAAGTCCTTCATACTTTGGCCAAATGAGATGATCTTGGACTTTTTGGAAATGTGAGATCAAGGGAAACATCTTTCATGTTGAACACCTTTTCATTTGAAGCTTGTATCATGATTAATTTTGAGGTGGAAGTTTGGGAAATCAAACATATTTGAAAATTTTCTAAGTCCCCAGTCAAATGTTCACTTCTTCCACCTTAAATAACTTTTTCTATGGACTTCAAATGAGAAACGTTCCTTCATAAAAGTTGTACCTCTCCCAAACCTATTAAACTTGGTCACAAATTTGACCTCATTTGGATTTGGCATGAAGGAGTTATGCATTTTAGAAGTTGAGGAAAATCACTTGTTCAATAGTAAAATGACGTATAATGTTTCCTCTTGGAACATGCATTTGCAAGTTGAATTTGAACTTCATACAAACATAAAAGTTAAAGTAGACATCTTGAATTATATCTTTAAATTTTAATGGCTTTAATATAATAAAAATTGAGCAAGTTATGGTCTTGGGAAGTTATCCTCCAAACTAGGGTTCAGATAAAATGACCTATAATCTTTCACCATAAAAAACGAATTTCCAAGCAAAACTAGATATTGAATTCAACATGAAAGTTGTTTGGAATGTAATTTTGAGTAACGTTTACCTTGGAATAATTTTCATATGATAAAAATTGTAGGAGATAGGGTCTTGGGAACCCCAGTTTTGACCAGTTGACTTTCTCTGATCAACCACCATGAACCATCTTGCTAGCTTGACATTCTATTGACTTTTGGGACTCATGGAGGATCATATATATGGAGGATGATGTAATATGAAGTATACCTTGAAATATTTGATCAATTATTAAGGAAAATTGTTGAAGAAGTCACACAAGATACTCAGATGAATTAGGGTTTCCAAGGCAAACAAACTCCAAACTCTTGATGATTTCTTGATCAAAATAACATGTGAAGATCATGGGGATCCATATATGATGCTTAGAACCAATGTAAACCAATTCTTGACTGTGATCCTTGCATTGAGGGTCCTAAACCTTATATATGAGCTTGATAGAGCATAAGTGAGCATGCACACTACCTACAAGAGTAACAAACCATACATTGACATATTTTTGGTATTTTGGTTAGTGAATGAAGAAAAATGAAGTATGATACAATCAAATGTGCTTGGTGATCTTTCCTAATGCAAACCCAATGAATAAGGGGTAAGGAGGATGCCAAGGTGTGATCCCAATACTAATGCATATGATGAGATACCATGAGGGATCTTAGGGTTAAAATTGGGGTCTTACATGTGTCCCTGATTTATATCTGTAATGACTTTGGGTTTTCGACTGTGTAGCGGGGTTTTCGTTACCTTTAAGCTTATTGATTAAGCCAAAAGTAAACATACAATTCGAGTCGCCGCCGTACTTTTATTTGTCCAAAGGAAAGAATAAAAAGCGAACAAAAGCCAAGGTAAGAAGTTTTATCAAATAAAAAACTAATAAAAATGTCAGAGATCCAGGTAAGGGGGTTGGTTATGAAATGGGAAGGTTTTACGCACCCAAAACATCCTTAGTACTCTAAGGGAACCTCTTTTTGTAAACATGTGTTGTAGGTTGGAATTTGTGAGAATATGTGCAAAAGATTGGAGGGATGAGAAGAGAATAGATTGTATTTACAAATTTGTTGTTTGAATGGATTAACCCATTGCCTACGTACCATCACAAAAGGTAGGATCAAAACCTCGTAGTTCGGGGTAAAAATCTCAAAGATTGGTGAATTGATTTGATCAAAAGCCTTAAGGTCTTTTGTTATCAAAGGGAGAAAACTCAACCTAAACCAACAATCCACTGTGAGGAGAGATTCAACATACTAGTGAGGGGTTAACCCTATAATAAGTATGGAAGACTTATAATCCAATCACTAAGGATGAGGTGAGATTTACATCAACCACTATGATAACTCAAACCTTATGACTAATGTTTTTGAAAAGTTTTAACAAAGGTGGCCATTGGAACCACAAAAACAACTTGAAGTGAGAGTTATTTACAAGTTAGGTTTATTTACAAAATGAAGTCAAAGTTGGATTAAAATTTATTCACAATGAGTCTTGATGAAAATGGTTTTGAAAAGTCAAAGGCTTAAGGCCTAGGTTTCTAATTTGAAACAATGTCAAAGTTTAAAAGATTTTTTTTGGCTTGGTTAGAGTGGGGAGAAGAAGAGAAGGGCTAGTCCTAAAGCATATAAAGATAAGAGAGAAAAGATAAACCCTTGGAGTTCCTTTTCTTGAAATCATAGAGATGATTCAAGATGCTCCTTTCCTTTAGACTTAGCACACACAAGCAATCACACAATTTGGATTCAAGCTCCTAATATCTCCATTTGGCTTGTCTCTCTTATCTTGGCTACTCATGACAATGGACCTCTTTACTATCTCAAGATGAAATCCCTATCACACAAGAGCAAACATCAAAAAGTTCACAACACAATAAGGGGAATGGACAAAGAATAAGTTTAAATTAGAAGTCCTTTAAAGTCAACTTTGAAATTTAGCATTCTAAAGGCATGGGGCCTAATTGCTCTTCAACAAGTTTAGCATTCTAAAGGCATGAGGCCTAGTTGCTCTTGAACTCCTTTAAGCATGGGTATGTCCTAATTCCAAGTCCTTTCTCCTTTTTGCATTAGGTTCACACAAAACAAAGACAAACACAAGACAACAATATATTTATATACAATAATGAGCTCAAATGAGCAAAAGGAAAATGACATAAACATAAAATATGTGCTCAAGTGAGCAAAATGAAAAGCAATATGAATAAATGAGCAAGAAATAAATTGCATTAAAAGTAAAGGGCAAGAAATTAAATGCTCAAATTAAAGTTAGTAATTAGTGAAGTTATGTAAGTTTGTCATAAGACAATGTAGCGCTATGTTAAGCAATCGTAAGTGGACTAATGTAGTAGTCACACCTATCTGAGGCCGGTCAATAAAACTATAGGCAAATAAACACAAGTTAGAGATCATGACTAGTAAGCCAAGCTCCTCAACTTGCCATGCCAAAACAAAAGGGGAAGGGCCTTGTATGGACTGTAGGTTTTTTGCTTGACCAAGAAGCAACCTATCTTGGGCACAAAACAACTCACTTGATCTTGGATCAAGTTGAGTTTGGTTTGGATCAAAGAAGGTTAAACTCCTCACTTTGTCAAGACCAACCATAAGACATTAACTCATTGGCCAAAATAAAATAAAATAAAAAGGGATGAAGATGAAATGAATGGAAAGAGAATTCAAGTATCAAATACAATTGATCAAATGTGAACCAAGTCATCATCAACCAATGCCAAACAGAAGAGAAATGAAGATTACAAGTCAACAAGTCAACCATAATTTTTTGGTATTTTTTGAATTAAAAATAAATGCAAAATAAAATAAACAAAATATGGTCAAACCTCAAATTTAATTCAAATCAACTTCAACAAGTCCAATTAAATTCTCATAGGTCTAACATGGCCAAACAAACTTTGACAAATTTTCTCAATAATTTTTGAATCAGAAACTATTCAAAAACAATTAAAAACAATGTGAAATAACACAATATGAATTAAAATCTTAAATAAATCTCAGATCAAATAAGAAATTGATGAGACTATTTTTCATTGATTTATCACGATCCATAGGTGTTAGGAAAATATTTTTGGATTTTTCAAATATCAGAAAGTAATTAAAAATGAATTAAAACTATTAAAAATCAAATAATTCACAAAAAATATTAAATGAAGTCACAAAAATAATTAAAAATCAAAATATGAAACTAGATTTTTCAAGATTTTTTTTGGTATTGGTCTCATATTTTTGTGACTTCAAATAAAATAATTATGAATTTTTGAAAATAAAAGGAATTAACTGAAATTAAAAGAAAATGATTTAAATGGAAAAAACCACAGTCGCGTGATGCACTTCTTTAATTGATGTGGCATCAATGCACTGTCCAGATCTGAGGGAACATGGTGTAACCTAGTCAAACGCGCTGCATATGAAATTAAAACAAGTAATCACAATGGATGGCCACGATTATAACGTTTAGGCACGATCCAAGGGATGTACAGCATACAGGTGGGGATGGTGGTGGAAACCACCATCTTCTCCGATGATCTAACCATTTCCGGCCACATGAGCAAAGACAATATGTTATAAATTGCAATGAAAATAAAATATGAGGACATCAAAATGAAGCTGAGGTGATGTACATCACCACTGTAACCATGGATCATCCTCACCATTCCTATTTAGAGAGAAATGTGAGATGGAAGATCATGGTGTGTCAACTAAAATGGCACGATTTGAACAATTAAGACCACCACTGGCCTGCCTCAAGTATGAGGACTTCAGAAAACCTCATAAACCAAAGAAAATCACATTGTATTGCAAGATCTAGATCCAAAAAGTTTAAGATTCTACCTCTGAAATGAAGCTTCAAATGCCACGAATTCTTCAAGCTCTTGATCTACTTTTGCTCTAGAAGTGTGATGGAGATGATAGGTTAAGGAATTGAGCTTTGAAAATCAACTAATGATGTTGAATTTCAAGCTTGAAAGAGAAAGAGAAAACTGAAAATTCCTTTAGTGAGGGTTGGGATTTCAATTCAGCAGCAATTCAGATCTCCACTTGGTTGCCAAATGAATGAGAATGAGCACTTATTTATAGCTGAAATGTGCTGCAAGGCATGGTTCCCTCGTGTGCATGGAATTTGAATTCCTCTTGCATGGGCCTGTACAGGCGCATGTAAGGCCCAATGATGGGTGATACACCATGCTGAAGTCAACTGGAAATGAATTGGACATGCATAATGAACCACACAAGCTTGCACATCAAGTTATATCATGAAATGCCAAAATGGACATAGAGAAACAACTCTTCGAAACTCCCACATGGAAAGTCCAAAAAAGTAATGTGAGTAATGGTTAAAAAGCTATTAAAATAAGGAACAAAATTCATGTTGGGAAAAAATTCATTTGGCTTTTGGAAATTAGTGAAAACTGGCTGTGAAAGTTTGAGCATAAAACATGTCTAAGTCACCCTTTGAAAATTTTCACCAAAAGCAAGCATCTTTAAGACCTTCTTTTGACATGATGAAAGCTTCAAATGGAAAAACCTCCAACATCAAAGTTGTAGATATTTTCAAGATTATCAATTTAGACTTAAATTTTGAATCATTTGGAATTTTCATGAGAACGTTATGGGCATTTTAAGTTGGGAATTTTTCAAATTCAATGACTTAGGTCCAAAGTGACCTATAATGTTTTGTATTATCACATGTATTTATTTTAGGATTATGAAACTTTTTCAAACATAGAATTTGAAGTAGACATCTTAATATTTTCAATTCATTTGGTCTCATCTCAAAATCATAAAAATTAAGGAAGTCAGGTCCTTGGGAAGTTGATCCAAAATTAGGGTTTCAGTCAAAATGACCTATAATGTTTTGAAAGGAATGATGACCTTAAAAGTTTCAAATGGATTTTTTATGTACATGAAAGTTGTTCATATGGTTCTTAATAACATTGTTTCTCTTGGGGTCATATTCATTTGATAAACACATTAAAAGTTACATCTCAGTGGATATCAGTTTAGTCAGATGACTTGACTGGTCAACTTTTCAAGGCCAAACTTCCAATCTTGATGAATAAATGATTGAGGGGCCTCAAATAGGCTCATATATGCATAAGAAAATTAATTAAAGAACTTCCTATGATTAAATTTGATCATAGGTTGAGGTTGCTTCATGGGCAAGGCACAGTCAAATCACAGTTGAATTAGGGTTCCCTTGGGAAACAATCCTCAAGCCCTTTGGGTTATCTTGATCAAATTGGAAAATTGATATACTTGGGAGACATATATGATGATTAAGAACTTTGTGGACCATTTTCATGCTTATTCTCATCTTCATCTAGCCACTTCATTGAGCTTAAGAGCCTCCTAGGAGCATTGGAGCACATGATCACTTGAGCTTCAAAACAAAAAGAGTTAGTGACATATTTTTGTGCTTTTGGTAAATAATCAAAATAATAAAAGCAATAATATACAATACAGGTATGCTTGGTGGTTTCAAACCACTCACACAAGTCTCAAACCTAGGGTTAAGGAGACAAACATGCTATGATCCTTGAGGCAATGCACTGAGCAATGATATGATGCCATGAGGGATCTTAGGGTCAAAATTAGGGTCTTACAGACTGCATTGATAATATTGTTTTTCACAATTACGGTAATATTTTGATGTGTTTAATGCTTTCTCTTTATGATCAATTGAGATTGTTGTATGGTTATCAATTAGGTTGGACCACCATTGGTGAGGTTTTTATAAGATTGCTCTGCAGTAGATATTACCTAGGACTAGGGATACCCTATATGAACCAGAGGATTCTTGATATAATAAGGCTTTATTTCACCTGTAACTTTCTATGGACATATAAATTAGGGTTGAATGGTTAAAGGTTTTCTCAACAATGCCTTGGAAGAAGATATCCTTGAGAACTGGTAGTAATTAATTGATATTTGTTGATGCAATAGTGACTCAGAGTTGTTACAGGGACAAATTATACACCTTCCCTGGCATGTTCCTTTTCCCTTGCAAATCCTTATTTTACAATATTAGTTATATTATTTGCCTTTATTTTTATAAGTTTGAATCTAAAACCCCAAACACTAGTTTTTGTTTAATTGAACGATTATTCGAACTCGATATTAACACACAGTCCTTGAGATCGACATTCAGGGAATTTACCCTTTATTACTGCAAAAGGAAAAATAGTACACTTGCTTTTTTTCCCTGATCAATAGCCATTGTACATTCTGCAATCTTAGACATTAGAGAACCGCTTCCAGTTACATCTAATAGAAGTTTCAGTTGCAGTTGAAGTTCGTTGTGGAAAATATGAATATGAGTGAGGTCATCAAAACAATGGTCAGAACATTTTCACAACATAGACTTGTAACGCTCCTATGCTTCACAAAGTGTTTCAGTCACACCTTGATAAAATATGGAAATAATGGTCTTGGCTTCCATTAATTTATTGTGTGGAAAGAACCTGTTAAGAAATTCCTCCTCATGCGTGTTCCAATTGGTTATAACATGAACCAGTTGGTCTAGATACCAATATTTTGATTTACCGATCAGAGAATGAGGAAATTATCTAAGAAATACAACTTTTTCTCCTTCTTCTTCTTTAGATGCTTCGAGTGTACCGATAACTCATAAAACTTGGTAAGATTAGTATATGGATCTTCGTGGTAAAGTCCAGCAAAAGGATTTGCATAGATAATTTGAAGAAATCCAGTCTTCATCTCTATTTGTCTGGTATTGATTAGAGATTTGATAACATGGGATAGTCGTATTGGGTTGTTATGACATGACATTCCACCAAATGCAATTGTTTTATTGTTGTTGATGACGTTATTGTTATTCATGTTGTTGTTGATGATTTTGTTGTTTTCGTTCTATTCAACCATGAATTTTTCTGGTTTAGGAGATGTTGAAGAAATATAAGTAGAAGTTCCTTCTTGTTGATTTCTTTCCTTGGCTATTTGCTTTAGTTTTCTGTTTTTATTGTTGTTTCTTCAAGTTGCTCTTTCAATATTAGGATCAAAAAGTAACTTATCTTCCGGTGTTTTTCCTTGCATAAACATAAATCACAAGCATAACTAAAACAAGTGAGCAACATGAAGTGATATATATATATATATATATATATATATATATATATATATATATATATATATATATATATATATATATATATATATATATATATATATATATATATATATATATATATATATATATATATATATATATATATATATATATATATATATAGGCTCTCTTTTGAATGGTATTTATACCTTTCTTGAAACATAGGCTCTCTTAGCGACCAAGTATCTCGTCTAGTGAGATGAACTTTCTTCACCATGAAGACTTCTGCCACATCAGGATTAAACTATTTTGCCTCGCTTATCGAGTGTTGGCTCTACTAATGAGATTTGTCGCTTTGACCTTACTAGATTACGCTAAGAGAAACTGCTATTTTTAGGAATCTTGGACATTCTGACTTCACTCGCCCGAAGCCCGTTAGATCTCGATATGCAAGAATGTTGATTTTGGGAATAATAGACATTCTTACTTCACTCGCTTGGAGCTTTCTATGTCTCTCTAGGCGAGAGTGTTGATTATAAAGGTTTGAGACATTCTGACTTCACTCGCTCTGAGCTCGCTTGGCCCTCGCTTTTGAGGCTCACTTTTGCCTTCGCTTGAGCTCACTAAACGAGTTTGCTGAAACTTTGTTCCATGATTTACTTGAACCAATATCTTCTCTTGCCACAAACACCTACAAAATACATTGTGCACAGTGTGAAAACCAATTATTATCCTAATAAACTAGTATTTACACCTTTGTTGGAGTTTTAATACGCAAAACTTGCGAAACAAGTTAATAAGTGCCCTTATTCATTGTGTTCTTTTACCATATTTAGGCACTTATCACATGCCTAACTTCAAATTCACTTCCTTTTGATTAAGAGTTTTGGCTTAATCCTCTCTCTTTGTATCTTTTACGTTTCTTCATTATATTGTGCTTTCATAAAAAAAGTTATACTTAAACGTCAAGTATAAAAAATCACATTAACATTAATTTCTAAAATATATTGAATAAAGTATAATAAAATTATTTTTTTAACTATATGTGTGTGTGTATGTGCGTGCGCACGCGTGTGTGTGTGTGTGTGTGAGAGAGAGAGAGAGAGAATAAGATGATGATTAGGTTGGTTGAACTGAGTGTTATGGACACACTTTTAGTTCCTTTGCTATGCTCTACACTCCTTTGGTGTTGGAGTTTGAGTTCTACTAGGCCCTAGAGACCTACCTAAAATAATTGTCCCTTAAGCCCTTATATTTTTATTTTAAAAGGTAAGGGTTTTACAAAATGTTTATTACATTTCGAGGAGAGGGGTAATGGCTGACATGTACCTTCTACTCCTAGTGGTCGTCCACATGATTTCCATAGGGCACAGTTGTATTGATGATAAGTTACTAGCAAGTGTAATAGCATTGTAATTGAAGTAATAAATTAAATCAGACTCTACAAGGATTGCGAATTTAGAACAAGAAACATTGTGCGATACAAGTAAAAATAGTAAACTCGCACGGGGGGAGGGGGGTGGGGGAGGTTATTTAGTTGAAAACACAAGAAAGAGTTTTTAATAACAATGGTCAGGTCTTATTATCAGAATCCCCTTTTTATACTTTACTAATGAAAGATATATTAACAGATATGCAATGACTACAAAGTTACATGATAAACTAACTCTACCACCACACTAATCCCTTGATGTATAACTTACTAGTGTAAGCGTTAATTTCCCGATCCCTCGGCCCAATTGTATTGTCAAACTAGATACAAAAGTGTGTTAATCCCTATGGTAAATCCCTAATTATCATATTCCTAGTCAAAGAGAGAATTCAACAGTTATATTAGTTAAGATGAATAACCCTAGGGTCAGTAGTCACTACTTATCACAATCAAATCAAATGTCATAAAAAACAATAGGCAACAAGCATAATCTATAACTGAATAATAACAGAGATTCAAAACAATTACATTAATGTCATCTGATCATATGTCCCAATCAAATACAAATAAGTTCATCAAATAAGATATAACCTAAGAGAAATCTAGCTACTCGTGTTGAAATTAATTAATACCATAAGTGTAGATTTTATGAGCATGAAAAATCACCAAAGAAAAAGCTCTCTAATGGCTCAAATGGACTTCAAAAGCTCATAAATAGTCCAAATACATCACTTTTTTCTCTAAGGAATCAAACTCCTTTTCTTCTCCTATTTTTGCTTTTAAAGCCAGCAAAAAGCATGTCAGGAAAGTTTGGTCTAGATGTAAAAATGCCGAAACATGGGGAAAGTACAAGAAAACTAATAATGAGACCAAAAAGTGAAGGAGAATTGTGATCCAAAACGCAGCGGAAATTAAAATTTTCTCCTTTAGAGATCCCTACGAATGGTCATGATCAGTGATAGAATATTTACCTCTTGTGACGATTGAAACCTTTGGTGCAGATCTCTTGTGACGATCAAAACCTTTGATGCAGATCCACGGAGCGATCACGAACGTTGAACGATGACAACGTCTCTACTCAGTCCACACGAACGGATTCCTTCAATCTCAGTGCTAGCTGGTACGAATGAAGGCTTTGAGTGAGTGAGTGAGAGAGAGAGAGAGAGAGAGAGAGAGAAAACGAAAATAATGCAACCGCGATGAATGCTTTTGCACAAGGGTTCTATTTATAGAACCACTTGTGTGGGCTTCAAGCTAAAAAGCCCACTTAAGTGTATTTTGGCCCATATCTTATAATATGCCCAAAATCACTTAAGCCCATGGTACCTTACCATATTTCGTATTCTACTCAAGTGCACCGTACCTTACGATGTTCTATAATTCACTTAAGGGCACCGTACCTTACGGTATTCCTTAGTTACTCTATCTCTCATCAATCCGTCCTTTGTGTGTGACCCTGTAGGTTTTCGTGACGTTGGCAATTATATTAAATCACGCATTTAACATAATAAACAGTGAGCGGTATCTAGCAACACATCACTGCTACCCAAGACACGAAAATGTCATGTGATCTGACAAAACCTTCTGTGATAATACTTATGTGTATAATTACCCTTTTGCCCTTATGTCTATATTGAACACAAGGCATAGACCGTGTCATCCTTGTCCAGTTCAATATTGGGCCCATAGACATTTATCCTGTTATGCAGGATGGGCAAATTCCATCTAGGTCACTCATGTCCCTCAGCATGCTTCGTGGAGTACCCATCAACTGTCTTTATGGTTATCCAGTTACGGACAATGTTGGATCAGCAATAAAGCACTCGACTCTACATCTAGGGTCCATAGTGGTTTCAGGTCGAAGAGTGGTATACACCATTATCACCATGAGAATAACTTATGACACTTTGCATAACTTTCTATATAGTATTCTCATAGCGGGTCAATCCGGTATAAATATTACTCTTAATATTCATACCTATGTTTAAGACTTGATAACTCTTTATCCATGATCCATGAGATGTGATCATCAGTCTACAAACATAATAGTCTTAATGCTTTAATGTTATTCCACTTCACACTAAAGCTCGACTACGGATACTTTAAGAATAGTGTCCTTATGTTTAATGTGTTCTCATGATTAAGTCACACTTAATACATTAAGCGGACTATCTATTCCAGGGACTTTATTAATCAACCATAATAAAGAAAAAGCCTTTTATTATTAATAAATAATTCGATACAAGTACCAAAAGTATTGGCCTCTAGGGCTTACACCAACAAAAAGATGGTGCATGAAGTGATAACCCAAGTCTTTGATAAATTATATACCAATCTCTTGAAACCAAGGAGGGATATATATATATATATATATATATATATATATATATATATATATATATATATATATATATATATATATATATATATAGGCTTGCTAAGGGAAGAGAAAAGAAAGATTAGAGATTTGGATCAAGTGAAGTTGTTGAAGATGAAGAAGGCAATGTATTGGTTAACGAAAAAGATATAAAGGATAGGTGGAAGAAGTATTTCTACAACCTATTTAATGAAAGATATTATATCACACTAGACTCTAGAAGACTCGACATTAGAGAAGCAAATCGAAACTATAATTACTACCGTCGAATATAGAAACACGAGAAAAAAGAAGCATAGAAAAGAACGAGTAACATTAAGACGGTTGGACTAGACAACATACCTATTGAAGTGAGGGGAATTCTTAGAGATAGAGGTACTGAGTGGATCACCAAACTCTTTAATGAAATAATGAGGTCAAAACGCATGCCGAAGGAATGTACAAGAAGAATGATTAAACTTATGAGTCATACCATGAAGTTATGGTAAAAAGTGATTGAACAGAGATTAAGAAAAAAGACTCAAGTCTTCGAGAATCAATTTGATTTTATGTCTACAAGGTCGACCATGAAAGTGACCTATCTATTATAGCGTGTGATGAAGCAGTATCAGATGGACCAATTAGATATGCACTTAATTTTTATTGACTTGGAGAAGACATATAATAGAGTGGCTAGAGAGATTTTTGGGCTATCCAAGAGTGACTTGGAGAAGACATATAATAGAAGAAAGGGGTTTAGATTGTATATATTTGAGCTATCCAAGATATGTATGAAGGGGTAACGAATAGTGTGTAGACACACATAGAGAGGCAAATGATTTTCCTATTACAATTGGTTTGAATCAAGGTTCAACCCTAAGCCCCTACCTTTTTACCTTAATTTTGGATGTACTCACAGAACATATCCAAGTGTTAGCACCGAGATGCATGTTTTTTGTAGATGATATAGATCTTCTTGGAGAGTCGAAGAAGGATTTAAATTAGAGGTTGGAAATTTAGAGACGAGTTTTAAAAACACATGGTTTTCACCTAAGTAGAAGTAAGAAGAAATATATGGAATGTAGGTTCAACAAAAGAAGAGGCGTTTCTAACCTTGGGTCCATAATACAAAATGATGGAGAAATAGAATGGGATGTAAACCCTCGAATTCAACCTGGGTGGTTAAAATGAAGAAGGGCATCAAGTGTTGTATCTGATGCAAAGTCACCGCTAAAGTTGAAGGGAAAGTTTTATCCGGCTGCGATACGACTTAGGATTTTCTACATGATAAAATGTTGGGTGGTTAAAAATTAACACTAAACTAAAGTAAGTGTAACATAGATGAAGATGTTGCGGTGGATGTATGGTAAGACTCAATAATATAGAATTAGAAATGAAAATATTAGAGTGAGTGTCGGGGTAACACCTATAGTGGAGAAATGGTGAAAAATAGACTTAAGTGGTTTGGGCATGTAAAGAGAAGACCAATAGATTTTATAGTAAAAGGGGTACAGCAGGTAAAAAGAAGACAAACAGTTAGAGGAAATGGAAGACCTAGAAAAGACTATCAGAGAAGTTATTAAGAAAGATCTTGAGATTAATGATTTGGATAAAAATATAATCCTTGATAAAATATTATGGTGAAAGTTGATCTATGTAGCCGATTCCACTTAGTAGGATAAGACTTAGTTATTGTTGTGCTAATTAAAAACACCCCTCCTATATATAAGTATTCAGAGTAAAAAAAAGTGTGAACTTCATAACTCGTGACCTATTTGTCTAATTATACATGTGTAGGGAACTCAATTAAGTGTATGTGATTTTTACTGCCAATGCTTACTACATTAAGTGTCAAACAATTAACACCCAAACCTCAAGAATTCTTGCTCCCAAACTTAAAGAAGCTAACATACTTCGTATTAGTTAGAAGAAATTAGGGATGATAATAGGTATTCATGGGATATGTATTATCTCTCACTATCCACTTTGTTTAATAAATATGATACTCGTACCTGCTCTCTACCTATGCATATATTTACCATACGGATATTCATGAATTTTGAGATGCCAACAAATATTTATCGGATATCCATAAATACTATTTTTTAAATATATATTTTTAAATAATTAACTAATTTTTTATCACTTTTTTAAAAAAAAGTTTTAAATTTAACAGATAAAAATAAACCACATTCACCTAAGTAAAAGTAAGAAGAAATATATAGAATGTAGGTTCAACAAAAGAAGAGGAGTTTCTAACCTAGAGGTGAAAGTTGGAGATCATATTATCCCTCAAGTAACACAGGTTAAATATCTTGAGTCCATAATACAAAATGATGGAGAAATAGAAGGGGATGTAAATCATCGAATTCAACCTGGGTGGTTAAAATGCAAAAGGGCATCAAGTGTTGTATCTAATGAAAAGGTACCGCTAAAGTTGAAGGGAAATTTTTATCGGACTGCGATATGACGTGTGATTTTGTACATGATAAAATGTTGGATGGTTAAAAATTAACACTAAACTAAAGTAAGTGTAACATATATGAAGATATTGCGGTGGATGTGTGGTAAACCTCGACAATATAGAATTATAAATAAAAATATTAGAGTGAGTGTCGGGGTAACGCCTAAAGTGGAGAAATGGTGAAAAATAGACTTAAGTGGTTTGGGCATGTAAAGAGAAGACTAGTAGATTACGTAGTAAGGAGGGCACACAAGATAAAAAGAGGACAAACAATTAGAGGAAATGGAAGACCTAGAAAAGACTATCAGAGAAGTTATTAAGAAGGATCTCGAGATTAATGATTTGGATAGAAATATAATCTTTGATAATATTATGGTGAAAGTTGATCTATGTAGCCGATCCCACTTAGTAGGATAATGCTTAGTTGTTGTTGTGCTGATTAAAAAGACCCCTGCTATATATAAGTATTCAGAGTAAAAAAAAAGTGTGAATTTCATAACTCGTGACCTATTTGTCTAATTATACATGTGTAGGGAACACAATTAAGTGTATGTGATTTTTACTACTAATGCTTACTACATTAAGTGTCAAACAATTAACACCAAAACCTCAAGATATCTTGCTCCCAAACTTAAAGAAGCTAACATTCTCCGTATTAGTTAGAAAAAATTAGGGATGATTATAGGTATTAATGGGATAGGTATTATCTCCCAATATCCACTCTATTTAATAAATATGATACTCGTACCTGCTCTTTACCTATGCATATATTTACTAGATGTATATTCATGAATTTTGAGATGCCAACAGATATTTATCAGATATCTATAAATACTATTTTTTAAATATACATTTTAACTATTTTTTTTATCACTTTTTAAAACAAAAAAAAAATAGTTCTAAATTTAACAGATAAAAATAAATCACATTCACCTAAGTAGAAGTAAGAAGAATTATATGGAATTTAGGTTCAATAAAAGAAGAGACGTTTCTAACCTAGAGGTGAAAGTTGAAGACCACATTATCCCTCAAGTAGCGCAGGTTAAATATCTTGGGTCCATTATACAAAATGATGGAGAAATAGAAAGGGGTGTAAACCATCGAATTCAACCTGGATGGTTAAAATGGAGAAGGGCATCAAGTGTTGTATCTAATGCAAAGGTACCGCTAAAATTGAAGATAAAGTTTTATTGGACTGCGATACGACTTACGATTTTCTACAGGACAAAATGTTGGGTGGTTAAAAATTAACACTAAACTAAAGTAAGTGTAACATAGATGAAGATGTTGCGGTAGATGTGTGGTAAGACTTGACAATATAGAATTAGAAATAAAAATATTAGAGTGAGTGTCGGGGTAACACCTATAGTGGAGAAATGGTGAAAAATAGACTTAAGTGGTTTGGGCATGTAAAGAGAAGACCAGTAGATTATGTAGTAAGGAGGGTACACCAGATAAAAAGAAGACAAACAATTACAGGAAATAGAAGACCTAGAAAAGACTATCAGATAAGTTATTAAGAAAGATATCGAGATTAGTGATTTGGATAGAAATATAATCCTTAATAAAATATTATGGTGAAAGTTGATCTATGTAGCCGATCCCACTTAATATGATACGACTTAGTTGATGTTGTTCTAATTAAAAACACCCATTATATATATATATATATATATATATATATATATATATATATATATATATATATATATATATATATATATATATATATATATATATATATAAGTATTCAAAGTAAAAAAAGTGTGAATTTCATAACTCGTGAGCTATTTGTCTAATTATACATTTTCAGGGAACTCAATTAAGTGTATGTGATTTTTACTGCCAATGCTTACTACATTAAGTGTCAAACAATTAACACCAAAACCTCAAGAATTCTTGCTCCCAAACTTAAAGAAGCTAACATACTTCGTATTAGTTAGAAGAAATTAGGGATGATAATAAGTATTCATGGGATAAGTATTATCTTCCATTACCCACTCTACTTAATAAATATGAGTACCAACTCTCTACCTATGCATATATTTACTAGATAGATATTCATGAATTTTGAGATGCCAACAGATATTTATCGGATATCTATAAGTATTATTTTTTAAAATAATTAACTAATTTTTTATCACTTTTTAAAAAAAAAGTTCTAAATTGAAAAGATAAAAATAAATCACATTCATTTTATTTATTACTTTATCAAATAATTATACTAGGTTCAACAAAATAATTATAATTTCATATTCACAAAATAATAATAACAATAATAATATAATAATAATAATAATAATAATAATAATATAAATTAAATAAATTAATATTTAAATAATTTTATTAATCATTAACATATACGAATACTAGGGTACAAGTACCATTAAATCTATATCCCATAAAAAAATAAATAACTAAATATCCATTTATTTTATCCGTGTATGTCTATTAACTATCAAACTCATGTGAGGTTTATCTCCACATATCTATACGGATAAGTATTTTTACCATCCCTACCTATATGGAGTCAAAGAAAAATAATAATTTTAAAACAAAAAAATGCACTAATAATTAATCACTGCTCCCCATCTATTTGAAGATCCAAATATATTTTAGACAATGAATGATTTCGTTACATACCAGAGATATTTCTTTTATATTTATATATATATATATATATATATATATATATATATATATATATATATATATATATATATATATATATATATATATATATATATATATATATATATATATATATATATATATATATATATATAATTTTTATAATTTTTTGTCCCTATTTATAAGATCCATATTTTACGTGTAACGAAAAAAATTGATAGTATATTTACTTTGAGTTTTCCTCTTTTTAACAAAAATGTGAATTTCATATCTTATAACTTATTTGTTATGTGTAGGAAAACTCAATTAACTTTAAATGTCAAACAAACACAATAACTAACATAAAAAATTAAAAGTGAGATTGAATATTGTGAGATTTCTTTTTTTGGAGCAATACATTTATGAGAGACGTATTACGTATTCATCTAAAATCTTAAAATGACAGGTGAGTGATAGGGTGTGGGAGTTAACAGTGTGAGTCCGCTATTCCTAAGAAAATATAGAAAGGGAATTGGAATGTATTAATTTCTCAGTACTGCAAATGGAGCTCAGAGTTCACTTAAATACAAAGGCAAAATAACAGAAAGATTCCCCAAATCTATCACATGGGAAAATCTAACAAACTAGCAATGACTCAGCAATCTTCTAGATCTTTTCTTCACTAGCTGTCAAAATAGTCACATAATCCTCCAACCTTTTAGGAATTTTGATTATTCTTTTTGTCCTTGGGCCTTGCTCTTGATTGTTTTCCACTTCCCTTATTGGGCCAATGTCATCTCTAATGGGCTTGCCCGTATCAATACTCCCCCCAACAAAATCAACCTTGTCCTCAAGGTTGTAGTCACGACGCAACTCTTCCCAATTTTGCCATGATGTATCATCAGGCGACAGTCCCTGCCACTGTACCAGAGCGAAACGCGTGGGAATTCCCTCTATGAGTCTTGTCTGAATTTCCAGTACAGCCAAAGGAGTAACCACAGGGTGATTGTTAATTGAGTCATGGGGAATTTGATCAATAACTGTCGGAGGTACTCCCTCATGAAGCTTCAAAAGAGAAGAATGGAATACATTGTGAATGCGAGAATGACTGGGCAGCTCCAGTTTGTAAGCCACAGGACCAACTTTGGCTAAGACCAAATAAGGACCATAATATCGTTTAGAAAGCTTGTGGTATTTGTTTCCAGATAACGAAACTTGTCGGTAAGGTTGTAACTTAACGTACACCCAAGATCCCACCGCAAATTGAACCTCCCGACGGTGTTTATTCGCGTTTCGCGTCATTTGTAATTGCGCCTTACTCAAATTCTTACGCAGTAAGTGAAGAAGTTCGTCACGAGATTGCAACACAGAATCACAAGCATCAATCGACGATGAACCTGCAATGTAAGACGGGATCGATGGGGGCAATTTCCCAAACATCACTTGGAAGGGGGATAAACCCGATGCAGTGTGCACATAAGTGTTATAATGATATTCAGCCCAAGGAAGTAAAGCGACCCACTGAGATGGTTTAGCATGAACAAAAGCTCGCAAATATTGTTCCACGGTACGATTCATAACCTCGGTGTGACCGTCGGTTTGAGGGTGATACGTAGAACTCATCCTCAACAAGGTACCACTGAATGTAAAAAGGTCCTTCCAAAAGAGACTGATAAAAATCGGGTCACGATCGGAAATAATACTCTTTGGAAGGCCATGATGTTTACAGACAATGGAAACAAATAACTCTGCTACCTTGTATGCAGTGAACCCAGTAGCTAGCGCTCCTAGATGAATTGCCTTAGAAAATCTATCAACTACCACCATGATCACAGTGAATCCCTTAGAGGGAGGCAACCCCATTATGAAATCCATGGAAATGTCTTCCCAAATGTGTTGAGGAAGTGGGAGAGGCTGTAACAGTCCACCTCGTTTCTGGGTTGAGTATTTTGTTTGCTGACAAACAACACATTGCCGAATGAACTTCTGCGTTTCTCGCTTCATATTGTCCCAAAAAAATTTCTCAGAAAGGCGTTTCATCGTCTTGGAAAGCCCAGCATGACCGCCAATTAATATCTCATGATACTCCCGTAGCAACAAACTTTTGAAGTGAGAATTAGGACTAATCCAGATTCTACCTTGGCGAAGTAGCAAGCCATCGACAAACCGGAAATTAGGATGGGCGGAAGGATCCTGCAGAACCTGTTCCTTTAACTGCAAGAATAGGGTGTCAGTGGATAAATCTTGCTTTAATTATTCCAAGAATAAGACACGAGGGACCGTAAAGTGGAGGAGGCTGGAAGTTATTGGGCCACTGACACGGGAGAGAGCATCTGCTGCAATGTTGGTGGAGCCTGGTTTGTATTGGATATCATAATGGTAACTAAGTAATTTGGACAGATAGCGTTGTTGCTCCGGTGTTTGGATGACTTGAGTTAAAAGTTCCCGCAAACTTTTGTGATCCGTTTGAATAATGAAGAAATGACCCAGAAGATATTGTCGCCAACGCTTTACAGCACTAGTGATGGCATGGAGCTCGCGAATGTATGTCGAAGCCTTAGTCATTCGAGGACAAAAAACTCTTCTGAAGAAGGCCAAAGGGTGTCCTGATTGTAAAAGGACAGCACCCATTGCAAAACCGGAAGCATCTGTTTGAAGGACAAAAGGAGAGGTAAAATCCGGGAGAGCAAGAACCGGAGCAGAAACCATCGCTTGCTTGAGTTGATTAAAGGATAATAAAGCTTCCTCACTCCATTTAAAGGAATCCTTTTTCAACAGTCGGGTTAGTGGTAAAGCAATGGAAGCATACCCGCGAATGAGCTTCCGATAATAACCAGACAATCCCAAAAATCCCCTCAAATCTTTTAAGGTTTTAGGTACAGGCCACTCAAGAATAGCTCTAGTTTTCTCAGGATCGGGAGCCACGGTGCCATTCATTACAATGTGACCTAAATATGCGATGGTAGTTTGCCCAAACAAACACTTAGAAGCTTTCAGGAAGAATCGATGCTCAGATAGGAGAGAAAAAACCTGTTCTAGATGAATCTGATGTTGCTCCATTGTTTCACTGAACACAAGAATATCATCGAAGAATACAATAACAGTCTTACGAAGCAGTGGCCGGAAAATGTCATTCATGGTTGCTTGAAAGGTTGTTGGTGCGTTGCAAAGGCCGAACGGCATGACTTTGTACTCATAATGGCCATCATGGGTTCAAAATGCCGTATTGGGACTGTCATGAGGCTGGAGGCGGATTTGATGAAATCCTGAAGTGAGGTCCAACTTGGAAAAAACTCTCGCGGATCCAAGTTCATCCAAAAGCTCGTCAACAGTGGGTAACGGAAAACGATCCTTCACTGTAATTGCATTTAAGGCGCGATAATCCACACATATGCGCCAAGTGTCGTCTTTTTTCTTGAGGAGGAGCACCGGAGAGGAAAAAGGGTTGTTGCTAGGTTGAATCCACCCATTTTCAAGCAGTTTACGAATTTGAGACTCTATTTCTTGTTTCTGCGCATGCGGATAACGATATGGCCGCACGTTGACTGGAACAACATTATGATTGAGAGGAATTTGATGATCAGTAAAACGGGATGGTGGAAGGGACGTGGGTTCATCAATTTCTTCAATTGATGGTAAGAAATATTATTGTAAGATGGCCCTGTTTCACCTTGTAAAACAATCTCTTTGGCACCATGCTGAAATTTCATAGTAAGAGATTGATAGTCCATTAAAACTGGACCTAACATTTTGAGCCATGGGGTACCTAATACAATATCTGGTCCACTGAGGTTTAATGTATACAAGTCTACAACAAAACTATGACCTTGTATTTCGATTTGCACCTCCTTACAAACCTGAGCACTGGTCAATTCATCCCCATTGCCAACCATAACTCTTAAAGTTGGTGATGAACTGTGTTGAAATCCCAAAGTACGTGCCACCTGAGTTTGAATGAAGTTAAGGGTACTTCCTCCATCTACTAATACATGGACCGAATGTTGGGCTACACCTCCCAAAACCTTGATCGTTTGAGCCGTCTAGATGCCTGACATAGCATGAAAACTCAACTGGGCCAACTGGGCCGCATCAGGTGGGTCGAACAAAGCCATAATTTGGTCTGGGGATCCGAAATTGGACTGACCAGATTCCTCCGTCTCACTTTCATCTTCTTCAGCAA
The DNA here is from genome assembly GCF_024323335.1 of Lathyrus oleraceus. Lineage (NCBI taxonomy): Eukaryota > Viridiplantae > Streptophyta > Magnoliopsida > Fabales > Fabaceae > Lathyrus > Lathyrus oleraceus. The sequence continues at coordinate 59,519,795 of NC_066582.1, read as the reverse complement.
TCAAAAGAAGAAAACAAGCTTTGCATTTGTGATGACAGGAAAAGCGTTCGTCGCAGTTGAAACACAATCCCTTTTCTCTTCGTTCAGCCAATTCAGAAGCTGATAATTGACGGAAGCGAGTTTTGGGAACGGGTGAGGGTAACAGGGGAGGCACGACGGTCTTTGGTGGAGGAGAATCGGAAATAGATTTCGCCGGGAAAGGGGAAATCGTGCGGGTAGTGGAAGGTGCTTGCCATGAAGACGAAGGTCGTGTCTTTGTCAAACACAAGAGATCCTGGAACTTTTCTTCTTGTAACCTAGCAAGACCTGTAGCTTGCGACAGGGATGACGGTTGTTGAGCCAACACCTCACGGCGGATCTCAGATTTCAACCCCGATATGAAACAACTAAGGAGATCGTGGAGTGACAGACCCACAATTCGATTGGCAAGAGATTCAAACTCGCTGAGGTAACTAGCAACAAAATCAGTTTGTTGAAGCTTAAACAACTTACCTCGTGGGTCGTCGTATGCCGTAGGCGCAAAACGGAGTTCCAAAGCGTGCAGAAATTGTGGCCACGAAGTGATATACCCATTGTTGAACATCCATTGGTACCACACTAACGTTGGTTCGTCCAAATAAAAGGAAGCAACGGTGATGCGTTCGTGCTTCGGTGTGTGGTGGTAAGTGAAAAACTAAGTGATCTTAAAGATCCATCCATGAGGATCCACGCCTTGGAAACGAGGAACGTCGAGCTTCAGAATATGACGAGGAGTGTGATCCGAATCATTGTCGTGACGGAGGTTGATGGGTTCTGGTGTCGTGGATCGACGTTCCAAGGACTCAACACGGTTAGTAACTTCATCCATGCGAAGATTGAAATGATCTTGGAAACGAGTAATCACCTGAGCCAATTCATCGAGCTTCTCGCTGGTGGAACGAGTGACGACCTTGGCCATATTTGGATCTGACGGGAGAAGGTTCGGTGATGAAAGCACCACTGATAGGGTGTGGGAGTTAACAGTGTGAGTCCGCTATTAGAGGAGTAGAATACCTCCTAAGAAAATATAGAAAGGGAATTGGAATGTATTAATTTCTCAGTACTGCAAATGGAGCTCATAGCTCACTTAAATACAAAGGCAAAATAACGGAAAGATTCCCCAAATTTATCACATGGGAAAATCTAACAAACTAGCAATGACTCAGCAATCTTCTAGATCTTTTCTTCACTAGCTGTCAAAATAGTCACATAATCCTCCAACCTTTTAGGAATTTTGATTATTCTTTTTGTCCTTGGGCCTTGCTCTTGATTGTTTTCCACTTCCCTTATTGGGCCAATGTCATCTCTAATGGGTTTGCCCGTATCATTGAGTGAGTTCTCTTATAATTACTCAAGTCTCCATATTTTCAACCAATGTAAGACTATTATCCACACTACTCACACTTGATACATTCTCAACACTCTCCCTCAAGTGTGAGTTCATAAAACTTTTTTTATTGACCACACTAGCATCATTGACACTCTTCAATTGAGTTCACAAATCTCTTCTTCTTCTTCACTACACTGACGTCATTGACTTTCGATACAAGTATCCTTCCTCGAACCAAAGATTTATGATACCATTTGTTGAAGGAGTTTTTCATTAAGGAACATTGAATATTGTGAGACTTCTTCTCAGGTTCAGATTTATATTTGTTTTTGATAAAAATGGCAAACATGCTAAGGTTTGTAGCTCTGTTGCATACAAGAAGACAACTGGTCACGTTGTGAAACAGTTTAATTACAAAGAAATCTAGTATAACAATCATGTTTTGTCATAAATACTGATACATCATAATTAAAAAGAGCAGCCATCAATGAGAACATGCACATAGTAGCAATAAATCTCAAACGGACTTAAATGGCAAAACATGACAAACACACAACATATAAATTTTAGCAAGTTGAATACAGAGATAGACAAAAGCTGAGAAAATCAAGATGAACCATGAAATGATGTTAGAAAATGGTTATACTTAAGAAAATGAAGAGAAAATAAAATTGTTTATAAATAGTATCATGGTTAATACTGCATCCATCACTTTTCTATTCATCTCATCATATACCTGAGAAATAAAATTGTTTATAAATATAATGCAGCAAAACAAGGGAATAAAATTATTTTTAAAAAAGTTACATGACCAACCAAGTGGTAGAAGGATAAGAAGCTAGTTTCTTGAAGAGAAGGAAGATCATATCTTGGATATGGTATCTATCAAGATACATAAAAAAAATCTTGAGAGCCATCTAGTCATAATTTTGTGGTTAGACCATCTTCCCAGCAGTTCTCTCAACAAAAGTTTATCTTTCTTTCTTTGCAATGATGACAGAATCTAGTGATATTGTATTCTTTTTTAATTTTAAATTCAATAAATCATTTTTAGTATAAAATAAGACAAAATATATTTATTAAATTTTTTTAATGATTTTTTAAATTTTATAATGAAATATTTAAAATTAAATGGCGCATGCGCGAATCAACCTCTACCACTATGGGGTTTTCATTTCCTACCTCAGATGCTACACTCTGGTAAGCTCAAAGTGAGAAAATGCTACGAAAGGGAAACGACTTATCGGAGAAGGCGGTCAGAAAATTCCACCGGTGACTTCTTAAACTTGATTCGTCCCCTTCTTCTTCCTCTTTCTTCTTCTTCTTCTTCTTCTGAACTAGGAAATGGTGAAATGAGAATGTAGTGGCTTAACTCAAGCAGATTGAAGCTTCAATGACTTTTAGAAAAGAGGGCTTTGAGTAAGGTGAGGGAAGAGAGATTGCAATAGGGAGAGTGCAGATTCGAGCAAATGCCAAGGGTCCTTGAATGTGAGTGGTGAATTTCTTAAATAGAAGTGAGGTTTGGAAACTTTGGTAGGTTTGGATCTAGGTCTGGAGTTAGTTAGATATGGCTTGGAATCAGTTGGACTTAACTCACTGAGTTAACTGAAAACTCAGTTGGTTAGTGAAGCTGAAACTCAGTTAGTTATGTTAGTTTATGTTGGTTAGTGAATGAGTGAATCTGAAATTTGACTGGCTACTACATGTTGTGGTTAGATTGAGGTCATGTGGGATTAGTTTTAGTGACCTGTTGATCATCTTGCAGGTTGAACTTTTAAGTGACATTGGCTTTGCACTTTGGATTGATGATTGGCTTGATAGGTGAATGTTATCCTTACTCATGATTTGGTTCAACACTTCACATGTTTACTCCTACTTATTGTTTCATTCCCTCATTGGTTTTACTGCAGCATACTTGAATGGGCTTGGCAAATCATGTTCAAATTAGGGTTTAGCCATGGTAGCTTTTTGATGCAAGTTTGGAACAGGTTTGGCTTTGAGGTATGTATTTCACTATGATGAAGATGCATTACTGCTACGCACTTGGCCCTGCAATGCATGTTATGTTGAATCCTTTTTCCATTTTAGCATGTGGTAGGTTGTTAAGTTTGATTTGTTGTGTAAGGCTCATGTTGGTTTGGTGATTGGTGATGTTTCTACCTTGCCTATTACAGGATGCATGACCAATGCACCTCACTTCCAAATTCAGGCATCAAGGATTTGATTTGGCACAATTGGCCTGTGGTGTTGAGCCCTGGTTATGTACAGTAGGTGACCTTGGGGATTTAGGTTCATGGTAACACACTTCATGGACTAGCATTGGATTGATGGTGTGTGCAGATGGTGTTTTCAACTCAGGTTTCAGGTTTGTCATGCAGCCAGTGGTTTCAAGTGTGTATGGTATGGACTCAAAACTTCACATCCTGTACTGTTTGGTATTTTTTACCTTGATGAATTGTCCTGCCGTGTCTTTCCATGATTTTTCATTAATGATGCAGTTGTATAATAATGTTACAGGTGTATGCCGTCTAGATGCTAGGTTGACAGTGTTGTATGATGACTCATTGTCTTCATGACTGAATTTCTTGAATGCATTGGTTCTGCAGGACCATGTTGTGCCTTTGCATTTGGTTAGCTTCGTGACCTACTATTTTGGTGTTGTGTGGCATGAACTGTTATGTCATGGCTTTTGGACTTGCAGTAGGTATTAATGCCCATGGCTGTCATGTTCTATAGCAGGTTTGGGCTGGTTGCAAGGCTTTGATCCAATTGATGAACTTGCTTCCTCCAATACTAAGATAGATGCATTTCCTGTATGCCTAACACAATGACTGGATTTCCTGCAGTTTGTTGACCTGAAGATGTGAATGGACTGCATGCAGTTCTGCAGCAGGTTAGATACTTCATGGCTTGACTTGTGCTCACAGTAGATTGGTCATTGTGCATTAATGCTTTATGTTGGTTTTGTTTCTGCAAGGATGGTTCCTTTGTTTCAGCCTTCATGAGCCTTTCTCATCATCACAAGTTCAAGGCCAAATGCATATGCTGGCATGTCCAAATGGTTATGTAGGCTCAGATGACTGTATGATTGCAGCTGGTAGCAGGTTCTTCTTTGCAACTTCACTGATTTGACATGGTTTCATCTAGATTACTGCAGCAAGCTAAGGTTATTTTGGTAACATGTGCTAGTTCACAGGTGCATTTATGCAGCATGCTACCACTCAAATTTTGGCTCAGATAAGGCTTGGTGGTGATGTCCACTGCAGGGTCCAAAGCAAGCTCCTCATGCCCTTGTTCAATAGCAACAAAGTAAGGTAAATGATGTTGCCAAGTGTTGGACGTCTTGCTACAGCAGTAGGGCCAGAATTGTTGTACCATGGATTCTCCAATGGTGAAATCATGCACTTCCTTGGCTTGGTGTATGGTATTTGGCTAGAGCAATGAAGGGTAATCAAGGGACAATGTTGTGCTGTGTTAGAGCTCTTTGGAATTGATTTGGGACAGACTAAGGCCAATGGTTAGTGATTCAAAATGTCAAACTAAACATGGTGTGCACAATGTCATTTACTTGTAATTGAAGCAATCAAGAGAAAGCACCACCAAGCATGAAGATTGGATGACACATCAAATCAAAAGGCTAGGTCAAGTTTGGATGATCAAGAGCAAGTGAGAGTTGACTTTGGTCAACGTTGACAAAAAAATCAACTGTTGACCAAAGTCAACAAAATGGTCAAAATTCAGTTTTCTTTGTATTTCCCTTGTAAATGGACATTGAATTGATGGTTATGGGTAATTTTTGGATTTTGGGTTGACTTTGGTCAAAGTTGACCAAAAAGTCAACTGTTGACAAAAGTCAACAGTTGGTCAAAATTGTCAAGACTTGTACTTTTTTATATGAAATCAAATGTGATGGTTTCGAATGATGTGAAATGGATTGACAAATGGTTTGAAATTGGTTTTACAATTGGTTTATTTTATGACTTAAATGCTTGAATTTGAAAAGAACATGACTTGACTAGTAATATATATTAACAAGGCCATGAACTGAGTGCATAAGATTAGGGTTTGAATGAAATATCCATGAATCAATGGGCATGACTTACAATTGGCTTGTGACATAAGAGGTTTGGTTATTTGGATGACCAAGACCATAGATGTATCCACAATCAACTAGGCAACAATAAGGCCTTGAGACCAAGATGGATTAGACCAAGTACATTGATGATAAGTGAAGATTGGGTGTCATGGATGCAAAGCCAAACCACCAAGTCCATCTGATTCACCATCTCCTTGGTTAGGGTTTCCCCGAGGCTTACCCCTAAAGCAAGTCTTTTGAATTAAGTCATATGCTCGCATCATCAGTTTCCTAGTGTGTGAGCCTGCATTAGGGTTTTGAAGGCCATGACAAGGCCTAGGGAAGATCCATGAGATCATGCCTTGAGGAATTAGGGTTTTGAAGACCCTGGAGGATTGCCCTGGGCAAGTCCTTGTTGAATTCAAGCCTCTACCACCACAATTAGGGTTTCACATCCCCCATGCTTGATGATCTAGTCAGACCATGCTTTTGAGACTTGATATCCATACAAACCCTAACTTCACAAGCCTTAGGTTTTTGAATCCATGGTGATCCATTAATGAAGGAATGATGCATGTGGATGAATTATGCATGTATGACCGTGATCCCCTGACCAAGTGGTTGGATGAATAATTAGGAAAAGGGGAGGGCAAATTTTGGGGTACAACAATCACAAACGTTAAATGGTGACAATGCCTCTACTTAGTCCACACAAACAGATTCTTTCAATCTCAGTGCTAGCTACTACGAATGAAGGCTTTGAGTAAGAGAGAAACGAAATTTCAACTACACAAATGCTTTTGCACAAGAGTTCTATTTATAGAACCACTTGTGTGGGCTATAGGCTAAAAATCCCACTTAAGTGTATGTGGCCCATATCTTATGATATACCAAAATCACTTAAGCACGTGGTACCTTACCATATTTCGTATTCTACTAAGTGCACCATGCCTTACGATGTCCTACAATTCACTTAAGTGCACCGTACCTTATGGTGTTCCTTATTTACTCTATCTCTCATCAATCCGTACTTTTGTGTATGACCCTATAGGTTTTCGCATCATTGACAATTATATTAAATTACGTATTTAACATAATAAATAGTGAGCGGTATCTAGCAACACATCACTGCTACCCAATACACGAAAATGTGATATGATCTGACAAATCCTTTTGTGATAATACTTATATGTACAATTACCCTTTTGCCCCTATGTCTATATTGAACACAAGACATAGATCGTGTCATCCTTGTCCAATTCAACATTGGGACCTTAGACATTTATCCTATTACGTAGGATAGGAAAATTCCATCTAGGTCACTCATGTCCTTCAGCATGCTTTGTGGAGTACCCATCAACTGTCTTTATGGTCATCCAATTACGGACAATGTTTGAACAACAATAAGGCATTCGACTCTACATCTAGGGCCCATAGTGGTTTCAGGTCGAAGGGTGGTATACACCACTATCTCCATAAGAATAACTTATGACACTTTGCATAATATTATATATAGTATTCTCATAGCGGGTCAATCCCGTATAATATTACTCTTAATATTCATACCTATGTTTAAGACTTGATAACTCCTTATCCATGATCCATGAGATGTGATCATCAGTCTATATACATAATAGTCTTAATGCTTTAATATTATCCCACTTTACAATAAAGCTCGACTACGGATACTTTAAGAATAATGTCCTTATGTTTAATGGGATCTCATGATTAAGTCACACTTGATACATTAAACGGACTAGCTATTCTAGGGACTTTATTAAACAAACATAATAAATAAAAAGCCTTTTTTTATTAATAAATAATTCGATACAAGTACCAAAAATATTTTCCTCTAGGGCTTACGCCAACACCTAAGTCTTTCAAATTCGAATGTTCCTGGCTTGTCGAGGATAATATTGATCATATGTTGAATGCTGATTGGAACAAAAATCAGTTCTTACTAAGTAGTTTAGATTGCCTCACAGTTGCTTCTTTGAATTGGAAGCTCGAAAATATTGGAAGCATCCACAAAGACAAAGTGATTCTTATTAGCAGGATTTAAGGAATTCAAAGAAGCATCTAGTAGGAAAAGGATCATGAGGTCCTGTGTAGTCTTGAGAAGAAGCTGCAAGGTCAACTTGCTAAACTTTTATACCAAGAGGAATTGCTGTGGTTCCGAAGAACTAAATTCAATTGGCTTATTGATGGCGACTATAACACTAATTTCTACCACATCAGAGCAGTGTAATGAAGACGCAATAAAGCTGTTAATATGCTCAAGGATAACAACAACAATTGGATCGAGGAAGGGGATGAAATAAAAGCTATGTTCTAATCCCATTTCAAACAATTATTTAACATGAAGACACCTATTTCCATATGGTTTCATAACAATTAAAGTTTTCATGCGTTAAGCAACAATGTGACTTGCTCTTTAGACTCTGAGCTCAATAATTCTGAGATAAAGCAGTACCTCTTCGACATGGTTGCATGGAAATTGCCTGGCCCAGACGAATTTCCTACGGGATTCTATCAAAACATTTGGAATCTTACAGGTGAGGATATGTGTTCCTATATTCATTCACTCTAGAATAAGGAGTTTATTCTTTCTACAATCAATACCATTAATATCTGTTTGATCCCTAAGATTGAGAACCCTCACCTGGTCAGCGAATTTCTCCCTATTTCCCTATGTAATGCCATCTATAAAATTTTCAGTAAGATCATTGTCAATAAGCTCAAGCGGCATATGGATCATATTGTTTCTCCGAACTAATCTAGTTTTATCCATAAGTGCATCATCCATGAAAACATCGTTGTCGCGCAAGAGATTCTCTATAGTATACATAGATCCAAATGCAAAGTGAGATCCTTTTCTATCAAGGTAGACCTTGCCAAGGCTTACGAAAACATCATTTGGAATTTTCTTGATAATGTCCTTAATGAATTTAGTTTTCTTAAGAAGGTCAAGAATTTGATTATGATGATTGTTACATCGGTTTTTCTCCGGGTGTTATGGAAAAGTGATCAAGGGTTTTCTTTGAAGCTAGAAAAGGCCTTCGCTAAGGTGATCCTCTATCGACCTATATTTTTATGCTTTGTATGGATAAGCTCTCCCATCTCATCCATGATGCTGTAGCTTTTGAGTCTTGGCAGTGTCTGCAGATTGGTTCTAAGGAGATCAACATTTCACATCTTATGTTCGTCGACGATCTCATCCTCTTTGGTTTATCTACTGAGCACCAATTACAAGTTGTTTTAGACATTCTCTACAAGTTCTGTGATGCTTCTGGCCAAAGAATCAACATGGATAAGACTAGCATATTGTTTTTCGATAACACTCCTGGTTCGGTCAGAAAGAGACTTACTGCTTAGTCTGGTTTCAAAGAAACCGTTTCTTTGGGGAATTACCTAGGGGTTCCTATCACAGGTAAAAATCATAAGATCAAAGACTTTCATTTCTTGTTGGACAAGGTCCAATCTAAGTTACCAAACTAGAAGTGCACGCAATTATCCTTTATTGGGCGTGTCACTTTAGCTAAAGCGGTTATAGAAGCTTTGTCCACTTACTCCATGATGTCCATGGTTGTTCCTAAAGCTTGCCTCAAAAAAATGCAGCATTATCAATATGAGGTGACACTCAAGATAAGAAGCATCTCCATTAGGTTAATTGGAATACGGTGTGTAAAGCTAAGAATTAAGGCGGTTTGGGTCTGTGTAACCTCAGTATTATGAATTCAGCTTGTCTTGCCAAACTGGGATTGTAAGACCCCAATTTTGACCCTAAGATCCCTCATGGCATCATAACATTGCATTTGCATTGCCTCAAGGATCTTTAGCATCTTGGTTCCCTTTGCCTTTGGGTGGGACTCCTTGTGATTGGTTTGAGATCACCAAGCATGCTTGAATTATACATCATTGTTTCTCTTACTTTTGTTTACTAACCAAAAGCACAAAAATGTGTCACTAACATCTTTTGTTTGAAGCTTGAGTATCATCCAAGACACTTTGTGGGTTCTATTTAGATGATCAGTCAATACAAGGGAATGACTTGAGATACTTCCAACAAGTTCAAATGGGGTCTATTCGTCAGTCAAAACGTTAATCGTGAAGGAGCAAAAGTTTGTTCATGAGCTGTCATGCTCGCTAGGCGAGCAGAATGGGTCGCCTAGCGAGTCCCAAGAAAAGCCACCAGAATCACCTACGCTCAGAGGAATTTCTTGAACTGTCATGCTCGCTAGGAGAAGCCCACATGTTTAAAATAAATAAATAAAATAAAATAAAATAAAATAAAATATAACAGAAATTTTTTGGACTTGGGCCTCTCTCATTTGAGCCCACAGGTCCACAAAAATCAGGTTATAAATTCAGAGTTTCAGTGAAACAAAAGGATTCTATTCCTATTACCCTGGCAGGGAAAAAGATAGTGAGAGAAGAGCTAACAGAGTTCAGAGCAACCTCCAGAGACTGAAGGGAACTTATCGGCAAAGAACCAATTCCATCTCATATAAACCCTCAGATTGCTTTGCAAACCCAACCGGGCAATTCAATTTCATTTGATCTCTCCAGTCAGAGATGGCTTGCCTGGTGTTCCACTTTATTTATGGGATACCACCTGGAGGTTTATTCCGATTACCTGTACTGACTCACTTTCTTTGATGGTGCTAGCTTGAGAGATCTCTGGGTTTCTTATCTCTTTAATTGCAGTTACTTCGGATCTTTATCCGTACGGTAGATCTCTCGATCCCTTTACTTTTCCCGCATGTTACCGATTTCTTAGGTTTCGTATAGCCTCGTGGCATGTCAATTAAGGTAGCGCGGTTCCTTCATCTAGGACTGCCTTTTTGCATAAGCATCCCTAAAACCCCAAACTCATTGATTTTTCTTCTCCTAAGAACACGTTATCTCCTTCTACTACAGGCGAGTAAGTCTCCAAAGGTCGAGCATCCGATAGATTGCGTAGTAACAAATGTGAAAAGAGCTCCCTAGGAGTACCTAGGATGTTTTGGGTGCCTAATACCTTCCCATTGCATAACCAACCCCCTTACCCAGATCTCTGACATTTTTACTAGTTTTTGATTCGATAAAACTTTTAGGTTTTTGTTCGCTTTCTAACTATTCCTTTGGATAAATGGAAGTGCGATGGCGACTCGACTTTGTATGATTTACCTTGGATTTAGTCAATATCTCTAATGGTAACGCATACCCCGCTACAGAAAAGTGGCGACTCTGCTGGGGAAATCGAAACATCCTAGTGGGTTTTGCCTACTTTTCATATTTGTTGTATTGTATTGTATATTTTTTTTTGTGACATATTTTTGTGCAATTTGGGATTACTGTATTATATGTAATGATTGAATTGTTTGAATATTAATTCCTTGTATGCTTGGTGATCTTTGTGAGATGAGTTCTATACCCGGACTCGAGTGCACTTAGGATAGGAGAATGGCGTAGTCTTGTTGACTTGTGTGGATTTATTCCTTAGCAAGTTGACTTGCAAGTCCATTCACTTGGTGGAGGTTATGTTGGGATCAATAATGTCACACAAGTAAGTTGTGGTTAGACATTACTCTTTCCAATATAGACCTTAGAAGCCAAGGACCTTAGTTTACCAAGCCCATCTTGGCCTATTCTTAGGATGTAGTGCGAAAGTTGTTCAAGTGTAAGATTTGATACGATTGTTACGCGATACTACACTCATAAGAGTCTCTCTTGAGAATATTTTCGGAATACGAGTAGTCGTTTCTCCAATAATATCCGAAAGATGGGATGATGACTATGGGAACCTCTTGTAGAACATGTTTGGCAGGTTTAAACCCTAGTACACTCCCTTTTAGGTGGTTCTTAACCTAACTCCATGCTCGTGACTTACAACAAACCCTTGATTCATGGTTGATCCGTTCAGGTATCCTTAATATCAATGGAACTTGGGTGTTGATAAGGTGTAAACCATAATCCACCAAAATGGATGGTTGATATTAAGGATAACATGATCCATCCCATGACCTTTGTTTGGTGTGCTTTGCTTGATCCTTGAGTGCGATTGTTGCATTCATGCACCCATTTGCATCCATATCATCAATAAATAAGAAAAATTTCAAGGAACTTAAGGGGTTTATTTGCAAAATTTTTAGACATGGAAAGACAAAGAAGGAATACAAAGAAGTACAGCTTCAGGCAACCAGATTTGAAAGAGTTAAGGAATCTGACATCCTATGTATTAGATCCTTTGGGTTTCAAGGCTCGTTTTGGGAAGCTTGTTCCTCTTCTGACTACTCAGGTGGATGAAGGATTGGTGAGTGTATTGGTGCAGTTTTATGATCCCTTGTACCGTTGTTTCACGTTTCTGGATTTCTAGCTTTTGCCTACCCTTGCGGAGTATGCTTACCTTGTGGGTATACCTATTCTAGACCAGTTGCCGTTCAGTGGCTTGGAGAGTATTTCTACTTCTCAAGAGATAGCTGACATGTTACACATAGATGAATCTCTGGTTGGTGCTCATATGACTACCAAAGGTGGAATTCAAGGTCTCCCTTCTGAGTTCCTCATTGCTCAAGCTACTATATATGGGAAGGCCATGAGTGAGGATGCCTTTGAAGCCATATTTGTACTTCTCATCTATGGATTGGTATTGTTCCCCAACATCGACAAGTTTGTGGATGTGAACGCTATTAGGATCTTCTCTACTCTTAATCCCGTTCCGACTCTGTTGGGCGATACCTACTTCTCTTTGCATATGAGGAATGCAAAGGGTGGTGGCGCCATTGTGTGTTGTTTTCCTCTGTTGTATAAGTGGTTTATTTCTCACTTACCTCAGACGGTCGCTTTCAAGGAGAACAAGGAATGTCTACTGTGGTCCACGAGACTTATGTCTCTCACTAATGATGATATCTCTTGGTATAACCATGTGTATGATGGTGTGCAGATTATTGACTCTTGTGGCGAATTCTCCAATGTACCTCTTCTTGGTACATGTGGTGGGATTAACTACAATCCTGTTTTGGCACGTCGGTGTCGCATACGCGAAAAACAACCGGCGGGAAAAGACACAGAGCCGCCATCGTGCGTTATTTATCCCAAAGGAGGGAAAGGAAACGCTCGAAGTAAACCTAAAGAAGGGAAAGGAATGGTCTTACGACCAGAGATTGCTAGGATCGGGAGTCGGTTACGCAAGGGGAAGGTATTAGCACCCCCTCACGTCCATCATACTCGACGGGATCCGCGCTCAAGAGAATAGAATAAGGTTGCTGAATAACTGCTCAAAGAATGCACACACACTGGAATGAAACACAGGATGAAAAAAGACGGAGAAAGCGGAGAACGTGGACTCGGCAGGATGTCGTATCCTGGGCCTACGTAGTTTGTCAGAAACAAACATCAGAGTCGACATAGTTCGGGGAAATGGGAAACGTGCTCACTAGGATATCACATCCTATGCATACGTATCTTCTCTAACCAGAGTAAGAATCAGAGCACTCGTAGCTCGGCTAACGCACGTCGAAACAAAAACATTGAAAGGAGAACGCTGAGACGTCAAATAACACACAAACGGAAACGGAATGCCAATAAATGGGCTTACATCCAACTCCGAACAAACAAACGCAAACAGGAAACAGACTGCCAATAAATGGACTTATGCCCGACTCCGAACAAACAACAAACAAACGGGAAACCGAATGCCAATAGATGGACTTACATCAGACTCCGGACAAGCAAACGCCAACAGGAAACGGAATGCCAATGACTGGTCTTACATCCGACTCCTAACACACACACACGAAAAGAAGAAGGGTCTCGATTGCAACTAGGGCAAGAGAAAAGGAAGGTCTCGATTGCAACAAGGGCGAGAGAAAAGAATCCCAACGAGGGCGAAAACCAGCAAGGATTAAATGTTAGTCGTCAGTCAAACTCGACAAGACATCGCATCTCGTGCCTACGTATCTCATCTGGACATGAAAATCAGAGTTGCCGTAGTTCGGCTAAACTATTTCTGTTTGTTTTGTGTTTTTTAGGTGAACAACGTCACTACGCAATCTACCGGATGCTCGACCTTTGGAGACTTACTCGCCTGTAGTAGAAGGAGTTAACGTGTCCTTAAGAGGAGGTAAAGTTTGTTTGTGTTTTAGGAAAGCTCACGCAAGAAAGGAAGTCCTAGACGAAGGAACCGTGCTACCTTAATTGACATGCAAACGAGAGACTATGCGAAGTCTAGCAAACCTAGGGGATACAATCACCACACACAAACATATAACATGAAGTAAACACACCAACAAGGGGGCTCAAACATCCGGGTAAGGCTTTAGTCAAGGGGTCATATCAACCTCGACAGACAAGTCAGGCTTTAGTCAAGGGGTCATATCAACCTCGACAAACAAGCCAACTGGAAGGGTATCTGAGGGCTCTTAACCACTGACATTGACCGTCAGGGTGAGCAGATGAAAGGTAATGAGGATCGGACCTCATAGCTCTTAACCCGGGCCTAGGTGAGCTTCAATCAATGAAAACGTGGGGATCCATAATGAGGGACCCTACTCCACTTGACTGACTCTATATACAAGGATCTTGGGTTAGGTTCAAGAGCCTCAGCACGTGGTGCGAGCATAATGAACGACTCAAACGATTAGCAGGGGACTGACTTCTAGTCCCTTCTATCTGCCAATTGCCTCTTCACTTAGGAGGTCTTAAGTAACCATGCCTCGACAAGGAGGTCTTTAGCACAAAAGTAAACAAACACAATCATTGCCTCTTAAGGAGGACTTCAGCCAAATGCCTGCCAAACAGAAACGACAGGGCTTCCAGACTACATGGAGTTAGAGGATGATTACCTAGGTGGTATGCCAACCACAAGCAAAGCAAAGCTCAAGCAATGAGCTAAGACCGACTAAAGTACCTGTAAGAAAGTCAAACAAGTCAATATTCACATCCAGACAAACCAAACAGTCAACAACAGTGTTACAACCAATCTGCACACAAGGCAAGTCAACATGTGTAAGCAACTCAAGTGAGTTCTCCACAAAGGATCCTACAACACAACCAAGGTTAGTGGACAAAGCCAATTTGCATCTCAAGTCATAAGATTGCATCAACCACTAGAGCTAATAGCTTGAACCTGAAATACAAAGCTCAAAAGATGAGTACAACCACTAGTACCAAGACTAGGGTCAAAGGCACAACAAAATGTCAAAACAGCAGCCAATATTCAACATGAAGCACATTTATTCAAGTAAGAACATGTCCTAAAAAGGACCATACTCAAATCCTAAGGCAAATCCATCTAATGATCATGCTAAGGCAAAGGCAATCACAAAGCACACAATTGGACATCAAGAGTAGAAATTCCATATTAAAACAGAAATGAATCAAATAACCATGGAAATTTTTATGTGCACACAACATGTTAAACACAAGCATCATGCAAAAAATTGGAATCAGCAGAGCTCAATTGACCTAGAAATGAAAATGCACAAGTATGACATCAAATTGTGTGACACACATTGTCACACCATACATTCATGTGTCCAAAACAGAAATGAAAAATGCTAAAAATGCCAAATCAATTCTCAAAAATCAGGCAACATGTTATGAATAAGCACATTAAATTTCATGGCATTTGGAGAAAATATGAGCATTTCACAAGACAAATGGCAACACATGTCACATTTTGCACCATGTTCAAACACCTAAGCATATCCAAAATTCCAGCAAAGCCACAAATCCAGAAATTCATACCACAAAATAGTAGACATTCACATAAACATGTAGCAAAAAATTTGGATTTAATTGGATTCGTTTTCAATTTGTTATGAATTTTTGAATTTGAATGAAAATATTGAAATATTAAAAGAGATACGCATGGCAATTTGGAGGGAAATGGAAAAGGTTGAAATAAATTTGAAAATGTGCATGCAGACGGAATCGAACCAGGTACACATGAAAATAGATGGCGCTGGAAAAAATAAATTCACAATTGTGCACAGCCAGGAATCGAATGGAGGTATGCGCTTGGAAAAAATAAAATCACAATTTGCCAAAGGTGGGAATCGAACCATGTAGTAAGGAAAGGCAAGCGCGTTTTGTACAAAACGCTGCCGTCTCATTAAATGAGGTGGCGCCTAGTCAGAGTCAAGGTACACGCGTGGAAAAGTCCAAGGAACAACAGCCAATGATTTCGCCATGCAAGAGCCACGCAAGCAATACACAGGGCAGAAACCCTAGCGCTTGCAGACGGCGGAGGGAGCGGTGGTTTCCACCGTCTTCTTCGTTGAGACGGTGGTGCTACAGTGCGCTCCAACTATTTTTTTCCAGAAAATAGAAAAAAGCATACCAATCGAAAGCTCATGAGGTGTAGAACATGGATCTATCATCAACTAAGTCTAAAACATCACACATTTCATGAATCGAATGAAAACATCTTTCATATTCAAAACTTAAAACTAACATATCTCAACTAAATCTCAACCAAATTTAAATCTATAACCATTAGAAATCTCAGCATGAGGAGATCTATCTAAACATGGCAATGATTTGAAGAATTAAGAGAGTCGAATTTTGACCAACCTGAAGAACAGTGAACTGATTCAATGGATTCAAGTGCTCTCCAGCTCCAGATTTCCTTCCTCAACCTTGCTATGAAGTCTGGTACACGATTTGATGCTTTAATTGGTCTGGATCTAGCTGAAACTCAAAGCTCCATGTTCATGTGTTCATGCATGATTTGCTTGATTCTTCACCAAAACCTTCAATCCACAGCTTGATCTGCACTCAGTGATGATCAATGAACACGAATATGCAATAAAATTCAGGTGTTATGTGAAGAATTTTCAAATTTGGATTGAGAGAAATTTTGGAGGGAAAAATGATTCTAGATCTAGAACTTGTTCCAATGAGCAAAACAGTTACAATTAAGCTTATATATGACATGTTAATTATGCTGTAATCATGATTAGGCATTGGCTAATGAAAAATTAAGAAGATATGAGGTGTTATGCAAAAATTGGAAAAGTGTGTGGTGCATGGTTCAATCCCACGTGAACAGTACCATATTATCATTCATATCCACTTAAAATCAACCTATAAGCATCATGGAATTGGAATTAAGTTCATGTGATCAACCAAATTTGAATTAGGAAATTTCCCTCCAAAATGTTCATGCATGCACCAATGATCATGTGATATTATTTCATGCAATGCAATGATAGATTTGGAAAATATTGGTCATGACATGCAATTTGCAAAAAGAGTGGCTCCAATTGGAGTTTTGAATCAAAAGTTATGGCACTTTGAAGTTTCATGCACACTTGGTGATCATTTGCTCATAACTCCTCAACCATTTATCAGATGCTCATGATCTTGGACTTTTTAGAAATGGGAGAGAAAGATCTTCAACTTTAATGTTGACCAAAATTTCATTTGAAGCTTATTTGATGTTAGAAAGTCAAGTTGAATGTGGTCTAAAAACTTGCCATTTTTGGAAACTTGAAATTACAGGTCACTTTCCATTTTGGGAAACTTTTGATCTGGCTCCAAAATCTTCAAAGTAGATGTTTGACATGATGAATAAACCTCTTTTGGACATGAATGAAGTGTCTCAAACCATTTCTCCACCTCCTAGCCCTCAGTTGACTTTCAGTTGACTCTTATGGGCCTCAGATGACCTGGAAATGCACTGATGACTTTGAGCCTCTAACACTTGGCAAAGTTGCTTCAAAATGAACCTTAGCTCATATAAGCTCTTTAGAACAACCATGTGGCTTTCACCTCAAGGAAAAACTTGCTCTTTTGCACTTATGCCTTCTCTTGATGCCAGTTCTGACTGCTAAGATGCAATGTAATATGAAATGATTTATGACCTAAAAAATGAAATGAATGCATGACTGGGGGGTGCAAATTTGAGGTGCTACAGTCGGCAGCTTGGGTTCCCCTTAAAGGATAAACCTAATAACATTCTGTTAGAAGGCGTGTTCTTTCAGGAGGGTAAAGATCCCCAAGGATTGAAAGCTAGAATGGTCCGCGCTTGGCATAAGATTCATAAGAAAGGAAGGAGGGAGCTAGGTCCGAAGAATTGCATTGCTTTAGAGCCTTACACTGATTGGGTAAGGAAGAGAGCGTTTGAGTACCTCATGCCTTACGAGTATTCGAGACCTACACCTATGATTATGGCTAGGCCTTCAACCCTCCCTAATCAAGGAGTAGAGGAGTTGAGAGACGAAGACCGTTCACGTGCTTGGATCCGTGAACGTGAAGAGTTGCTTCAGCAGATTAAGGAGAAGGATGCGTTGATTGAGTTTCTTGAGCATCAGGTTATTGATGACCCTGATGATGTATGGACTTCTCTACTTCCTCAGTCTTCTAAGTTCTGGAAGAGGAAGTATGATCGACTCGCCAAAGAGAAAGCCGATATGGAGGCAGCCTACGAGAGGGAGGTGAAGAGGCTTCGTGCATCTTATCTTCCTGTGTCCCGAGCTTTAGATGATTGTTTCTAGGGATCCATAGGATGATTATTTTCCTTTTCTCTTGTACATGATTGACGATGCTGCACTTCTTTCCCTGATATTATTTGATGAGATATTTCCCTATGTGATAAAATGCTTAATATTTCCAGAGTTTGCAAATAAAACTCTAAAGTTCCTTTGAAATAAAAAACAAATCATATGCACAAACATTGCATGCATCATATGCATAAGCAGGTTTTGTTTCCGGTCCCTTGCCCTGTGGTCTAACTCCGTGTCCTTCATTTATTTTGAAGACAAGCTGACTCACCGGTACTACACTAGAGCCAACATTTCAAGACTGATGGATCACTTAGAGCAAGAGAACCGCGAGCTGAAAGAGGAAGTGGCCAGATTGACTGCCCTAATGGAGTCACTCATGGCTTCCCAGAGCCAGTCTTCTCCGACACCTTCAACTCCTCCCCAGAGGACAGTTATCTCCGAGATTGTCTCCTCTACTGTGCCCGTTTCCAGTGCACACTTTGTTCCAACAGCTATGCCAACCGGGTTCCCGTGGGGGATGCCTCCCAATTTCATGCCTGAGGGTCCTGTTCCTACCTTTGCTTCTCTGCCGGCATCTAGCCCGGTTCTTGCCGTTCCTCCTCCTGTCGTGCATACTTTGCCCAGGGTAGACGACACCATCTATCATTCTGAGCCGTCTGAGGGTCCAGATGTTTATGAGAAGATGGATGCTATGAACGATCAATTTCTTAAGCTTCGCAAGGAATTGAAAACTCTCAGAGGGAAGGATCTTTTCGGCAAGTCTGCTGCCGAACTCTGCTTGGTTCCAAATGTGAAGATCCCTATGAAATTCAAGGTCCCTGATTTTGAAAAGTACAAAGGAAATACTTGTCCTCTCAGCCACCTGGTCATGTATGCTAGGAAGATGTCGACTCAAACCGATAATGACCAACTACTCATCCACTACTTTCAGGACAGTCTGTCCGGTGCCGCTTTGCGTTGGTACATGGGTTTAGACAGCGCGAACATCCGATCCTTCAATGATCTCGGCGAAGCCTTCGTCAAGCAATACAAGTACAATATGGATATGGCTCCCGATAGAGATCAATTGAGAGCCATGTCCCAGAAGGATAAAGAAACATTTAAGGAGTACGCCCAGAGGTGGCGAGAGGTGGCAGCACAGATCGTGCCTCCGCTAGTGTAGCACCTCAAATTTGCACCTCCCATTTTGTATATACATTTTCATTTTTAGGTCATTAGCATTGCATTGTCCACTCAATAGCATTGCATTGTCCTTTGCCTAGTGTTGCACCCCAAAATTTGCCCTCTATTTTTAAATCTAACCAATTTTTGTTTCACATTCATTTGCATCATCTTCATAGCATAACATTTTTTCTGTCTTAATATTAGCCGGAATAATTTCTCGGAATTTACAAACAGACTGGTCAAATTAACTTTTTAACTGTGCCTAAAATTAGTCAACGAAAAATGTCAAGTTTAAGTTTGCAAATGTCGGTAACATTAATCTGCGGTTCACGTGGTTTAATTTGACATGCTAAAAATATTTTTACGACTATTTTTGGTCATATGTTGATCAGTCTGAGCGGTTTAAACGGTCATAATTTTTATCTCAAAATCCGACCAAACGCTGTATTTTTCCGAGTCATTTATTTCGCGCTGATTATTTTGACGTGTTCATTTTATTTTTTCGAGCATTTTTGGTGCCCGACTTTTATTTTTTTTGAGTCTATTTATTTTTATATTGGGTCTAGAATAAATAAATAGGTTAATTAGTTTTTATTTTAATTTTAACTATTTTAATTATTTAACTTTATTCAGTTTTTAATTTAATATTGGGTTTCAAAATAAACTTAGGTCCATTATCATTAACCTAATTTGTTCCTATATATATTTACTAGCATGACTGATAGAGGGAGGCAAAAAAAAAAAGACAGAACAAAAAAGAGAAACTGAGAGTGGCTGATCTATACTATCGTACACACAGTTTGATACATGCGGTTTGGTTAAATATATCAGGATATCGCCGTTTTGCTTTTTTATGCACATAAGTATAACAGGTATAATAATTTGGTTCATTGTATTATGTATTTGATGTGTTTGTTTTTATATAAGTTTTACATGTCTCATAATATATAATATAATATAATAATAATTTTGTTGTTAATAAAATGCATATGGATCATATAATATATAATTTATAATATGTAACTAGTGTGTTAAATATATATATATTTCTATTTTATGTTATAATTTGATTATGTTTTCGGATCGGATCGTGTCAATACGCCGTTTTCACATATACGTGTATGAGGCGTGACACTTGTGTTATCCGATCCAGTTGCGATGATCGCAATTTTACGCTAGCAACGCTGTTGTTTTTTTTAATTCATATATTTTTTTATATATACATATATTTAGATCTGCGCATTTTTTTTTTCATAACTAACTACCCTGATTTTTCCTAAACCCTGACAATTTCGCCACAAACTCTAAATTTCAACCCTAAAACTTTAACTGTGTTGTTTCCTCTAAACCATAAACATTTTCTTAAACCTTAACAAACCTTATTATTATTTCCTATTTTCGCTCATATTTATGTTATTCATACACTGTAACTGCTTCGCCCTTGTAATATTTTAAGTTTTAACTTGTAATATTTTCAATTTTACTTTTCGCCATCTTTATTATGTAACTGCACCAAAGCGTTGTAATAATTAGGGTTTTATTTTCTGCCATTTATTTTCTGCCATTTTATTTTTCTGCCATTTATTTTTCTGCCATTTAAATTCCTGCCATTGATCCTATATTAACTGCGTGGTTTAGTAATGTAGGGCGTGAAAACCTACTAAATTAATTATTTAATATTTTTTTATAACCTTTATATTTTTTTTGTAAATAAATAATAAATACTAACTATTTTAATAACTTTTTTTATTACTTACTTATAATAATAAATCCTTATATATTTTGTAAATAAAATCTAATTGACCATTTTTCTAATTGAATAATAATAATAAACCTATTAATCTAATAATTTGATATTTTCTATAATCTTTATTTATTTTGTAAATAACTAACTTAATATTTTTCATATAACGCTTTTATTTTATAATTTGTACATTAATGTATTTTAAATTCTTTTATTATTACTAATTTATTTTAAACTCATATTTTTCTAATAACTTCTAAAAAAATCTAACTTGTTTAACCTAAAATAATTTCTTTTAAAATTCTAACCTTTTTATTATCACTTTATTATTATTGTTATTTTATTATTGCTTTATTACCATTGTTTATTTATTATTTTATTATTATTTGCTTTTATCTATTCTATTTTTGCTTCATTATTTTCCTTATTTTAATTTTGTTTTATTTATAATATTAGGAACAAATGTATAGGTTGTAAATTTATTCTTTCTCGCCTGATTATTATGTATCTGTCCCATAGCCATGTAATAGTTTAGGAATTTATTTTTCTTGCTTTTATTTTTGTAAATATTTATTGCGTGGTTAGTAATTTAGGGAGTGCAAAAAACTAACTGTAAATAATTGAACTTAGAAAATTAAATTCAAGACAAATATCTGAAAAATAACACTCACACACGTAAGTCGATCTTTGATCGCCATCTGTACTTCCTAGGGTATTCCTCTTGATTGCCTTCTTTAAATGGTCAAGTCCCTCGAAAATAGGGGTGTCTTAAGCAAAGTCCCTTCAAACAGAAAAATCATCAAGTCCCTATAAACTTAAAAGATCCAGTCTCTACGAGGTTGCCTACGATATAATGATCTTGTCCCTTCGGTAAATATGATGATAGTCCCTACGAGTTGCTAAAGACACCCCTTATGTTGCCTTCATTGACCATACGATGACCCTACGCCCGTCCCTTAAACACATCCAAGGTAATGACTACCTATTCCTTAATAATAGGGACAGTCTTACCATTGAAAGAATATACGAGAACACGAAAGACTTAATCTAGGGTAGGTATCTCATAGTTACTTGCTCACACTTTTCAAAATTACTTTTACACTTCACAATTTCTAAACTAGGCTTTGTATACACCCATACGAGGGTCATTACAAAGTACTTAAAGAAATTTTTCTAATCACACACTACACTCTTGCAAACAAACAAAGTGAGCTAAGTAACTAAGAGCCCATGGATAACCATGGATATAAAGGGTGCTAATACCTTCCCTTTATATAACCTACCCCCCGAACTCAAAATCTTTTTAAGGTCTTTCCTGTTCTTTTATGTCCTTTCCTTTTGGATAAAATAAAAGTCGGTGGCGACTCTTGCTATCCGCAACATTTAACTAAAGTCAGTTCTCCCACCGTGTTACAGAACTGGCGACTCCACTGGGGATTTAATAAAAGAGGGGTACCCTTAGGAATTAGATCACTTTAAAATTGTTTGCCTTGTTTGCTTTATACTTATCTGTTGGGTGCTCTTATGTGTGAAAGACCCTAACCCGGATCTAGTGTACCTTAGGTAAATGGCAATAGACCAAGGAAATTGTACGGCGTATATCGATATGGTTGATCTGGTGGCCATAGTTAGTGTGACTTCTTGGTTGGTGCTTATGTTCCTTAAGCAAGTTGAGGATAATATGAGGCTGCCATATGTTGTCAATACACTAACTGACTTTTAGAACCCTAGTCATCCCATCTTGGCCTTTAGAAAGTAGTGAGATAACCGGCTTTGGTGAAGACTGAAGCTGGTTGATACTCGATACTACACTCATTGAGATCCTAAACTTGGAGGGTTTTGGTTGGCAAGTAAGTTGCCTACTGAACAACCACCCTTGTGAAGGATCAATGATTTTGAGATCCCTTAGAACCTGGTTACTTTTGTAGGACAGGATGAATCAACTAAACTTCAGGGGAGGGTACTTACCTTTAAACCTCATGCAAGCCTTCAAACCTAGGGCTATTGTGTGACTTGCTTGTGTGTGCCACATGTTTGTGATTGAGCATAACATCATAGCATCATCATGCATCATAAGCATAGCATTTTCACTAACCATTTCAAGGACCAAAGGATTTATCTTTGTTCTTTGTTGCAGGTCATGGCTTCTGCTCGTAGGAATACTATCCGGATCAACTTTGTAGGAATACCTCCTAAGCTTAAGGAATTGGTCTCTCAAGTTTCTGAAAACTCCTAGTTCATCAAGAGGCATGGTCACCTACTGGATCTAGTCACTTCAAGGTTCAATGAAGACATGATGAGTGTCATGTTTCAGTTCTTTGACCCTAAACATCATTGCTTCACATTTCCCGACTATCAGCTGGTTCCTACAATGGAAGAGTTCTCTAAGCTTCTGGGTATACCTATTCTTGATCAGAAACCCTTCACAGGCTTGGAAAAAGAGCCTAAACCTGAAGTCATTGCTGCAGCCTTACATTTAAAGAAATCAGACATTGTCCTAGAAACAAGGAGTGGAGTTAAGGGTATTCTTGCTAAGGTATTGATGGAGAGAGCTCAAGTATTCCTGAAGGCTATGAGTTATGATGCTTTTGAGAAGATCTTAGCCCTATTGATTTATGGCTTAGTACTGTTCCCCAATCCAGACCAGTTCATAGACGTACACGCCATCAACATATTTCTGACTCGCAATCCAGTGCCTACATTACTTGGAGACATCTTACACTCTCTTCATACCCGTACTACGAAGGCACGAGGAACTCTGATGTGTTGCATACCTCTATTATCTAGGTGGTTTATTTCTCACCTTCCTCGATCAGTGATGAAGAATGAACAAGGGTTCAGGTGGTCCAAGAGGATTATGTCACTTTCTCATTCAGATATTCATTGGTGCTCTAGATCTATGGAGAATGTTACCATCATTGACCGTTGTGGGGAGTTCCCTAATGTGCCACTCCTTGGCATAAGAGGGGGCATTACCTACAACCCTTCTTTAGCTCTACGTCAGTTTGGTTACGCTCGGACTGATGGTCCTCATGACATGCTTATTCAGGGTATTGTGTTCGACTACGACAACAATCTTCAAGGTTACCGTCAAAGGTTCATACGAGCATGGGGTAAAGTGAACAAGGTTGACAGCAAGACTCTGGAACCCAAGTACACTATTCCTATGGAACCATATCTCAGATGGGTACGATCTCGTGCTCAGACTCTTATGATGCCATATCCTGCTATCCTGCCAGTTACCATGGAGCCTGTTGCTGAAGGAGATACTTCTTACATCATTCTTCATCCAGACATGCCCACTGACATGGAAGAGTTACAGAGATCCTGGATCCAGTTGAAGGAGCAAAGAGATACTTTTGAGACTCATTACAAGGCAAGTCAGGAAAGAATCCTGGAGCTAACAAAACAACTTCACGAGGAGCGGAATCTCAACTCATACCTCAACACAAAGAGGAAACGTCCATGGGAGACTTAAAACCCCATTTTTTGTATTCATTTCATTTTTATTGTAAGCCCAAGGGGCAAACAAGTTTATTACTAATAAAAGCTTGCTTTTTGGTGGTTTACACAAATTTAAATCCTACGGTCCTTGAAAACATTGCATAAGCATCTACATACCATATTATTGCATCACAGGTTTCTTATGAACATGTATCTTATCTTCTCGCTGTTTACCTCAGCAGAAATGGCTCTTGAACAGACTGTCAAAGATCTCCAGGCTCAGAATGCACAATTCCAAGAGTTGATTCTGAATTTGTCCAAGGGGCAAGATGAGTTGAAGACATTGCTGGCTAAGAAGAAGAAGAAGACTAGAAGATCAGGAGGCCTTATCAATCTGGGAAGAAGATTCAGAGGCCCTATCAAGACAAAGGAACAGGTTGATGATTATGAGTCTGAAAATTCTGAGAAAGAGGGAGGTAGTCCCCATGATACTGTGGGAGATTCTGATTCTGAAGCAAATTATTATCATGATCCTAATGAAGATAAGTACAAGATGCTGGTGGATAGAATGAATGCTATGGAGTCACAAAAATCTTCTGGGCTGAATTTTGAAGATCTGAGTTTAATATCTGGAGTGGTTATACCTATTGGTTTCAAGGTTCCTGCTTTTGTGGTGTATGATGGTGTCTCATGTCCCAAGCTGCATTTAAGATCCTATGTCCGGAGGATTCAACCACATACGGCTGATAAGAAGTTATGGATTCATTTCTTCCAAGAGAGCTTGTCTGGAGCTCAATTGGAATGGTACTATCAATTGGAGAGTGTCAATATCCGTGATTGGAATGATCTTGCTGAGGCCTTCTACAGGCAATACCAATACAATGCTGATTTAGCACCTACTCTCATGCAGCTACAAAGCATGTCAATGGGTGCTAAGGAGAATTTCAAGGAGTATGCCCAGAAATGGAGAGACCTGGCTGGCAGAGTTCAACCTCCTCTGACTGACAGGGAGCTAGTGGATATGTTTATGAGTACGCTGAATAGTCCTTTCTATAGTCACCTCATTGGAAGCTCATCATCTGGTTTCACTGAGCTGATAATGACTGGAGAGCGTGTGGAAAGTGGTATAAGAAGTGGTAAGATACAGGTGGGTGCCTCTTCATCAAGCACTGCAAAGAAGCCCCCTAGTGGAAAGAAGGAGTCTAATGCTGTGTATAGTCAACCTGGCCATAACAGAAGTCACCAATCCGTAGGAGCAGTTCACATTTCTAATCCTACTCCTGTAACACCAGAGCTACCACAAAGCAATCAACAGAAGCCTAGAAGACAATTCACCAAGATCAACATGTCACTGGCCCAAGCCTTGCAACACATGTTGAAAGGGGAACTCATTACTTTGAAGGACCCTCCTCAGAATCCTAATACTTCCTCTCCTCGGTACAATCCTAATGCACGATGTGCCTATCATTCTAATTGTCCGGGACATGACACCAACAATTGCTGGGTGCTGAAAAATAAGATTCAAGATATGATTGAAGCTGGGGAGATTGAATTTGACCCTCCTGGGACTCCAAATGTGATTACTGCTCCCATGCCCAATCATGAGAAGACTGTTAATGTTGTTGATGAAGTTTCATATGTTTCCTCAGTAGCAGATGTGACTAATCCCTTATCTATTATCAAGAAGAAGCTGGTGCAGGCTGGATTCTTTCCAGGTTGCAACGAAGACTGTTTTTATTGTGCCTACAAACCTGATAGCTGCTGGAAGTTGAAAGATGGTATTCAACGCCTCATGGACAATTACATTATATTGTTTGAGAGAACTCCTTTTGTGGAAAGTATGTGTGAACACCTAACTCGAGGTAAGAAGTTTGAAGATGTGGATATGGTTGATAAAGTGCCAGTGAAGATTACCTCCAAAGGCCCTGTCAAGATCACTTCCAAGGGTCCTATCAAAATTACTGCTGAAGGCCTGGTGAAGACTGTTGCTGAAGTTAGAGTGCCTCCCATGATTATTACCACTCCTGGCCCTATTCCTTATACTTCTGATAAAGCTACACCCTGGAATTACGATTCTGATGTTTATATCCATGGTGTTAAGCAGGAACCTTTGACTGATACACCTGTTACTGATGATAACCTTGATGTTGATAATATTGCTGAATCTAGTAAGATCACCAGAAGTGGAAGAATTTTCTCTCCTCCAGCTACCTCAAAAAATATAGTTCCCCCAACTACTACCTCCACTTCTGAGCCAAGTACTGATGCTCGAGGCAAAGGTCCTGTGGTTGAACCTGTGCAAACTGAAGCACCGACTGCTGAAAATCTCTCTAAACAGATGGAAGAAGTGCTGAAGATCATTCGTAAGAGTGATTATGATATTGTTGACCAGTTGGGGCATACTCCCTCCAAAATTTCCATGTTGTCTTTGTTGCTGTGTTCTGAGGCTCATGCTAAAGCCTTGATCAAATTCTTAAGGACTGCTCATGTACCAAATGAAATTTCTGTGGATCAATTTGAAAATTGTGTTGCACATCTGACTTATGATAATGGGTTAGGTTTTTCTGATGTTGACTTGACTCCTGCCAAAAGAAACCATAATAGAGCTTTACATATCTCCATTGAATGTAGGGGCACTACCTTGACTCATGTGTTGATAGACAATGGCTCTTCATTGAATGTACTTCCCAAAGAGGTTCTGAACAAGCTCAGTCTTGAAGATGCTGTGTTAAGACCAAGTAATATAGTGGTAAGAGCCTTTGATGGTTCAAGAAGAGTGGTGCATGGAGAAATAGATCTCCCGATCAAAGTAGGCTCTCAAGTCTTCGATTCTACCTTCTATGTAATGGATATTCGTCCTGCGTACTCTTGTTTGCTTGGGCGCCCCTGGATCCACGGGGCAGGTGCTGTGACCTCCACTCTACATCAGAAGCTGAGATATCCAGTGAAGGGAAAGATCGTAACTGTTTATGGAGAGGAAGAATATATGGTCAGTCATGTGAATACATTTAAGTATGTTGAAGTGGAAGGTGAATATGTTGAGACTCCTTGCCAGACATTTGAAGTAGTTCCTTGGGTCGTTCCCGCTACTGAAGCTCCTCCTGTGGTTAAAAGAGTTCCTGTGGTTACCAGAGTACCTCCTACAATGGCTTCTCTCAAAGATGCTAGAGCTGTGGTTGAAGAAGGTGGTTGCACTATTTGGGGTCAGCTTCCCGACATTCCTTACAAGTCTGACAAGTTTGGTTTGGGTTTCACTGCAGAGTCCCAGAAGGCTGTTCGTCGTGCTCGTGCTGTTCGTATCACCAATCCAGAGAACATGAAAGATCAAATCAATGCTGTGGGTGACTATAATGAAGACTACAATCTGGATAACTGGATTTTTCCTACCGTGGGTGATGGGCTCAACAATTGGAAGACTGAAGACGTTATTCCTATCTCCTTTAGTCAGGAGTAAATACTATTACTGTGTTGTTTGAACAATTAAACTTTTAAGCCTTGTGCCTTACCCGGGGCACAATGGTATGCTTGTTTCGGGATGTCATTTCATTTGCATACTTCATTCAATAAAAATCAATGGACGTTTCGTTTTCGTAAATATTGGGCTCTTTGTTTTTCTTTTATTTTATTTTCATCAGCTATGTGTTCTTACACACACCCACATCACTAAAATGCAGATCCTCATCCACTCTGGATCCTGTTGATAACAGTTCTACTATTGCCAATTATAATTTCGAGAATCCGATCTATCAAGCTGAAGATGGAAAGGATGAAGATTGTGAAGTACCTGTAGAGCTTGCTAGGTTATTACAACAAGAAGAGAAAGCTATACAGCCACATGAAGAGCCAATCGAAGTTGTGAATCTGGGTACTGAAGTAGACAAGAAAGAAGCCAAAATAGGAGCAGGCTTGGAAAACAGTGTCAAAGAAAGATTGAGTCGGATGTTACGTGACTATGTAGAGGTTTTCGCTGGAAAAATCAAGAGATGATATGGAATGATGAATGTCAAGAAGCTTTTGACAAAATCAAGAAGTATCTCCAAGAACCTATAAATCTGATGCCACCAGTTGAAGGAAAACCTCTAATCATGTATTTGACCGTGTTAGGAAATTCGATAGGGTGTGTGTTGGGGCAACATGACGAGTCTGGTCGAAAAAAGCATGCAATATACTACCTTAGCAAAAGGTACCGACTGTGAAACAAGATACTCACAGCTCGAGAAAGCTTGCTACGCTTTGGCTTAGGCTGCTCGCCGACTAAGACAGTATATGTTGAGTCATACCACTTTATTGATTTCTAAGATGGGTCTTATCAAATATACATTTGAGAAACCTGCTCTCTCCAGAAGAACAACAAGATGATTGCTGAACTCTGCACGCAGTTCAAAATAAAACACCATAACTCTTCTCCGTACCGGCCAAAGATGAATGGCGTCGTAGAAGCTGCTAATAAGAATATTAAGAAGATCATACAAAAGACAGTAACATACAAAGACTGGCATGAGATGTTACCCTTTGCTCTTCATGGTTATCGCACTTCAGTGTGCACTTTGACAGGGGCAACCCCATTCTCCTTAGTCTATGGTATGGAAGCAGTTCTGCCCATTGAAGTTCAGATCCCTTCCTTAAGAATCATGAAGGATGCAGGCTTGGATGAAGATGAGTGGATTCAGACTCGACTCGACCAGATAAATTTGATTGATGAGAAGAGGTTGGCAGCTGTTTGTCATGGTCAGATGTACCAGAAATGGATGATCAAAGCTTTCAATAAGAAGGTTAAGCCAAAGGTATATCAGGCTGGTGACTTGGTAATCAAGCGTATCATACTACCACAGGGTGATCCTAGGGGCAAGTGGACTCCTACATATGAAGGACCATTTGTGGTCAAAAGAGTATTCTCAGGAGGTGCCATGATGCTTACTACTATGGATGGTGAAGACTTTCCACAGCCTGTAAACGCAGACATAGTTAAAAAATACTACGCATAAAAAGAGACCCGCTAGGTTGACTGGCCTAGGAAAAAATAAGGGCATCCCGGCAAACCAAAAGGGTTCGGGCAAAAATTAGGGATATATATAAAAAAAATGTACACCCGGCAAGTCGAAAACCTGAAAAGGCGGCTTGGGCAAAAAAGGGTATCCCGGTGGATTGAAAACCTGAAAGGGCAATCCAGGCAAAAGTTAGGGATTAAAGCGTATGACTATGTCTCGTTTGGATCACTCATGTAACTTCAACTGATGGTGCTACCTAAATCAAGTTCAAACAGATAAAGATCAATCCAATCGTTTCTGTCTCAACAGCAGAAGATGAGATATTTGAAGATAATGGCAATAGTAGAATTGAAACTCAATAGGATCATTTTTCACATAGCTGTTTTCTTTGTTTTATAAAAAATTTACGACGAATTCCTCTTACTAGGATTTCTGTCTCCTTGTACAAACTTGCCTATGTATAGGTCACTTTGTGATATAAATAAAATTTCATCTTTGAATCCAGATTTACTTTTACTCTATTTACATAAGCGAAAACGTCCATTGGTTGTGTTTGAATGTATGTATGCTTTTGAATACGATTGATGTCTACCAGAAATGCATAAAATGCAGTAATAGTATTTACTAAGGACGAACGAGGGTAGTAGTTCAACGAAGCTTCGCCGGTTCACCCCCACTACAAATCCCCAGTAGAGCAAATCTATCTTTATAGATGCTTCGAATTACGTCTCCCCTTATGTCCATCTCTTTTATCCTCAGTCGGGATACTCAGGAACTTATTCCTTCAATAGAAGTACGACGAACGAATACGGGAAGTGACAAATACTATACTATCAAACAAGACGGGAACGAGTTCCTCATATTCTTCAGCAACGAATCGGGATTTATTTTCCCTAGCCAGCAATTGTTATACAAAGATATCCGGACGCTTCAGGCCGCATGATTCATACATACATCATTTACATCATACCATGGCATATCCATAAGTGCATAATACATTTACTTAGATGCACCATGCCATGCATGCATACATATTGCATAAACTAACCTTTTCCTTGCAGGATGGTTATATACAGATAAAATACTATCAACAATTCACAACAGGTCAGAAACGATCTATACGAAGATCTAGTGCTGATACTTAATCATTACTCAAAGTGTCCTTGGATAGTAGGCAAACGGTCTATACGAAGATCTATTCCCTAGTCCAGGATGTTTTCAGGAGAGTTATCCTGATACTCTTTTGTCCTCGGATAGTAGGCAAACGGTCTATACGAAGATCTATTCCCTAGTCCAGGATATTTTCAGGAGATTTCATCCTGACACTCTTTTGTTCTTGGATATTAGGCAAACGGTCTATACGAAGATCTATTCCCTAATCCAGGATATTTCCAGAAGAGATAATCATCACGAAGATTTATTTCTACTGGTTTATTCAACAATTCAAAACAGTTCAGAGACGATCTATACGAAGGTCTAGTGCTGATGCTTAATTCAGAAAGAAATCGCCACGAAGATTTGGTTCTGACACTTAAATTAAAAGTATGTTCTTAGATACGATTCAGAGACGGCCTATACGAAGACCTAGTACTGATATCCAGTATCAACATCAAGATATTATCACCTCCTGATATTATGGATGGCATCTATAAGCCCATCTCCAGTTCTTCCAAGTGGCATCTTCAAGCCCACTTAAGCATATACAACCAGTCATCAGTGTTACTTTACGCACCGGCGAGTGCAAATTTTTGGGCTTTTGTGTTCAATCCCCTTCAACCTTCCAAGTCACGAATGGCACACAGGCCAATCTAACTCCTCAGGTTTCAGAAAATTGAACAGGGGCAGCTGTTGCACCCCAAAATTTGCCCTCTATTTTTAACTCTAACCAATTTTTGTTTCACATTCATTTGCATCATCTTCATAGCATAACATTTTTTCTGTCTTAATATTAGCCGGAATAATTTCTCGGAATTTACAAACAGACTGGTCAAATTAACTTTTTAACTGTGCCTAAAATTAGTCAACGAAAAAATGTCAAGTTTAAGTTTGCAAATGTCGGTAACATTAATCTGCGGTTCACGTGGTTTAATTTGACATGCTAAAAATATTTTTACGACTATTTTTGGTCATATGTTGATCAGTCTGAGCGGTTTAAACGGTCATAATTTTTATCTCAAAATCCGACCAAACGCTGTATTTTTCCGAGTCATTTATTTCGCGCTGATTATTTTGACGTGTTCATTTTATTTTTTCGAGCATTTTTGGTGCCCGACTTTTATTTTTTTTGAGTCTATTTATTTTTATATTGGGTCTAGAATAAATAAATAGGTTAATTAGTTTTTATTTTAATTTTAACTATTTTAATTATTTAACTTTATTCAGTTTTTAATTTAATATTGGGTTTCAAAATAAACTTAGGCCCATTATCATTAACCTAATTTGTTCCTATATATATTTACTAGCATGACTGATAGAGGGAGGCAAAAAAAAAAGACAGAACAAAAAAGAGAAACTGAGAGTGGCTGATCTATACTATCGTACACACAATTTGATACATGCGGTTTGGTTAAATATATCAGGATATCGCCGTTTTGCTTTTTTATGCACATAAGTATAACAGGTATAATAATTTGGTTCATTGTATTGTGTATTTGATGTGTTTGTTTTTATATAAGTCTTACATGTCTCATAATATATAATATAATATAATAATAATTTTGTTGTTAATAAAATGCATATGGATCATATAATATATAATTTATAATATGTAACTAGTGTGTTAAATATATATATATATTTCTATTTTATGTTATAATTTGATTATGTTTTCGGATCGGATCGTGTCAATATGCCGTTTTCACATATACGTGTATGAGGCGTGACACTTGTGTTATCCGATCCAGTTGCGATGATCGCAATTTTGCGCTAGCAACGCCGTTGTTTTTTTTAATTCATTTTTTTTATATATACATATATTTAGATCTGCACATTTTTTTTTCATAACTAACTACCCTGATTTTTCCTAAACCCTGACAATTTCGCCACAAACTCTAAATTTCAACCCTAAAACTTTAACCGTGTTGTTTCCTCTAAACCATAAACCTTTTCTTAAACCTTAACAAACCTTATTATTATTTCCTATTTTTGCTCATATTTATGTTATTCATACACTGTAACTGCTTCGCCCTTGTAATATTTTAAGTTTTAACTTGTAATATTTTCAATTTTACTTTTCGCCATCTTTATTATGTAACTGCACCAAAGCGTTGTAATAATTAGGGTTTTATTTTCTGCCATTTATTTTCTGCCATTTTATTTTTCTGCCATTTATTTTTCTGCCATTTAAATTTCTGCCATTGATCCTATATTAACTGCGTGGTTTAGTAATGTAGGGCGTGAAAACCTACTAAATTAATTATTTAATATTTTTCTATAACCTTTATATTTTTTAGTAAATAAATAATAAATACTAACTATTTTAATAACTTTTTTTATTACTTACTTATAATAATAAATCCTTATATATTTTGTAAATAAAATCTAATTGACCATTTTTCTAATTGAATAATAATAATAAACCTATTAATCTAATAATTTGATATTTTCTATAATCTTTATTTATTTTGTAAATAACTAACTTAATATTTTTCATATAACGCTTTTATTTTATAATTTGTACATTAATGTATTTTAAATTCTTTTATTATTACTAATTTATTTTAAACTCATATTTTTCTAATAACTTCTAAAAAAAATCTAACTTGTTTAACCTAAAATAATTTCTTTTAAAATTCTAACCTTTTTATTATCACTTTATTATTATTGTTATTTTATTATTGCTTTATTACCATTGTTTATTTATTATTTTATTATTATTTGCTTTTATCTATTCTATTTTTGCTTCATTATTTTCCTTATTTTAATTTTGTTTTATTTATAATATTAGGAACAAATGTATAGGTTGTAAATTTATTCTTTCTCGCCTGATTATTATGTATCTGTCCCATAGCCATGTAATAGTTTAGGAATTTATTTTTCTTGCTTTTATTTTTGTAAATATTTATTGCGTGGTTAGTAATTTAGGGAGTGCAAAAAACTAACTGTAAATAATTGAACTTAGAAAATTAAATTCAAGACAAATATCTGAAAAATAACACTCACACACGTAAGTCGATCTTTGATCGCCATCTGTACTTCCTAGGGTATTCCTCTTGGTTGCCTTCTTTAAATGGTCAAGTCCCTCGAAAATAGGGGTGTCTTAAGCAAAGTCCCTTCAAACAGAAAAATCATCAAGTCCCTATAAACTTAAAAGATCCAGTCCCTACGAGGTTGCCTACGATATAATGATCTTGTCCCTTCGGTAAATATGATGATAGTCCCTACGAGTTGCTAAAGACACCCCTTATGTTGCCTTCATTGACCATACGATGACCCTACGCCCATCCCTTAAACACATCCAAGGTAATGACTACCTATTCCTTAATAATAGGGACAGTCTTACCATTGAAAGAATATACGAGAACACGAAAGACTTAATCTAGGGTAGGTATCTCATAGTTACTTGCTCACGCTTTTCAAAATTACTTTTACACTTCACAATTTCTAAACTAGGCTTTGTATACACCCATACGAGGGTCATTACAAAGTACTTAAAGAAATTTTTCTAATCACACACTACACTCTTGCAAACAAACAAAGTGAGCTAAGTAACTAAGAGCCCATGGATAACCATGGATATAAAGGGTTATAATACCTTCCCTTTATATAACCTACCCCCCGAACTCAAAATCTTTTTATGGTTTTTTCCTGTTCTTTTATGTCCTTTCCTTTTGGATAAAATAAAAGTCGGTGGCGACTCTTGCTATCCGCAACATTTAACTAAAGTCAGTTCTCCCACCGTGTTACACCTAGTGCAAGTCATCAGTCAATTGATCAGGAGATCCAGTTGTGCAAGCAAGCAAGTGCATTTCCCATTGAAGCAAAGCCCTAGGGTTGGTTCATTGAGTTCATGTGACCTAGGGATCATTATGAAGTGGTTAGGCCAAAGGTTGGATGTTCAGAGATCATCAGTCAAGAGGCAATTCATCTGAAACCCTAGAAAGTCAACCAAAGTCAACTGTCATTTCAATCATGGATTTGAAGGTGGGAGATGGTTAGAGAGGCCTCATTCATGTCCATACAAGTCTCATTTAACATTTCAAACATCAACAATGAAGAATTTGAGGTTAGATGAAAAGTTTCCAAAATTAGTAAGTGACCTGTAATTTGAAATTGCCAAAATGGAAAGGTTTTCTCCTCAAGATTACATGACCAAGCAAGCTTCAAATGAAATTTTGTCCAACATGAAAGTTGAAGATCTTGTTCTCCCATTTCCAAAAAGTCCAAGAACATGAATTTCTCATGTATGGTTGAGAATATATGGATCAATCATTTCCAAGATAATTTGAACTTCAAACTTGCATAACTTTTGAACCATAAGGCCAAATGAAGTGGTTCTTTTTGTAACATTTCTCTCTTGATATGCACTATCCAAAACATGCATCATAAACCATGCATTTCCATTGCAAAAATGTTTGACTTTTCATTTGAATTTTGGAGGGAAAGTGGTAATTTGAAAATTAAGCATTGCTTTCACATGGCACCATTTGCATTTGGTTCAAAATAGCATTTCCAAGTGAATTAAGAGGGAATTCGTGTACTGTTCCATCCATTTCATGCATAAAGGGTGCTTTGGCCAATTTGCATAAACACTTGTTTTCACTAATTCCACTTGCATTAGCTTAATTGGGATTAAGAGCTTCATTAACAGATTATATATATAGATAATCCTAACAGAAAATTGCATTAACACTTCATAATTTCCAGATCTGAAAAAGCTCTTTAAACTTTTTCTCTCACTTTTCATCAATTTCTTTCACATACATTGCCTTGTTCTCGATTGGTTCATGATCCATAAGCATTGTGGAGGTAGATTGAAGCAAGATCCATCAAGAATCGTGTAGGTTTGAAGACTGTTGAAGTTTACATCCATCAATGGCAGTTGGAGATTCAAGCAATATCAAGCACGATTGAGCTATTGTTCTTCATCCATTCATCCACCTAAGCCTTGAGGAGCATCTGTTTCTACATTACAAGACCTGATTCGAGCAATTCCAGTTCTGTAGCTTCAACAAGGTTAGAATTCGAGTTCCTCAATTGTTGAAATGGTTGTGTGCATATTGTAGATCTTTCATTGGTGGTTATGCTGAGCTTTGTTTCATTAAATTCCATGGAGAAATGAGTGAGATATGTTAGATCTAAGATTGATACATGAAACTTCTCTTGCTCGAAACTTTTGAATATAGGTTGAATTAGGGCAAAATAATCATTGATCTGTGATGTATGATGAAAGACGAGTCCAATGGTATGCTGGTTTTGAATTTCTGTGCACATGTGTTCTTGAGCTCAAGAACACGATGAAGGCTGTATGAATGTTAGGGTTTTCTGTCCAGAAACTCATTTGATCCGTGCTTGGCGTGTTTTGCATGCGTTTAAGTGTTTATCTCCATGCATTGGTCCACGCTGTCGCTGGCTTGGCATAATGATTGGATGAGAGCGCTTCCCACTGCCACATGGATTTAATGAAACGGTGCATTTCATTAGGAAACGCGCCTCAATTCAAATGTGTGCTCAATTCGATTCCCAGCGCATGACATTTTCAAATTGCCTTTCCCTTATTTCATCTTTTCTCCATCCATTCATGTATGTTGCTTCATCATGATTTTTATTCTTTCATTCACTTCAAAAATTCATAACTCCATAAATATTACTCCAAATAATGTGTGGATTTTTGCATTGTTCTCCTCACCATGTCTAGTATTTTTTGGCTATTTTTCCAGAAATTGTGCACGGATGAAAAATATTTTGGCTTAGGGTTTGTGTATGCATGTGTTTTCTTGACCTACCTTGCCGTATGCTTTGTGAAATGATGAGTTTTAATCCAATACTCTTGAAATTTAGTATG
The DNA here is from genome assembly GCF_024323335.1 of Lathyrus oleraceus. NCBI lineage: Eukaryota > Viridiplantae > Streptophyta > Magnoliopsida > Fabales > Fabaceae > Lathyrus > Lathyrus oleraceus. The sequence goes on along the minus strand of NC_066582.1, from coordinate 59,483,538 downwards.
CTTAAACTAGACATCTTGCTGGAAATTTTGGTGTTGAGTTTGCATTTTTATCGTTTGTGGTTGTTGAGATATGATCTGGTTAATGTAGGTGTGACAATGTGTGTCACACCTTTGCTTGCTCAACTTGATGATTTTCTTTGCCATGCCAAATAAATGCCAAATGATTTGATTTTTTGCATGATGCTTCTTCTGGATGTTAGGATTGCTCATGAATATTTGTGGAATTTTCGGATTTATTTCTGATTTGTTTGAGATTTTTATTTCTGGATTTCCATTTGTGGACTTTTGAATAGTCATGAACTTCAATGATTTGTGAAATTCTTATGCTTTATCATATGAACTTGAAAATTTTCACATTGTTTCTAGACACATTGAAGTTTATTATGGCTTTGATTGGAGGTTTTTATCATTTGTCAATTCTGTTTTGGGCTTGTGCTAAGTTGATGTAGCATTTTGTGTCTCAATTGAGCTTGTTTGTGCTTACCTTGCCTTATGGAATTTCTTTTCCATGCTTAAACTTGTCCAAATGCCTTGATTTTTGGTGTGTTGATCATGTTATGTGTTCTGTTTAGCCATGATTTTTCTTGGGATTAATTGAATCATTTTTGAATTGATGTGGATTTTGTTCATTATGTTGCCTCAATGTGATTCCAACTTGCATGCTTTGCCATGATTGATTTATGAAATGAATTTGGTTGATGCTATTGACATGAGACCTTTTGGATTGTGTTCTCATTTGATTGAGCTTGATTCATGTCAATTTTCATGTTCTGTTTTGGATTATTTCTCCATCTTTGACCCTAGGCCTTGTCCTAGTGGTTTGCCTCTCATGTTTGAGCTTTGTTTTCAGGTTAAGAATCACATGGCCATAAGAGGATGGATTCACATTGCTTGAGTTGGATTATTTGGTTGATGTTGACTGATCTTGACTTGTTTTGTAGGTGGCTTTTAGATCATTTGATTTGAGCTTGTGCATTGCACCTTGTTGCTTGCTTGATTGCATTATTAACTGTTGACCATTAACTGTCTGTTTAGTTCATTTGACTTGTATACTGATTGAGTTGGATTGTTTTCAGGTACATTAGTTGCTTAAGTTCATTGTGAACTTGCTTTTGCTTTGCTTGGTTGCTTAACCATTTGAGGTATAACTCACTGACTTCATGTAGTCTGGAAGACCTGTCCTGTTACTTGGGCAGGCACCTGTCTGAAGTCCTCCTTAAGAGGCAATGCTTGTGTCTGTTTATTTTTGTGCCAAGCAGGAAAAGTCCTTTGATAAGGCAATTGCCAGATAAAAGAGATGTGCAATCCATCTCCTGCTATTCAGTGTGTCATCCCTTTGCTCACATTACATGTTGATGCATTGTGGATATTAACCCAAGATCTTTGTTGAGTCAGTCACATGTGGATAGAAGAGTTCCTGCTTTCTGAACTCCCACACCTTCTATTTGAGTCAAGCTCTCCCAGGCCAGGGATAAGAGCTGTGAGGTACACCCCTCACTTCCCATTTCATCTGCTTCACCCTAACTCTCAATGTTAGGGTTAAGAGCTAACATCACCCGATTCCAGTTGGCTTGTGTTTCACAGCCTAACCTTGTGTGAGCCTACTTTGTTTGTATATAGTGTGTGCTATTTGTGTGATTGATTGCTTTGCCTATGCTGTTTAGGATAGCTTGCTTCCTGTGCAAGTTAGATAGCAACCTTAACATAGGGATGGTATGCATGACAACTTCTAGGCTCGAGTCGTAGTCTCCCTAGTAGTTTGTGTCTCCCTTTGTATCCGGTTAGGCTAGTCCTTTGTCCCTGCGTAGGGGAACTATGTCGCCCTGATCCTCATACCAGATGAGGTACGTAGGCAGGAGATGAGCTGATCTCTCCGGGCGCCCTTTTTGCTTTTGTCTCTTGTGTGTGTTAGGAGATGGATGTAAGACCAGCGATTGGTATTCCGTATCCTATTGTTGTGTGCTTGGAGTCCGATGTAAGTCCAGCGATTGACATTTGGTTTCCAGTGTGGGTGTGTTTGGTTCGGAGTCTGATGTAAGTCCAGCGATTGGCATTCGGTTTCCATGTTTGTCTGTTTTGTGTGGAGTCTGACGTAAGTCCAGCGATTGGCAGTCGGTTTCCTGTGTGGTTTTGTTTGGCGTGCGTTAGCCGAGCTACGAGTGCTCTGATTCTTCTTTAGTCCGAGAAGATACGTATGCATAGGATGCGATATCCTAGCGAGCACGTTTCCCCCTGTCCCGAACTACGTCGACTCTGATGTCTGTGCCTGACAGACTACGTAGGCCCAGGATGCGATATCCTACCGAGTTAGTTTCTTTTGTTTTCCTGTGTCTCTTTCAGCCAGTGTGTGTTTGTTTGAGCAGTTTTTAGCAACCTTTATCCTTCCTTTTGTGCGTGGATCCCGTCGAGTACGACGGATGCGTAGGGGTGCTAATACCTTCCCTTCGCATAACCGACTCCCGATCCCATCTCTCTTTGGTCGCGAGACCATGTCTTTTCCAGGTTTACTTCGAGCGTTTCCTTTCCCTCTTTTGGGATAAATAACGCACGGTGGCGGCTCTGTTGTTTTGTTTTCCTGTCGGTTTTTTCGCGTAATGCGACAGCTAGAAGAGAAAGAGATGACTAAGATCTTTTTGAAGACTTTAAGTTCTTTTTATTAGGAGCGGATGATTGCTAGCGCTCCTTCTGACTTCACCGAGATGGTGAATATGGGGTTGCGTCTAGAAGAAGGGGTCCGTGAAGGACGGTTAACCAGAGAAGAAGGCTCTTCTGCCAAACGTTATGGGGCGTTTGCAAAGAAGAAAGATGGAGAGGCACATGTTGTGATCTCCCATGAGAAACCAAGAAGACCCTCTGTGAAGAGGAAGACTGTGCATCCCGCCAGTAACCAGCACCAGGTGGCTCATATAGCACCTGTTTTCAGAGACAATCAACAGTATCAGCAACATAGTAACAATCAGCAACCACATCCGCAATATCAGCAACAACAGCACATACCGCAGCAGCAGGCCTACCAGCCTCGAAACAGTAATCAAACCAGCACGAGTTACGAGAGGAAAAGGGTCACCTTCGATCCTATTCCTATGACGTACGCAGAGTTATATCCCTCTTTGATAGAAAGGAAGCTTATTACTCCGAGAGACCCACCGGCTATACCTGCTAAACCCCAGTGGTAGTATAAGCCTGAGTTACATTGTGTTTACCATTCTGGTGCTCCCGGCCACGACGTGGAGAATTGTTACCCTTTGAAGACCAAGGTTCAAGACCTTGTGAGGTGTGGTATTCTATATTTTGAGGACGTAGGCCCTAATGTGAAGAAGAACCCATTGCCCGAACATGGGAAATCTGTCAACATGGTCCAGGGTTGCCTTGGAAAATACAAGGTCAAAATATGTCAGTCATATTCAACAGTCTCTGGTCCAGATGCATCGTTTGTTGTGTGACTACAGTCATTATGAGCATGACCATGATAGATGTCGAGTCTGCTCTATTAACCGATTGGGTTGTTGCCAGGTGCGCAAGGATGTTCAGGAAATGCTGGACGAAGGAGTCATTGAGATCCTTCAAAACAGGAATGTTGATGAAAATGAGGCTGAGGTCAATGTGATCTCCCCAGTGTTCCGGATACCCAAGCCTGTTATCATCAAGTACAATGGTAGCAAGCAGAAGGCTTCTCCCGCTCTGATCATTAAGCCTGCTGGTCCTATGCCTTACTCCTCTGAAAAGGCAGTTCCCTATCGCTACAACGCCGTAGCAGTAGAGAATGGGAAAGAGGTGTCCTTGCCCTCTTCTTCTGTTGTGAATATTGCCAATGTTAGCGGTTTGACCCATAGTGGCCGTGTATTTTCAGCACCGCCGAAGCCTCAAATTAATGCTGATTTTGTTGAACGCCCGATCGGGAACGCTGTGAATTCTCCGAATCCGGCACTTGATGTTAAGCCCTCCTCCATACTGAAAACTCCTACTTCTGTTGGCCCGAGTGGCAATGTGAAAGAAGACTGTGATGAGATGCTGAGACTCATCAAAAGGAGCGAGTACAATGTTGTAGACCAACTTCTACAAACGCCATCCAAAATATCTGTGTTATCCTTACTCTTAAATTCAGAACCACACCGAGAGGCTCTGCAGAAGGTGTTGGATGTGGCATATGTAGATCACGATGTCACTTTGGAGCAATTCGATAGCATTGTTGCAAACATTACTGCTTGCAACAACCTGAGCTTTTGTGACTCTGATCTCCCTGAGGAGGGAAGAGACCACAACCTGGCTTTACACATATCTATGAATTGCAAAGACGACGCCATGTCCAATGTGCTGGTGGACACCGGGTCATCATTGAACGTATTGCCAAAGTCCACTCTCTCAAAGCTATCATATCAAGGGCCTCCCATGAGGCAAAGTGGAGTAGTTGTGAAGGCTTTCGATGGGTCTCGCAAAACTGTGATTGGGGAAGTTGATCTCCCAATCAAGATCGGACCAAGTGATTTCCAGATTAACTTCCAGGTTATGGACATTCACCCATCGTATAGTTGTCTCTTAGGCAGACCATGGATTCATGAGGCAGGCGCCGTGATGTCCACCCTACACCAGAAATTGAAATTCGTGAAAAACAAGAAGCTGGTGGTGGTAGGGGGAGAAAGGGCTCTCCTGGTTAGCCATTTGTCTTCCTTCTCTTATATAGATGTTGAGGTTGAAGTTGGAACTCCTTTCCAAGCTTTATCTATTATTGAGCCTATTGAGAAGAGAACTCCTTCATTTGCTTCCTACAAAGATGCAAAGTTGGCCATTGAGCGTGGTGCAACCACTGGTTTAGGAAAAATGATTGAGTTAGAAGACAACGAGTCCCGGGCTGGCATAGGTTTTTCTTCTGGTACTTTCAACAAGAAAGGGTTATTCAAGAGTGGAGGTTTCATCCACACTGGTCTAGATGAGGAGGGTGCTGCCGTTTTAGAAGAAGATACAAAGGATTCTGGCAACTTCATCATCCCTGGTGGGGTCTGCAACAATTGGGTCGCTGTGGATATTCCAACAGTTGTCCACAAGTCAACGTAATAATCACTTTGTTTAAAAACCCTTCTCCCATGCCAAAAGGAGGAGTGATAACATTGTTGGCAACATAAATACAATGATATTTTCATTCAATAAATTCATGTTAAATGTTTGTTTTTCCCATTTATTTTCCTTTTTTGTTTTTGCATGAAATTGGTGATCACATAAAACCCTAAAAAATAAAATAAAATCAATCTTTTCATCTGTATAATGATTTGCCTTGTTTGAATTCTAAATCTTTTCATATCCAAAATCATTATGCAGGTTGATTTCTAAACCCATTGAACATAATGACCCAACACCATCTCCCAATTTTGAATTCCCTGTATTTGAGGCAGAGGAAGATGATGTTGAAGAGATTCCTGATGAGATCACCCGGCTACTTGAGCATGAAGAGAAGATCATTCAGCCGCATCTTGAGAATCTGGAAACAGTCAACTTGGGGTCTGAAGATTGTGTGCGAGAGGTAAAGATTGGGGCACTTCTGGAAGAATCTGTTAAGAAGGGGTTGATTAAGTTGCTACGAGAATATGTCGACGTCTTTGCTTGGTCGTATGAAGACATGCCAGGTCTAGATACTGATATTGTGCAACATTTCCTACCTTTGAAACCTGAGTGTGTGCCTGTAAAGCAGAAGCTCATAAGAACTCATCCTGATATGGCAGTGAAGATCAAGGAAGAAGTTCAGAAGCAAATTGATGCGGGGTTTCTGGTGACTTCTATATATCCTCAATGGGTGGCCAATATTGTGCCCGTGCCTAAGAAAGATGGAAAAGTCCGGATGTGTGTGGACTATAGAGACTTGAATAAAGCTAGTCCGAAAGATGATTTCCCTCTACCACATATTGATATGTTGGTAGACAATACAGCTAAATTCAATGTCTTCTCGTTTATGGACGGATTTTCCGGATATAATCAGATTAAGATGGCACCCGAGGATATGGAGAAGACAACATTCATCACACCTTGGGGAACATTCTATTATCGAGTGATGCCCTTCGGTTTGAAGAACGCCGGAGCCACGTATCAACGAGCTATGACCACCTTGTTTCATGATATGATGCACAAGGAGATTGAGGTATATATTGACGATATGATTGCTAAGTCAAGATCGGAAGTTGAACATGTAGAGCATTTGTTGAAGTTTTTCCAGCGTTTGAGGAAATATAAGCTTCGTCTGAATCCCAACAAGTGTACATTTGGAGTCCGTTCTGGCAAGTTATTGGGCTTCATTGTTAGTGAAAGAGGTATTGAGGTTGATCCTACAAAGGTCAAAGCAATACAAGAGATGCCTGCGCCCAAAACTGAGAAGCAAGTCCGAGGTTTTCTTGGCCGCTTGAATTATATCTCCAGATTCATATCCCACATGACTGCCATATGTGCGCCTATATTCAAGCTCCTCCGGAAAGATCAGTCCCATGATTGGACCGAGGATTGCCAGAAAGCTTTCGACAGTATTAAAGAATATCTGTCTGAGCCTCCGATTCTGTCTCCGCCTGTAGAGGGAAGACCTTTGATCATGTATCTGACTGTTCTTGAAGACTCGATGGGTTGTGTCCTTGGTCAGCAAGACGAATCAGGGAAGAAGGAGTATGCTATTTACTACCTGAGTAAGAAGTTCACTGATTGTGAGTCTCGATACTCAATGCTTGAAAAGACATGCTGTGCTTTGGCTTGGGCTGCTAAGCGCTTACGCCAGTATATGATAAATCATACGACTTGGTTGATATCCAGAATGGATCCAATCAAGTACATCTTCAAGAAGCCTGCTTTAACAGGGAGAATTGCCCGTTGGCAGATGTTGTTATCTGAGTATGATATTGAGTATCGAGCTCAGAAGGCTATTAAAGGTAGTATCTTGGCTGACCATTTGGCACATCAGCCTATTGAAGATTATCAGTCAGTTCAGTATGACTTCCCGGATGAGGAAATTTTGTATTTGAAAGTGAAAGATTGCGATGAGCCTACACTTGATGAAGGGCCAGAGCCTGGTTCCAAATGGAGTATGGTGTTTGATGGCGCTATAAATCAGTATGGAAATGGTATTGGGGTCGTGATTATTACTCCTCAGGGCGCACATATTCCTTTTACAGCAAGGCTAACTTTCAAATACACGAATAATATGGCTGAGTATGAGGCCTATATTATGGGATTGAAGGAATGTATTGATCTAAGGATCAAGCATCTTGATGTATATGGTGATTCGGCCCTCGTTGTTAATCAGATTAAGGGTGAACGAGAAACGAATCAGGCTGGCCTCATTCCATATAGAGATTATGCGAGGAGGATTTCAACGTTCTTTACTGAGGTCGACTTCCATCATATTCCTCGAGATGAGAATCGGATGGCAGATGCTCTTGCTACACTTGTTTCGATGATTGTGGTTAAATTGTGGAATGAAGTCCCCAATATCACCGTGATGTGCTTGGACAGACCAGCTCATGTATTTGCAGTAGAAGAAGTAAAAGATGATAAGCCGTGGTATTATGATATCAAATGATTCCTTCAGAACCAGGTTTACCCGCCTGGGGCATATGTGAAAGATAGGAAGACTTTGAGGAGATTGTCAGGCAGTTTCTACCTCAATGGCGAAGTGCTTTATAAGAGAAATTTTGACATGGTTCTGCTCAGATGCGTGGATAGACACGAAGCAGACCTGTTGATGACTGAGGTCCATGAGGGTTCATTTGGTACTCATTCCAATGGACATGCCATGGCTAGAAAGATGTTGAAAGCAGGTTACTATTGGCTGACAATGGAGTCTGACTGCTGCAAATTTGTGAAGAAATGCCACAAGTGTCAGATTTATGCTGATAAGATTCATATTCCTGTCGCATTACGCGAAAAACTGGCGGGAAAAAGAAACAACAGAGCCGCCACCGTGCGTTATTTATCCCAAAGGAGGGAAATGAAACGCTCGAAGTAAACATGGAAAGGAATGGTCTCGCGAACAGAGAGAGATGGGATCGGGAGTCGGTTATGCGAAGGGAAGGTATTAGCACCCCTACACATCCGTCGTACTCGACGGGATCCACGCACAAAAGAATAGAAGAAAGGTTGCTAAAAACTGCTCACAAACTGCATAAGGCCGGAAGCAAACACAGAAAATGGAAGAAACGGGACTCGGCAGGATATCGCCTCCTGGGCCTACGTAGTCTGTCAGACACAGACATCAGAGTCGACGTAGTTCGGGACAGGGGAAACGTGCTCGCTAGGATGTCACATCCTATGCATACGTATCTTCTCTAACCAGAGAAAGAATCAGAGCACTCGTAGCTCGGCTAACGCACGCCAAACAAAACACAAACAGGAAACCGACTGCCAATCGCTGGACTTACGTCAGACTCCACACAAACAGGCAAACATGGAAACCGAAGGCCAATCGCTGGACTTACATCAGACTCCGAACCAACAAACACACAGGAAACCAACTGCCAATCGCTGGACTTATGTCAGACTCCGAGCAGACAAACACAGACAGAAAGGTCTCGATTGCAACTAAGGCAAGAGAAAGGGAAGGTCTCGATCGCAACGAGGGCGAGGGAAAAGAATTAGTGTTAGTTGTTAGTTATTAGTCAAACTCGACAAGACATCGCATCTCGTGCCTACGTATCTCATCTGGGCATGAGAATCAGAGTTGCCGTAGTTCGGCTAAACTATTCCTGTTGGTTTGTGTTTTTTAAGTGGACGGCGTCACTAGGCAATCTACCGGATGCTCGACCTTTGGAGACTTACTCGCCTGTAGTAGAAGGAGTTAACGTATCCTTAAGAGAGGATAATGTTCGTTTGTGTTTTAGGATGCTCACGCAAGAAAGGAAGTCCTAGACGAAGGAACCGTGCTACCTTAATTGACATGCAAACGAGACTACGCGGAGTCTAGCAAACCTAAGGGATACAATCACACCACACAAACACATACAGCATGAAGTAAACACACCGACAAGGGGCTCAAACATCAAGGCTCGGCTTTAGTCGAGGGGTCATATCAACCTCGACAAACAAGCCAACTGGAAAAGGGTGTTGTTAGCTCTTAACCCTAACATTGAGAGTTAGGGTGAAGCAGATGAAATAGGAATGAGGGGTGTGCCTCATAGCTCTTATCCCTGGCCTGGGAGAGCTTGACTTAATGAAAGTGTGGGAGTTCAGAATGTAGGAACTCTTCTCCACATGACTGACACAACAAGATCTTGGGTTCTTATTCAAATTGCATCAACACATGGTGTGAGCAAAGTGAATGACACAACTGAATAACAGGGGATGGATTGCACATCCCTTTTATCTGCCAATTGCCTCTTAAGAGGTCTTTACCTGCTTGGCACAAAATTAAACAAACACAAGCATTGCCTTTTAAGGAGGGCTTCAGACAGGTGCCTACCAAAGTAACATGACAGGTCTTCCAGACTACATGAAAATCAAGGAATTATACCTCAGTGGTATGCCAACCACAAGTAAGCAAAGCAAAGTTCAAATGAACTTAAAGCAACTTAGGTACCTGTGGAAACAACTAAACCAATCAGTACAAAATCCAGACAAACAATCAACAGTCAATATTCAAACAGACAGACAAATCCAATGTGCACAATGAGCAAACACAAGTGAATTATTCTCAAAGCCTACAAAACAAGCAAATGTTAGCCAACAACAACAAATGATCAAGCTCAAATGGAGGAGCAACATCCACCAAGGAGATGCACACTTGAACCTGAAATTTCACAACTCAACTGTAAGTAACAAACCACTAGGTCAAGGCCTAGGGTCAAAAGAGGATCAAAAATCCAAAACAGAACCTCAAACTCAACACAAAGCATGTTTATTCACTCAAGAACAAGTCCTAAAGAGGACCAAAGCAAAATCATTATGCAAGTTCATGTAATAGGCAAGAGAAGTCAATGACCAATTCAAGGCACACATTTGAACATTAACAATGAAAAATCCCAATCAAAACAGAAATGATTCAAATAATTCTGGAAAAATTCATGAGCATTCAAAACATCCAAAACATTCATCATGCAAAAAATCAGAAGCATTAGAGGTCATTTGGCATGGAAATCAAATTGCACAAGTTAGACAACCAAAGGTGTGACACAAATTGTCACACCATGCAAACACAAGCATACAACATAATTGGTACATGAGAAAAATACCAAACCAAGCCTAAAACATCCATCAATGTGTCTAGAATCAGCATGTAAAATTTCAAGTCCATTGGATTAAAATCAAGCATTTCATGATAGAAAGAGTAAGGCAAGGTCATAAATGTACATGTGTTCAATCATCCTAGAGAAAATTAATTTTCCAGCCATGCACAACTTTCCAATTCATGATTATAAAAAACTAGACAAAATAAGGAGCATTTTGCAAAAAATTGGGATTGAATTGGATCATTTTTCAATTTACTATGATTTTTACAAGTTAGCATACAAAATGAAATCCAAACATGAACAAGCATGGCAAAAGAGGAGGGAAATCATGAAAATAATTATCAATTTGAATAAAACGCGCTCGGCCAGAATCGATCCTTGGCCAAATTTGAAAACGCGCGCTAAGCACCAAAACGGTGCCGTTTCACACAAACCTTAAGCGCGCCCAGAAATTCGTAGCTAATTCCCAGGTACCGTAGCTAATCATGAAGATACCGTAGCTAATCTGGAAAAACCTCATGATCTTCATCTTCTTCATGAGGTTGAAGATGAAGATGAAGATGAACTTCATACAAATTCCAGAAAATTCCAGAATCCAAATTTTTTAATGCCATTCGAATCCTTGTTTCATGTACATTAAAGATCAAACAACAAATCATGCTAAAACCTCATATATTGTTCAGATCGAAGAAAATAAAAATTGACATCAAAATTTCAAACACACATAACTTCATGAATAATGCACCATTTCACTTGATTTTTTCACCAGAATAATCATCAACACAAGATCTACACAAATATAACAATGAATTTGAGAATTATGAGGTTCGAATTTCCTACCTCTTGAAGAGCAGGTTATGGTTTTGTACAATCCAGCACTTGTAACGATCCAGATCACTTCCAGGATGCTTGTAGAGATGATTGGTGGAGAAATTGAAACTCAAACACGTATGAAATCAGCTCAATTTGAAAACTCCATTAAACCTTCAAGCTTCAAGTATGGTTGAATATGGCACGAATTCTTCAAGATTCACGTTCAATCTTCCTCAAAAACACTTCATGATCATGAATTTACCAAGAGAAATGGTCTTTGTGTGAAGAAATTGGAAGTTCTTTTTGAGAGAAAAATTTGATCAATTCCAAGATCTAGATCTGAAAGTGTTGTTAATGATCAATGCAGTTGTGATTATGATTATATATGCCTTGTTAATGAATATGAAATCATGTTTAAGCCAAAACTAATTGGGATTAACAAGTTACAAGGTGTGTGCACAAATTTGTGTTTTCACCTCATGCATGAGATGCATGCGTGAACAGTGCACTATGCTGGCCCAAATCCACTCAAAAAAGGCCCATGCACACTTTGGAATTGGTATTTCATGCATATGATCACCCAAATTGATTTTGATAACTTTCCCTTCAAAAATATCATGCATGAGCATATGATCATGCAAAGGAATTTCATGCCATGTAATGAGATATTTGGAAAGTGCATGTTATGAGGAACAAAATGCAAAAAGAACCACCAAAATTGGAGTCTTGGCTCACAAGTTATGCTCATTTGAACTTTCAAGCACCCTTTGTCAAGACTTGATTATAACTTCTCAACCACACATCATAAATCCATGATCTTGGACTTTTTGGAAATGGGAGAGAAAGATCTTCAACTTTCATGTTGGACAAAATTTCATTTGAAGCTTCTTTGATGATGTAAACTTGAGTTGAAGTTGGTCCAAAACCTTTCCATTTTTGGAAATTTCAAATTATGGGTCACTTTCTATTTTGGGAAATTTTTGACTTGACTTCAAATTCTTCAATGTGAGTGTTTGAAATGTCAAATGAGACTTGTTTGAACATGAATGAAGTATCTCTAATCACTTCCCACCTCCAAATCCACAGTTGACTTTGCAGTTGACTTTTATGGGCCTCAGATGACTTGGACATGCACTGTGGACTATGAGCCTTCAACACTTGGCCAAGTTGCTTCAAAATGATCCTTGGGTCATGTAAGCTCATTGGAACCACCATAGGGCTTTTGTCTCATGGAAAAACCCTTGCTCTCTTGCACAGATGGATTCTCCTGATCAGTCTTGACTGATGCAATGCAATGGACTATGCAATGCTAATGCAATGTTAATGACCTAAACATGAAATGAATGTACAAAGGGGAGGTGCAAATTTGAGGTGCTATATCTGCCCCTATTCAATCAACTGGGAACCTGAACGGATGAGAGCAATGGCTGTCAGACCTTCAAGGTAAACAGGGGTTGAATACCAAAGAACCGTAGAAATTTGCACTCTGCGGGGATCCAAGAACAGAAAGTTCACCAACGGCAACCTCCACTGGGATCTGATATTTGTCACTGAACCAGACAAGACGTTTACCAACGACTCCACTGGGGATTTTGATTTTTATCAAAGGAAGGAACCACGTCCAGACATCGAAAGATGAATGGAAAAGGATACATCCAGACGTCAACGGACGAATGGGAAAAACTCAACGTTTACCAATACCAACAGAGAGGTGACCAGACACAAAGGATGAACTGGGAGAAAGAGATACAACCAGACGTCAACGGACGAATGGGAAAAACTCAACGCTTACCAATACCAACGGAGAGGTGACCAGACATCAACGGATGAATGGGAAAGGATACAACTAGACGTCAACGGACGAATATGAAAAACTCAACGTTTATCGATACCAACGGAGAGGTGACCAGACATCATCGGATGAACTGGGAAGACTCAACCAGACGTCAACGGACGAACGGGAGAAGCTCGACGTTTACCAATACCAACGGAGAGGTGACCAGACATCAACAGATGAATGGGAAGACTCGACCAGACGTCAACGGACGAATGGGAAAAACTCAACGTTTATCGATACCAACGGAGAGGTGACCAGACATCAACGGATGAATGGGAAAGGATACAACTAGACGTCAACGGACGAATAGGAAAAACTCAACGTTTATCGATACCAACGGAGAGGTGACCAGACATCAACGGATGAATGGAAAAGGATACAACTAGACGTCAACGGACGAATAGGAAAAACTCAACGTTTATCGATACCAACGGAGAGGTGACCAGACATCAACGGATGAATGGGAAAGGATACAACTAGACGTCAACGGACGAATAGGAAAAACTCAACGTTTATCGATACCAACGGAGAGGTGACCAGACATCAACGGATGAATGGGAAAGGATACAACTAGACGTCAACGGACGAATAGAAAAAACTCAACGTTTATCGATACCAACAGAGAGGTGACCAGACATCAACGGATGAACTGGGAGAAAGAGATACAACCAGACGTCAACGGACGAATGGGAAAAACTCAACGTTTATCGAAACCAACGGAGAGGTGACCAGACATCAACGGATGAACTGGGAAGACTCAAAGAAAGGGGTGAGGTGTTTACCGGTTAGTAGGTAACAAGCTCGGGAAGAAGGAATATCTAAAACCGGTGCACGGGTGAGAGATATCAATCAACCAAAACATCTGAGGAAAACCTGGAAAAGGTATACTTCGACTCAGGAAAATCTGACTCCACAGGGGACCAAGGTAGCAATAGGGAGCAGACAGGAAGGAACACCAAGGATACCGGGTTGTAGGCATATACCAGGTGACCGACCAAGGCGTGAACTGGTTTGTGTTCCAAAACACTCATCATCCTGAAGAGAGCTAGCAAAGCAATATTGTTAGAGGATGGACATTCGATCCCACAAGGAATACGAATCTTACTCAACGAGGGAAGGACGAGACTTCGACTGAAGAGCGCATGAGATATATTATCTATAGCCGTCAAAACGTAGATAATATATTCGCATGGAAGATTATCCATAACCGGTTTGTAGGTTGACAAAGGATAGACCGATCGAAATCGTGAATTGGTTTGTGTTCCAAAACACTCATCATCCTGAAGAGAGCTAGCAAAGCAATCTTGTTAGAGGATGGACATTCGATCCCACAAGGAATACGAATCTTACTCAACGAGGGAAGGACGAGACTTCGACTGAAGAGCGCATGAGATATATTATCTATAGCCGTCAAAACGTAGATAATATACTCGCATGGAAGATTATCCATAACCGGTTTGTAGGTTGACAAGGGATAAACCGACCGAAATCGTGAATTGGTTTGTGTTCCAAAACACTCATCATCCTGAAGAGAGCGAAGGCAAACTTGTTAAAGGATGGATATTCGATTCCACAAGGAATACGAATCTTACTCGACTGGGAAGGACAAGACTTCGACCAAAGAGCGCATGAGATATATTATCTATAGCCGTCAAAACGTAGATAATATACTCGCATGGAAGATTATCCATAACCGGGTTGTAGGTTGTCAAAGGATAAATCAACCGAAAAGAAAGGCATCGGGATACCAGACTAAGTATGTAAAGATGACCAATCAAAAGGGGAAACCACAAACATTACCGGCAAATGGTGAATGAAAGAGGACCCACTGAGGATAACATGGCTTACTCAGAGCAATTATCCAAAAGGAAGGGGAAGACCCGCTAGGGATAAGATTGCTTAATCAAAGAAAATATCCAAAAGGGGAAAGGAATATCAATACCGAAAACTAGATAATGATAACCACAAAGAGGGGATTACACCTACCGGTTCACAGGTAGAAAACCACGGAAAAGTAACCGTCATCGACCAGGATGAGCACAAGGGATGACTCCACCAAGGGGAGAAAAGAGGGTTCACCTCTACCGGTTAGTAGGTAGAAGACCGCAAAAATCTGCTGAGGAACAGAATGAGAGAAAATAGGATTTACAACTACCGGGTAGCAGGTAGAAAACCGTAAAGATAGGACTTACAACTACCGGTTAGTAGGTAGAAGCCACAAATTCCGCTGAGGATAAGATGAATGAGTGCCGGTTAGTGAGCAACTATTCATTTACACCATAGGGAAGCACAAGAGACAGCCACAAGGAAGCCAGTTTAGGATCGATCCAAAAAGGCATACTGAATCAAGACTCATCCTAATGAGGAAAGAACTCAATAGGGAAAACCCATCCCGTTATGTGTGCAGGGAGGGAACGGAAACAACCGTCATCCAAGAGGATATAACTCAGTGGGGAGCGCAGAAGGAAATGACAGACACTTTCTGCTTAAGGGGTCGACTCTATATGGAGAGATCAGACACACCCACATCTGCTAGGGGAGGATCTACTGGGGAGATCTGTATCACCAATTAGCAGGAGACAACCATCAACAGATACATGGCAAAAGATGCAACATGAGTATCTGAATGTTATGATTATGCATGTATGCATTATACATGAGGAATGTATGATGAATGCTGACAAACAGACATGTTTAACACACATAGGTCCAGGAATCAACCATCCGGTGCTACTCTTCCAGAGGGAAGGCCAAAATCACCAAAGAGCAAAGAAAACCTGCTGGAGACTGGGACATCAGGGAACAACATCATCCTGCAGGGGAGGAAGGCCACAATAGGCTTCAGGAGGGATCATCAATCACAACCGGATGAAAGAGTTCAATATACAGGGAGACACGCCACAACAACAACTCATGCTGGAGATCAGTAATACCAAGAAGCAACCAGATCTCTGATGAGGATAGATAGGCATTGATAAAGCTCATCATGCCAACAACTCCGCTGAGGAATCTATCCGAGGGAATTCCGGATTACTGGGATGTCAATCCACCAAATACCGAATCTTCCAAATACAAGCACCCATGCCGGGGAGAGGAGAAGACTGCTCTGCTGGAGAGACGAAAGTTGAAGTCTTCAATAAACACTCTATTTGGGAATTGGCCCACAAAAAGGCTCAAACAACAACCTACTGGGGATGACCCGTCATAGTAGGGCTAATGGGGCTTGGAGTAAGAATGCTGCACTGCCGGGGACAAGAAGATAAACAACTTCAACCAACACTGCACTGAGCAACCTTGCTGAGGAGAAACCATAAGAGGTTCTACAGGAAAAGATACAGTTATGCTCGAGATATGAACAAAAGTCTTACCCTGTTGGGAATCATACCACCCTTGGGAGAGCACGGCAGATCTCCTAAGTATCCTTCCATCATTGTGAACGTTCACTTTGTTTAAGAACAGTTTGTGAAAAATTTGTTTATTTTGAAAACAATGATACTTTATCAATTAAAACATGCAAAACATTTGTTGAGTTGAAACAAATAAGAGTGCAAATAATTGGATAAAAGCTCAAATTGATTTGATGGAATGGTAGTCTGCAAATGGCAAGACTCCATAGATCTGTACAAGTTTGAAATCGGTGATATATATTGGAGAGGGCTACATTGAACATAATGACCTTTTCCCTACCAATTCCGAATTTCGATGTATTCGAAGCTTCAGTCGACGACGAATCAAGAATTTCCTGGTGGATGACAGATGTAGAACACAGTCTTGTCAGGATGCAGTTACTTGCCAAATCCCTAATTTTTGCCTAGATTGCCCCAGGGTGAGGTACTCAATCTAGCGGGATGCAAATTCTTTTTTTCAATGTCTCTAACTTTTTCCTGGATCGCCCTTTCGGGTTTTCAATCCACCAAGACGCTCCTTTTTGCCTAAGTCGCCCTTTCGGGTGTTCAACTTAGCGAGCTATTCTGCTTTTTATTTTAGGCGAAGTATTTCTTGACTGCATCTGAATTCACAAGACGAGTGAAATCCTCCCCATCCATTGTTATAAGTGTCAAAGCACCGCCTGAAAAGGCTCTCTTGATAACATATGGACCTTCATAGTTTGGAGTCCACTTGCCCCTGGAATCGGGCGCGAAAGACAAGACTTTCTTGAGCACGAGGTCACCTTTTCGGAACACACGAGGCTTGACCTTCTTATCGAATGCTTTCTTCATCCTCTACTGATATAACTGACCATGACACATGGCAGTTAATCTCTTCTTTTCGATCAGATTCACTTGGTCATAACGACTCTGAATCCATTCAGCATCAGTCAACTTGGGATTTGAGGGTGTTATTTTTTCTTTTGTTTCTTTCTTTCTTTTTTTTATTTCTTTTGATTTTGATTTTGATTTTTCACCCTCCTCTTTCTTTTTGTTTTTTTGTTTTGATTACATTTGTAATGCCCCAGTTGGACTGTTTTGCTGATTCTCGAGATACAGCTGAGTGATCTTCTTTTCTTGCTCAAGAAGTCGGGAAATCTCGTCAGGAATCCTTTCAACATCATCTTCTTCCGCTTCGAATACAGGGAATTCAAAGTTGGGAGATGGCGTTGGATCATTATGTTCAATGGGTTTAAGAATCAACCTGCAAAATGATTTTGAATATAAAAGCTTTTTGGAAAACAAACAAGACAATCGTTATGCAGATGAAAAGATTGCTTTTATTCTTGTTTTTAGGGTTTTTTGTGATCACCAATTTCATGTAAAAAGCGAAAAGGGAAAACAAATGGAAAAACAAATGTTTAACATGCTTTTATTTGAATGAAAATATCATTGTATTTATTTTGCCAACAATGTCATCACTTCTCCTTTTGGCATGGGAGAAGGGTTTTTAAACAAAGTGATTATTACTCTGACTTAGGAATGACTGTAGGAACATCCACAGCGACCCAATTGTGACAGACCCCGCCAGGGACGACAAATGTCAGAATCCTTTGCATCAGCAACCTCCGCTTTTGAACAACCCTTTTTGTTGAAGACCTCAGAAGAACAGCCACCGTCAGCCCGGGATTTGTTGTTTTCAAGCTCGATTAACATTGGGACCTAAGTCCTCAAAGTTCAGAATACCTGATCTCATAAGGTCCTGAACCTTAATCTTCAACTGAAAGCAACTATCCACATCATGGCCAGGAGCACCCGAATGATACACACAATGTTGATCAGGCTTATACCACCACCGAGGGTTGACAGGTATAGCCGGCGGGTCTCTGGGAGTAATCAAGTTCCGCTCTATCAAAGAGGGATACAGTTCTGCGTATGACATAGGGATCGGATCAAAAGTGATCTTCTTCCTCTCATTACTCGTACTGGCTTGATTACCATTGTGAGGCTGATAAGCCTGCTGTTGAGGATGATGTTGTTGATGTTGATATTGCTGAGTTGGTCTTCTTTGCTGTTGTTGAGTTGCTGGAATAATCACAGCAACAACCTGACGATACTGTCCTCGGTTCACATTCCTCCGACGGTGCACATCATTTGTTTCACTCTCTCCCCTTCTGGGTGCCCTAGAGGATGGCTTTTTAGAACTCGAAGAACTTGAAGAGCAAGGTTCTTGTATCTTTCCTGCTTTAATGAGACTCTCAGTCCTCTCCCCACAGACAACAACATCAGAAAAGCTACTGAACGGGCAACTCCCCATGCGGTCCATGAACACACCCTACAAGGTCCCGATGAACATGTCAGTCAGCTCTCTCTCCAACATCGGAGGTTGTACTCTTACGGCTAGCTCACGCCATCTCTGGGCGTACTCTTTGAAGCTTTCCCCAGTCTTCTAACACAAGCTTTGCAGTTGGGTTCGGCTCGGAGCCATATCCATGTTGTGCTTGTATTGCCTCAGAAAGGCTTCACCCAGATCTCTCCAGCTTCTGACCGATTCTTTCCTCAGATCCATGTACCAGTCCAAAGACGCTCCAGACAAACTGTCTTGGAAAAAGTACATCCACATCTTCTCATCGTCAGCGTATGCGGAGATCTTCCTGTAATAAGCCTGCACATGAGTGCGAGGACAAGAAGTGCCATTGTATTTGTCAAAAGATGGCGCTTTGAATTTGTAAGGGATCCTCAATCCATCAACCAATCCCATGTCGGTAACATCAAAACCCAGAGAGTTCTGACACTCCATGGCACGGATCTTCTCAGCAAGGGCATCCACTTTTCTATCCCTTTCTTCAGTCCTACCCACCTCATCATCATCACTGAGGAGAGTAAACATATCCTCTTGTCGGTCAACCAACGGAGCAGGATGACGAACAAGAGCACGGGTCGCTCTGACATTAGCAGTCTCAGCAGCAATAGGTTGTCCGTTGATTCTAATACCCCTCAACTCATCACCCACAGCATAGTTGTTGACGGGAATAGTAGCAGCAGCAACATTGTCGTTAACAGGGATCCCCTCTGGTGAGGCACGGTAGACTGGTGGAATCACAACTTCCTGTCTCTGGGCTAAGGCACGCAACTCCTCTTGCCCTTGCACAACACCCTGCATCATGCTCATGAATTGGGCCATGTTAGCCCTCATCTCGGCCAACTCAGCTTGAACTTGGTCCATGTTTCTCTGTTGATTCAGTCTCGTAGCGTAGCGGTGCGGACGACGATCAGCAATCTTGCCTCAGTCAGGAACCATAATGAGAAGTCTCTCCCAAGCATGTCTGTAATGCAAGAATGATATGTGCATGATATGTATAATATGGGTGATATTTTATCATGAATGATCCTGAGAAAGGATATGCACATGCAGGTTAACTTGTTCTTCTTTCATGCATTATTTTTTTTGGAAAATAAACATGCTATGATGCAAATGATGCGAACATGACTAGTTGGCTGTGCATCACAAGGCACAGGATCAGAGCTTCGGCATGAATTCTGCACCGGAAACCACGAATCAAAATCATCTGGAACCCAAAGTCATCTGAGACCCACACTTCTGAACCAAGTCACCAACAAGAACTAAGAGTCACCAACAGAATACGGTCACCAACAGATCAAGTCACCAACTGCACCTGTAAAATGATTCATTCCCGCCCCACTCACGGTGTCATCTAGGCCAGGGTAAGGTCAAGAGAAACGCAGGATAAACAACCCTTTCAAGAATATCATCATGTACACACCCGATGTATGTACCGATAATACCCCATCAGAGTCTGAACTGCTCGGGATATCATGTTCCGCTAAGTGGCGCAATACCACCCGCTTCCCATGAATCACTCTATTCCTAGGTGTCCTAGAGTTCACTCATAGCCTGGGTATTGGGCCTTTTACCTCTTGTGATTCCCGCCCAACAGAGAGACAGATAGCCAACACAATGATAATATGATGCATGCAAACACATAATGCACATATATACAATCACATCATAATCATAAATGCAATAAATAAAACAGCAAAAGCAACCAAGCCCTATCCTACAGAGCGCTAGGATTGACTCGCTTAGGGAAGATGGACCAGCAAGAGGTCAACTTCTATATTCCCCAGCAGAGTCGCCAGCTGTCGCATTACGCGAAAAACCGGCGGGAAAAAGAAACAACAGAGCCGCCACCGTGCGTTATTTATCCCAAAGGAGGGAAAGGAAACGTTCGAAGTAAACCTGGAAAGGAATGGTCTCGCGACTAGAGAGAGATGGGATCGGGAGTCGGTTATGTGAAGGGAAGGTATTAGCACCCCTACGCATCTGTCGTACTCGACGGGATCCACGCACAAAAGAATAGAAGAAAGGTTGCTAAAAACTGCTCACAAACTGCACAAGGCCGAAAGGAAACACAGAAAACGGAAGAAACGGGACTCGGCAGGATATCGCCTCCTAGGCCTACGTAGTCTATCAGACACAGACATCAGAGTCGACGTAGTTCGGGACAGGGGAAACGTGCTCGCTAGGATGTCGCATCCTATGCATACGTATCTTCTCTAACCAGAGAAAGAATCAGAGCACCCGTAGCTCGGCTAACGCACGCCAAACAAAACACAAACAAGAAACCGACTGCCAATCGCTGGACTTACGTCAGACTCCACACAAACAGGCAAACATGAAAACCGAAGGCCAATCGCTGGACTTACATCAGACTTCGAACCAACAAACACACAGGAAACCAACTGCCAATCGCTGGACTTATGTCAGACTCCGAGCAGACAAACACAGACAGAAGGGTCTCGATTGCAACGAAGGCAAGAGAAAGGGAACGTCTCGATCGCAACGAGGACGAGAGAAAAGAATTAGTGTTAGTTGTTAGTTGTTAGTCAAACTCGACAAGACATCGCATCTCGTGCCTACGTATCTCATCTGGGCATGAGAATCAGAGTTGCCGTAGTTCGGCTAAACTATTCCTGTTGGTTTGTGTTTTTTAAGTGGACGGCGTCACTACGCAATCTACCGGATGCTCGACCTTTGGAGACTTACTCGCCTGTAGTAGAAGGAGTTAACGTATCCTTAAGAGAGGATAATGTTTGTTTGTGTTTTAGGATGCTCACGCAAGAAAGGAAGTCCTAGACGAAGGAACCGTGCTACCTTAATTGACATGCAAACGAGACTACGTGGAGTCTAGCAAACCTAGGGGATACAATCACACCACACAAACACATACAGCATGAAGTAAACACACCGACAAGGGGCTCAAACATCAAGGCTCGGCTTTAGTCGAGGGGTCATATCAACCTCGACAAACAAGCCAACTGGAAAAGGGTGTTGTTAGCTCTTAACCCTAACATTGAGAGTTAGGGTGAAGCAGATGAAATAGGAATGAGGGGTGTGCCTCATAGCTCTTATCCCTGGCCTGGGAGAGCTTGACTTAATGAAAGTGTGGGAGTTCAGAATGTAGGAACTCTTCTCCACATGACTGACACAACAAGATCTTGGGTTCTTATTCAAATTGCATCAACACATGGTGTGAGCAAAGTGAATGACACAACTGAATAGCAGGGGATGGATTGCACATCCCTTTTATCTGCCAATTGCCTCTTAAGAGGTCTTTACCTGCTTGGCACAAAATTAAACAAACACGAGCATTGCCTTTTAAGGAGGGCTTCAGACAGGTGCCTACCAAAGTAACATGACAGGTCTTCCAGACTACATGAAAATCAAGGAATTATACCTCAGTGGTATGCCAACCACAAGCAAGCAAAGCAAAGTTCAAATGAACTTAAAGCAACTTAGGTACCTGTGGAAACAGCTAAACCAATCAGTACAAAATCCAGACAAACAATTAACAGTCAATATTCAAACAGACAGACAAATCCAATGTGCACAATGAGCAAACACAAGTGAATTGTTCTCAAAGCCTACAAAACAAGCAAATGTTAGCCAACAACAACAAATGATCAAGCTCAAATGGAGGAGCAACATCCACCAAGGAGATGCACACTTGAACCTGAAATTCACAACTCAACTGTAAGTAACAAACCACTAGGTCAAGGCCTAGGGTCAAAAGAGGATCAAAAATCCAAAACAGAACCTCAAACTCAACACAAAGCATGTTTATTCACTCAAGAACAAGTCCTAAAGAGGACCAAAGCAAAATCATTATGCAAGTTCATGTAATAGGCAAGAGAAGTCAATGACCAATTCAAGGCACACATTTGAACATTAAGAATGAAAAATCCCAATCAAAACAGAAATGATTCAAATAATTCTAGAAAAATTCATGAGCATTCAAAACATCCAAAACATTCATCATGCACAAAATCAGAAGCATTAGAGGTCATTTGGCATGGAAATCAAATTGGACAAGTTAGACAACCAAAGGTGTGACACAAATTGTCACACCATGCAAACACAAGCATAAAACAGAATTGGTACATGAGAAAAATACCAAACCAAACCTAAAACATCCATCAATGTGTCTAGAATCAGCATGTAAAATTTCAAGTCCATTGGATTAAAATCAAGCATTTCATGATAGAAAGAGTAAGGCAAGGTCATAAATGTACATGTGTTCAATCATCCTAGAGCAAATTAATTTTCCAGCCATGCACAACTTTCCGATTCATGATCATAAAAAGCTAGACAAAATAAGGAGCATTTTGCAAAAAATTGGGATTGAATTGGATCATTTTTCAATTTACTATGATTTTTACAAGTTAGCATACAAAATGAAATCCAAACATGAACAAGCATGGCAAAAGAGGAGGGAAATCATGAAAATAATGATCAATTTGAATAAAACGCGCTCGGCCAGAATCGATCCTTGGCCAAATTTGAAAACGCGCGCTAAGCACCAAAACGGTGCCGTTTCACACAAACCCTAAGCGCGCCCAGAAATTCGTAGCTAATTCCCAGGTACCGTAGCTAATCATGAAGATATCATAGCTAATCTGGAAAAACCTCATGATCTTCATCTTCTTCATGAGGTTGAAGATGAAGATGAAGATGAACTTCATACAAATTCCAGAAAATCCAGAATCCAAAAATTTTAATGCCATTCGAATCCTTGTTTCATGTACATTAAAGATCAAACAACAAATCATGCTAAAACCTCATATATTGTTCAGATCGAAGAAAATAAAAATTGACATCAAAATTTCAAACACACATAACTTCATGAATAATGCACCATTTCACTTGATTTTTTCACCAGAATAATCATCAACACAAGATCTACACAAATATAACAATGAATTTGAGAATTATGAGGTTCGAAAAATTTCCTACCTCTTGAAGAGAAGGTTATGGTTTTGTATAATCCAGCACTTGTAACGATCCAGATCACTTCCAGGATGCTTGTAGAGATGATTGGTGGAGAAATTGAAGCTCAAACACGTATGAAATCAGCTCAATTTGAAAACTCCATTAAACCTTCAAGCTTCAAGTATGGTTGAATATGGCACGAATTCTTCAAGATTCACGTTCAATCTTCCTCAAAAACACTTCATGATCATGAATTTACCAAGAGAAATGGTCTTTGTGTGAAGAAATTGGAAGTTCTTTTTGAGAGAAAAATTTGATCAATTCCAAGATCTAGATCTGAAAGTGTTGTTAATGATCAATGCAGTTGTGATTATGATTATATATGCCTTGTTAATGAATCTGAAATCATGCTTAAGCCAAAACTAATTGGGATTAACAAGTTACAAGGTGTGTGCACAAATTTGTGTTTTCACCTCATGCATGAGATGCATGCGTGAACAGTGCACTATGCTGGCCCAAATCCACTCAAAAAAGGCCCATGCACACTTTGGAATTGGTATTTCATGCATATGATCACCCAAATTGATTTTGATAACTTTCCCTTCAAAAATATCATGCATGAGCATATGATCATGCAAAGGAATTTCATGCCATGTAATGAGATATTTGGAAAGTGCATGTTATGAGGAACAAAATGCAAAAAGAACCACCAAAATTGGAGTCTTGGCTCACAAGTTATGCTCATTTGAACTTTCAAGCACCCTTTGTCAAGACTTGATCATAACTTCTCAACCACACATCATAAATCCATGATCTTTGACTTTTTGGAAATGGGAGAGAAAGATCTTCAACTTTCATGTTGGACAAAGTTTCATTTGAAGCTTATTTGATGATGTAAACTTGAGTTGAAGTTGGTCCAAAACGTTTCCATTTTTGGAAATTTCAAATTATGGGTCACTTTCTATTTTGGGAAATTTTTGACTTGACTTCAAATTCTTCAATGTGAGTGTTTGAAATGTCAAATGAGACTTGTTTGAACATGAATGAAGTATCTCTAATCACTTCCCACCTCCAAATCCACAGTTGACTTTGCAGTTGACTTTTATGGGCCTCAGATGACTTGGACATGCACTGTGGACTCTGAGCCTTCAACACTTGGCCAAGTTGCTTCAAAATGATCCTTGGGTCATGTAAGCTCATTGGAACCACCATAGGGATTTTGTCTCATGGAAAAACCCTTGCTCTCTTGCACAGATGGATTCTCCTGATCAGTCTAGACTGATGCAATGCAATGGACTATGTAATGCTAATGCAATGTTAATGACCTAAATATGAAATGAATGTACAAAGGGGAGGTGAAAATTTGAGGTGCTACAATTCCCCCGACACTTTTGAATGTGATCTCATCACCATGGCCTTTCTCCATGTGGGAAATTGACATGATTGGCATGATAGAGCCGAAAGCGTCCAATGGACACAGATTTATTCTCGTAGCAATTGATTACTTCACCAAGTGGGTTGAAGCGGCGTCGTATGCAAATGTGACCAGGCAGGAAGAATCAACTCATATGCCGACATGGTGTGCCAGATAAGATCATTACTGATAATGGATCTAACTTGAATAACAAGATGATGAAAGAACTGTGTAGTGAGTTCAAGATTGCACATCATAACTCTTCTCCTTACAGACCCAAGATGAATGGGGCTGTTGAAGCTGCTAATAAGAACATTAAGAAAATTATCCAGAAGATGGTTGTTACGTACAAAGATTGGCATGAGATGTTGCCATTCGCTTTGCATGGATATCGTACATCTGTCCGCACTTCAACAGGGGCAACCCATTTCTCTCTTGTTTATGGCATGGAGGCGGTACTCCCAGTAGAGGTGGAGATCCCATTAATGAGAGTCTTGATGGAGGCCAAGTTGACTGATGCTGAATGGGTTCAGAGTCGTTATGACCAGCTAAACTTGATTGAAGAGAAGAGATTGACTGCCATGTGCCATGGTCAGTTATATCAGCAGAGAATGAAGAAAGCTTTTGATAAGAAGGTCAAGCCTCGTGTGTTCCGAGAAGGTGACCTTGTGCTCAAGAAAGTCTTGTCTTTCGCGCCCGATTCCAGGGGCAAGTGGACCCCAAACTATGAAGGTCCATATGTTGTTAAGAGAGCCTTTTCAAGCGGTGCTTTGATACTTACAACTATGGATGGGGAGGATTTCACTCGTCCTGTGAATTCAGATGCAGTCAAGAAATACTTCGCCTAAAAAAATAAAAACTGAATAGCTCGCTAAGTTGAAAACCCAAAAGGGCGGCTTAGGCAAAAATGAGCGTCTTGGTGGATTGAAAACCCGAAAGGGCGATCCAGGCAAAAGTTAGAGACACAAAAAATATATAATAACGATATATGTATCCCGCTAGATTGAGTACCTCATCCTGGGGCAATCTAGGCAAAAATTAGGGATTTGGCAAGTAACTGCATCCTGACAAGACTTTGTTCTACAACTGTCATCCGTCAGAAACCCTTGCCCATTATCAGCCAAAGCTTCAAATACATCGGATTCAGAATTGGTGGAGAAATGGTCATTATGTTCAATGTAGCCCTTTTCCAATATATATCACCAATTTCAAATTTGTTAAGATCTATGGAGTCTTGCCATTCGCAGACTACCATTCTATCAAATAAATTTGAGCCTTTTATCCAATTATTGGCACTCTTATCTGTTTCTATTCAACAAATGTTTTGCATGTTTTGATTAAGAAAATATCATTGTTTTAAACGATCAATTTTTTTATAATTTGTTTTTAAACAAAGTGAACATTCATAATGACGAAAGGATACTTAGGAGATCCTCAGTGCTCTCCCAAGGGTGGTACGATCCCCAACAGGGTAAGATTTTTGTCCATATTCCTGGCATGACTGTATCTCCTCCCTCCGGAACCCCTTGTGATTTATCCTACCAAGTGGATTGCTTGTTGAGAGTCACCTCTCTTTCCTTCAGCAGAGTAGCAATCTTTCTTCCTCAGCAGCTTGGATCTCTTTGGGCAAGAGCGGTATTTGGTGGTTGATCCCGATAAATCCTTTATCTCCTCGGATAGATTCCCCAGTAGAGTTGTTGGTGTGGTGGACCTTGTCTGTGATAACTCTCGCCCCCAGCTGGAATGATTGATGATTCATCCCTTGCAGAGTTCTTTGCTTCCTGGTATCTCTGATCCCCAGCAGATTGGATACTCCCCGGTGAACTTGGCTTTCTCTCTTGAGATGTAGTACCGGGTGGTTGATTCCTGAACCTGGTTGTGTTAGATATGTTTGTCTGTCAGCATACATCATACATAAACCACGCATATTCATGCATAATTATAACATTCAGATATTCATGTTGCATTCTTTGCCATATATCATTGTTTGCTGTCTCCTGCTATTTGGTGATATACTTCCCCGAGCAGATGTGTGTGTCTGATCTCTCCATATAGAGTCAGCTCCATAGGCAGAAAACGTCTATCCTTTCTTCCATATTCCCCATCGGGTTATATCCTCGTGGATGTCGATTATTTTTGTTCCTTCCCGACACATATACTGGGATGGTTTTCCCCATTGAGTTATATCCTCACCGGGACAAGTCTTGATTTGGTGTGCCTATCTAGTTTGGTCCTAGATCGGTCTCTTGAGACTCTTTTCTTGTTTCCCCGTGGTAAATGAATAATTGCTCAATAATTAGTAATTATTATCCCCGGCGGAGTCTGTGTTTCTCTACCCTCATACCGGTAGTTGTAAACCCTATTTCTTCCCTTTTTGCAGAGTAACTATTTTTGCTCATCTTTAATTGGTGACAGTTATCTTCATCCAGTATTCGGTGATGATATCCCCTCATATGCTTGGATAATTGCCCCGATTACGCAATTTATCCCCAGCGGGTCATCTCTCGTCTACCTTGTTGTTGTTGGTAACGATTGTTTCTCCCCTGAATTGGTCATCATTATATACCTAGTTTCGGTATCCGGATGCCTTTTCTTTTCGGTCGATTTATCCTTTATTAACCCAGTAACCGGTTGTGGATAATCGTCCATGCGAGTATATTATCTATGTTCTGACGGTAATAGATAGTATATCTCATGCACTCTCGGGTCTGAAGCCTTTTGTTCTTCCCCAGTTGAGTAAGATTCGTATCCCCTTTGTGGAGTCGAATATCCATCCTGTAATCGAGTTTGCTTTTAGCCCTCTTTTGGATGATGAGTGTTTTGGGAATATTCCCCAATTCACGCCTTGGTTGGTCACCTATTATATGCCCAGTAACCGGTATCCCTGGTGCTCCTTCCTCTCTGCTCCCTATTATGACTTTTTGTCCCCTGTGGAGTCAGAATCCCTGAGTTGAAGTATACCTTTTAGGTTTTCCTCAGACGTTTTGAAGTTTTTATATCTCTCACCCTTATACCGGTCTTGGATATTCATCTCTTCCTGAGCATGTTGTATCTCTCACCCTCATACCTGGCATTCAGATCACATGTCTCCTTGAGCTTATTACCCAGTAACCGGTAATACCTCGTCCCGCTGCTTCCCTAGGAGTGTCCTTGTGGACATCCCCAGCGAAGTCCCTTAGTGGATCGTTTTCATCGGGATTTTATCCGAAGTATCCGCTGTGGATAGTCTTTTTTGCTGTATTGGCATATTCCCCAATACATGCATCTTCGAGTCAGCTCGAGTCTTTCCATTGGATCTTTTCCCTTTGGAATTTTGTTCCCCACGCTTTGAGTCGTGACCTGCTCGCGCATTTTTATCCCTTTTCTATCCCCAGGAGAGTCCCCAGGGTCTTGGTCCCATGGAGTGAATTGCTCATATGGATTATCAGTGGCTTCTGATTTCTTTGCTTTTGTGGACACATATCTCCACAGAGTGCTGCCATTTTTCATACCTACATTTGCATCATGAGGTCTCTTAGGGACCAAAATTCGTCTCTTTGTTATTATTTAAGCCCATTCTACCCCGTCGAGACGAAGATTTTAACCTTCACTTCTCCGGCTAGAATGACCTTAAATAGGGGCATCTGTAAGACCCCAATTTTGACCCTAAGATCCCTCATGGCATCATAACATTGCATTTGCATTGCCTCAAGGATCTTTAGCATCTTGGTTCCCTTTGCCTTTGGGTGGGACTCCTTGTGATTGGTTTGAGATCACCAAGCATGCTTGAATTATACATCATTGTTTCTCTTACTTTTGTTTACTAACCAAAAGCACAAAAATGTATCACTAACATCTTTTGTTTGAAGCTTGAGTATCATCCAAGACACTTTGTGGGTTCTATTTAGATGATCAGTCAACACAAGGGAATGGCTTGAGATACTTCCAACAGGTTCAAATGGGGTCTATTCGTCAGTCAAAACGTTAATCGTGAAGGAGCAAAAGTTTGTTCATGAGCTGTCATGCTCGCTAGGCGAGCATAATGGGTCGCCTAGCGGTCCCAAGAAAAGCCACCAGAATCACCTACGCTCAGAGGAATTTCTTGAACTGTCATGCTCGCTAGGCGAAGCCCACATGTTTAAAAAAACGAGAAACAAAAAAATAAATAAATAAAATAAATAAAATATAACAGAAATTTTTTGGACTTGGGCCTCTCTCATTTGAGCCCACAGGTCCACAAAAATCAGGTTATAAATTCAGAGTTTCAGTGAAACAAAAGGATTCTATTCCTATTACCTTGGCAGGGAAAAAGATAGTGAGAGAAGAGCTAACAGAGTTCAGAGCAACCTCCAGAGACTTAAGGGAACTCATCGGCAAAGAACCAATTCCATCTCATATAAACCCTCAGATTGCTTTGCAAACCCAACCGGGCAATTCAATTTCATTCGATCTCTCCAGTCAGAGATGGCTTTCCTGGTGTTCCACTTTATTTGTGGGATACCACCTGGAGGTTTATTCCGATTACCTGTACTGACTCACTTTCTTTGATGGTGCTAGCTTGAGAGATCTCTGGGTTTCTTATCTCTTTAATTGTTGTTACTTAAGATCTTTATCTGTACGGTAGATCTCTCGATCCCTTTACTTTTCCCGCATGTTACCGATTTCTTAGGTTTCGTATAGCCTCGTGGCATGTCAATTAAGGTAGCGCGGTTCCTTCATCTAAGACTTCCTTTTTGCATAAGCATCCCTAAAACCCCAAACTCATTGATTTTTCTTCTCCTAAGAACACGTTATCTCCTTCTACTACAGGCGAGTAAGTCTCCAAAGGTCGAGCATCCGGTAGATTGCGTAGTAACGTCGTTCACCCCAAAACACAACCCTTACCCCGTAGGTGGTCGAACTACGTTTTGCTATGATTTTCATCCCAGATGAGATACGTAGGCATAAGACGCGATGTCTTAGCGAGCACACTCCTCTTTAACCCATAGGTAGCCGAGCTACGAAGACTCTGATTCTCAGATTCAGATGAGATACGTATGCAGTGGATGCGACGTCCGTGCGAGTCATTTTCTTTTGACCCTTCTTTTAGTAAGTAGTACATTAGATAAACATACACGCTTTTCTCATCCCTTCAATCATGTTTGCACAAATAAATTTTCAAAAAAAAAAAAACAACAACCTTTGCAACAAATGTGAAAAGGGCTCCCTAGGAGTACCTAGGATGTTTTGGGTGCCTAATACCTTCCCATTGCATAACCAACCCCCTTACCCAGATCTCTGACATTTTTACTAGTTTTTGATTCGATAAAACTTTTAGGTTTTTGTTCGCTTTCTAACCATTCCTTTGGATAAATAGAAGTGCGGTGGCGACTCGACTTTGTATGATTTACCTTGGATTTAGTCAATATCTCTAATGGTAACGAATACCCCGCTACAGGGATGGAGTTTCAAATCTATATATTCTTCGATTTAGGCTTCGATTATGAAGTATAAATACCTTTTGAGGAGGACTATTTCTGGAAGAATTATTGCTAAACCTATAGATTCTTATCTTTGGAAAGCCATTGTTGAGATGCGTCCTAAGATCGAATGTCTTTATTAGGAGTTTGGAAGTGGGAATTCTATCAATGTGTGGAACGATGCATGGGTTGCGTTGGGCGTGTTTCTCAAAGATCATGTGCAGCCTCAAGTCATTTCTAGGACGTCATCTTCGCGTTTCCTACTTTTGAAGGGTGCTGGAACTGGCATTTGTTGAACATATTATTTCCTCCGACCATTTTAGATAAAAATTAGTGTCATTCCTTCTCCTCTGGACACGAAAGACTCGGGGGATATTTTCCTTTAGGGAGGCATAAAGACTGGTAATTTCTCTATCTCTAGTCTTTACTCCATCCTCAGTAACCATTTTGAATATTCTTCCTCCAAATGATGGAAGACTATGGAATGTTCAAGTGCTCGAGTGAATCAGCTTTTTCATCTGGAAAGTGTTTCATAACAACATCATTACCAACTCTTATCTTAATCATTTGTAGCTGCGAAACAACGTGTGTTATATATGTGGTGATCAAACGGAGTCCGTTTTACACGCTCTTTGGGATTGCATCACTCCAAAGTTTAGAATCAATTAGTGAGTATTAACCATAAAGGCCTCTTTTTATCTAGACCTTTTTCTGAATGGTTGGTTCTCAATTTGATGCAGTAGCTGCATCCGACCTCTTATGATTAGGATGTTCTGTGGGCTACGGGATACCACTTCATTTCGTCGTGGCGGAATAAATGGATTCATGATCCTAATTTTGTGCATCCTAATGTGATTGTTCCTTTAAGTTGTGTAGTTATATGTTGGCAAATAAGAAATGGAGATTTAGTGTCATATATGGATTACATAACCATGACTTGTGTGAAAAGTTAGTCGGTCGTCCAATTGTGTGTCACCTCATGCCGGAAGAGAAAGAATGCGTTTCAAAAATGACATTGAATTTTGTTCAACCGAAAAACATACTTGAAACTTTGAAATGTAAAAGACCCGAGAATATCTCAAATATCATGCAAGTGTACAATATTCCATACCAGTATAACAAGGCCCTAATGGGGGGATAAAAGTGAAATGCAACAACTATTAAAACTTTTGGATGATAACAATTATATTTACAGGTACCGAGCGTCCGAGGATAGAGTAACCATTAGAGATATATTTTGGAATCATCCTCATTCCATTAAGTTGTTCAACACGTTTCCTATTGTGCTCATCATTGATTCAACCTATAAGACCAACAAGTACAAACTTCCACTATTGGAGATGGTTGTTATTACCTCTACTAAGATGGCCTACTCTGTCGGGTTTGTATTTCTAGAGAGCTAAAAAGAGGAGAATGTTACTTGGGCTTTAGAGGTGTGTCAGACAATGTTGAAGGACGAAGAAGAGATGTTGCAAGTAATTGTTACCAACCACGATACCGCTTTGATGGATTCGGTTGCAAAATTATTTTCTACTTCTTATGCATTACTTTGTAGGTATCACATGAATTTAGGTTATGGATGAGAGATAGCACTATCATTATGAATGATCCGTTCTTTTATAATTTTGTTTCTTCTTATTTTAATGCCTTATTTCCATCATTATTATATATTTTTAATTTGGGGTAGTTCTAAAGGAAAAGCTCTATTCCCTTTTCTAGTTTGGGTTTCTTGGGTATTTGTCTAGAATGTGGTGCTAGTAAGTTGATATGTTATGTCGTTAACGTTTACTCTAAACCACAATTGTCTAGGATGTGGGATCACCTTTGTTCCCTCAAATTCATCTTTGGTGGTGACATTCAGTGTGTCATAGGGGATTTTAATGCAACCTTGTCTCTAGATGAGCGGAGAGGTAATGTTGGTACGTTGGTGTCATTGCATAATGTTGAATGTGTTATTTTCTCATCCTTCATTGCTCATTTGGATTTGCTGAACCATCCTCTTTTTGGTAGAAATTTTACCCGGTTCTATCATCGTGGGGGGAGGTTAGTAGAATCGATCAAATCTTGATCTCTGATGGTTGGTGGACCGCTTTAGGGCACACTACTCAATATGACCTCCCTAGAGATGTGTTTGATCATTTTCATATTATCCTGAAATATGATCATCAATTATAAGGACCCAAGCTTTCAGGTTCAATATCCATTGGTTGTCTCATCTTGACCTCCCTGATCTGGTATCTAATTCTTGGCTTTCATCATCCAATGATGGCTGAAAGGATTTTACCCTTTTAGGTAACCTTATACCCCTTAATGCTGATCTTAAAATCTAGAATAAGGGGTATTTAGTAATCTTGATGCTCAGATAGATTCTCTTAGGAGTGTAGTGAATGACCTGGATCTTTTAGCTGATATCCATATCCCTCCTCTATCTGAAGTATAATCTATATCAAAAGCCCTTGTTAATCTCTGATATTTACTTCCAATACGAGACTCTCAGTTGTGTCAAAGAGTAAAGGTTATATGGTTGTAGGAAGGTGATGCAAATTTTGCCTTCTTTTATGCCTCTATTAAGTGTAGACGCTTAAGGAACTCCATCTTAGCCCTTAAGAAATGCGAGGGTTGTATTGAAGGGTTGGCAGAGATCCGGAACGATATTTTATCTTACTTCGTAAAGAGATTTAAAGAGTTGGATATTACTCATCCTAGACTTGATGGGGTGGCTTTCAAGACCATATATGTTGAGGATAATTTGGCTCTGACATCTCTTTTCAACCTTGACAGGATTGAAGAAGTTATGTCTAAGCGTGATGGGAATAAGAGTCTAGGGCCTGATGGATTTAATTTCTCTTTCTTTAAAAGGTTATATAATATTATGATATTATATGTGGACATAATGTTTAATGAATTTCATCGATTTTCATCTCTCCCTCATAGCTTCTCCTCGTATTTTGTGAATCTTGTTCCCAAAGTTAAGAATCCTGCTTCCTTAGGTGATTTTAGACCCGTCTCCTTGGTAGGTTCCCTCTATAAGTTGGTCGCCGAAGTTCTGGCTTAGAGGTTGGGAGCGGTTATGGTTAAGTTGATTAGTCCTAACCAATATGCCTTCTTCAAAGGTAGAATATTGGTTGATGGTATTGTAGTTGTTAATGGGGTGATTAATCTGGAAAAGAGATCTAAGAAGGAATGTTTCATTTTTAAAGTAGTTTTTGAGAAAGCGTACAAATCAGTAAGTTGGAGCTTTCAGGATTATATGCTTATGATATTTGGTTTTAGTTTTAAGTGGATATCTTGGATTAGAGTTTGTTTCTTCTTTGGTAATCTTGCGGTTCTGGTTAATGGTTCCCTAACTCCTGAAATCAAGATTCAAAGAGGGTTGAAAGAAGGAGCCCCCCTTGATCCCTTCCCTTTTCTCCTTGTGGGTGAAGATCTAAGTGGATAAATTTAGCGAGCTACAAATCTCACTCTCCTATCTGGTTCTAAGAAGGACGGTCCTTTGATTTGGTTTGATAAGGCTCTTTCTAAGAAGGTTGGATCAGGTTGTTCGACCTCCTTTTGGAAAGATCCTTGGCTTGGTAGCACTCCCATTATTAAATTTCCTAGACTTTTCCTCATCTCTAAAATTCAAGACTAAAATGTGTCATAGGTTTGTAGATTAGATCAGGGATGTTTAATTTGGGATCCTATATGGAGATGTTCTTATTTGTGTGTGCAAGAAGAACCTCTTGTTATTGAGTTTGTCTTTTATCTTCAAGAGGCTTGTCTCTCTACAAAGCTTTATTTGTGGAGGTGGAGCCATTCTAGAGTTTGCCCATTCTCTATGGCCTTCGCTTATCAAACCCTTGTTGAGAGTAGTTCTACACCAATTTAGAGTGTCCAGTTTATGCTTCTAAATCTTTTTGTTGTTTGGGATAGTTGGGTCTCCAATATGGTACAAGTCTTCTCTTTACAACTTTTGCGAGATAGATTTCCTTCTAAAGAAAATCTATTTAAGCATAATGTTATTAGTGATCTTACCGGGACTCTATGTATTTTTTTTGTGGGGATCATATAGAGTATGTATCTCATTTGTTTGTGACACGTAGTCTGGTATAGGATTTTCGGGTGGTAATTAGGTGTGCATTTTGGGGTAGCTTTATTCTAATTTGTCACGTTGTATTGTGGACTATTTAGTTGGCTCGTAATGATAAGTTATTCACCAATCTATCATCTAATGTGAAACATTTGAAGGATAATGTATTTTTTGACGTGGGGTTAGCTTCACCATAAGTTTCAGTTGACTTCAAAATTTTATCATGTGTCTTATCTAATAATGGATCGACATTCTCGACTTGGCTCGATATTCTCGACTTGGCTCCTTGGTTTATGTGGCTGATGTTGCTTTCTTTGTCTCTCGTTATCTTCTTGGTGGATCCTTGATTTGAGATTTAGCTTGGTGCATTTTGGAACGTGGTTTTTCTACGCTAGTTTTTTTCTTTATTTTGTTTTTGTTATTTGTTATCCTTTGACATTACTTTTTTTGTTTGACACTTCTTATGTCTACGTTATTATTATTATTTTTTTAGCTTTAGCCTTTTTAATATATTATTTTACCACTTAAAAAAGTATGTTGTGTAAGGTAGAGTATGATTCCAGGATTCATTTACTACTAAAAAGGTATTTATAAATATATCCGGTCAAAAAAGTTACAATAATTTTTACACTTTTACAATTGAAAGATTCAACTCTTCACTTTTGTATAAGTATAAAAAGTGAGAATAAAATAGCAATCATTGTATACTTTGAATTCAAAGATAGCAAAACTAATCTGAAGCTTCGACATGCATGTAGAATGTTCCATTAGCTTTCATCATTGTTTTTGCACAATGTTTTGGTTCTTCTTTTCTTGTCTTTTCTCCAATCTCCAAATAGAACACCAACATATTATTGAACAACGTTTCATCAATAGTCTCTCCAACAAGTTTCCGATCAATCTGAATACCAAAAAAAAAAAGAGAATAAAAAATTCAATACATGGAAAATCAAATAAATAAATAGATTCTAAATAATATAAAAATGTAAAACAAAAGAGAATACCATTGCTAATATTGTATCCATTACTTGTCTATTCAATTTATCATAAACCTGAGATAAATAAAATGTAGTAAACTCAGTTAAAAAATCTAAAGAAAAATAAGTAGAGTAAAAAAAATATTTAATAAAACATTCATGACAAACCAAGTCATAGAAGGATAAGAAGCTAGTTTCTTGAAGAGAGTTCTTTGGGAGATAGTAAGTTTCAAGATACAGAAAAAACTTTGAGAGGCGATTGGTCATAGTTTTATGATTTGACCATCTTTTCAGCAATTCTCTTAACAAGAGTTCATCTTTCTTTCCTTGCAAAGATGGCAAAACCTAGTGATAACAAAATCATATAAGTTCTATGAGCTACAAACATTGGATATTATATATATGATGAATTTTTTTAAGAGTAATAATACTCACAGTTGATCTGATGTAGTCATAAATCACTTCTTTGTACTTATCATACACTTGTTTGGAACAATCACGTGTACAAATATTGTAGATGTTTCTGCATTAGGATATAAAAAAATATGGAATCAAAAGAACTAAACCTAAAACAAAAACAAGCAAAAAGGAATTGAAACGTACGTGTATATCATTATGTTATCCTCAGAACTGAGGTGAGTATCAGGTAAGCCTTCTAGATTGTTCAGGAGCTTCTTGATGCGTTTCTGCACATAATTCCACCCTTCTTCAAAGTCGATTCTCGGTTCAAAGCTTGACATGTTTGTGAATTTGAAGAAAAATACCTAAATCTGCACTCAAATGAATACATGTCGATACTGATAAATAAGATAGATATTGATTGAAAGAAATTCACAATAACATAGAATTGAGAATCAGAGATGTCTTGGAGAATTTGTAGAAAGAGAAGGCACATACATGCAAGACTAGGTGAAAGCTATACCTATTTTTGCTCTCGTTAGGGTTTTATAGGAGAATATATCTATCTATTTTACAACTGAATCCCAACAACTTAGCATATAAACCAGGGTGTGGGCCACTTGAAAAGATATAAAACTATCAAATCTATCTATCTATATATAAAACCTAATCAAGTATTATCTTATTTCAAATATTTTTATAGGAAATAGTTAGAAATAATTTTGACAAAATTTTAAAATCTATCGTTACAAAAAAAGAAAAATTAAATACGTATTTTTATTTATGAATAACCCAATTTAAAAGAATTTTATTGGATAATCGTGAGTTCAATTATGTATTCAATGAACGTTTATGGAAATTGTTTTTAAATCGTTTTGTTTAAGTCAATTTTGATTATCTTGTATTTGACTTACATTAGAAGTAATCAAACCTTAGTGATATCTTTTGAACTCTCTTCGTGTTGTGTTTTGCTTCCGTGTTTTTTAAAATCTTTGATTTCGTTTATGGGACCTAAAATATTTTTAAAATTGTCTTTTAGAATATGTCTGTTCAACACCCTTTCTAGACCTCTGTGTCTATATTTTCACCTAACAATTGGTATCAGAGCAGCGCTTTTGATCAAAGTCTTGTGACTCTAAAATTTGAGGATATGATTCCTTCGATTCTAGATGAGTTTTTCTATCCGTTTGGGAGCTTATGCAATTCAATAAATTCCAACTATGTTACATTTATTTACTAATGTCTGATCATTCATTGCATGCATTACATAGATTATCATAACGTAAAAGCTTACTAGTGTATTCTTCAAACATTAATTGTATTTAAGATATTCTCTAAGTTTAGTTTGATTCATCTAGGATTGAACTGACAATATTTTGAGGTACGTGCAGCGTAACCAGAAACCTGAACTATGTCTTAAAGTTTGTTCTTGATTAATCCTACTTAAATATTCATGCATTCATATGACAAAGTGCTTGGAGTTTTTGAGAGATAAAATAAAAAACAAAAGGCATCTTCTAAGTGACCTATTCTTTCAAGGTCAACGAAAAAAGAAAATGAAGACAGTTCACGACATTGACATTGCTCTCTAAAGTTTCAATGACTACAAAAGACTCAAGAGTAAAATTGTGTTCCTTAAAGTTCTAATAATCATCAAAGAGTTGAATCAGCTATTCGGGATTGACAAGATGTATTAATAAATGATAATTGGAACATCCTTCGCACAAGTTCATCTGAAGTCTTGTCAAGGAGAGTCTGATAGTATTCTTCCTACGTGCAAAAGGAGTCGTATCCAATTAGTGTATGATTGATCATATTTTTGCTTATGATATTCTTGTTGTTGATTACTAACCATTTTTGTATGCAGCAAGTTAAGCCCATATCTTCTAAATTTGTATGATCGTTCAACCCTTCTTTTAGTTCTTTTTTAGTATGCATGGTTGTAATAATTTATGTGTTATCTGTTTGAAATGTGTATGTGATATGTTTGTGCATCTCATGTTTCAATCATTCAATCATTCCATGCATCAATTTAATTTTATTTCGTTCGTTCATTGTATTTACATGTGCATCATTCATCCATTCATGCGTCACCATTTATTTCTAGCATTAAAAACTATTTTGGCATTTGCATCAAAGTTATTTATCATTAACATTGTAAGGCCCTATTTTTCATATAGGATACTTTACCATATTCTACTGATTAATTATGTCTATTCGTAGATTTATTTATTTGTTGGAATGTTTGTGGGGGTGTGAGTCCTTAAGTTAAGGGCATCTTAAAATAGTAACAGATATATAGAATAATTTAGAATTATTTTATTAAGTAAAATAATAGTTTTGTTATATTATTTAGTAAAAATAAGAAAAATGGAGTGACTGGGCCAAATATGAAAATCTAGAAAAATCAATGGGAGGAAGGAGAAGAAGTATTTTAAGTTGGGCCAAGTTCATAATTTTGAGAAGTTTAATCCTAAGTATAAGTTTAGAGATAAACCTAGGTTTAGGGGTAATTTTTACCATACGTAGAATTTGGAAACAAAAGAGGAGGAGACAAAGTTGACTAGAGGTAGAAGGAGAAAAATTCAAGGGATAATTTCATTGCTTGCTAGGGAAATTAAGGTAAGGGGGATATGTACTTCTCTAATGGGTGTTAAGCATGGGGGATAGGTGGATGGACCGTTAACCTCCTTAGGATTGAGTGTTTTGATTCATAATTCTAAATTGTGACGCTATGATAGTTGTTATATGATGATTGTCGTGTTTTCTCATGAAACAATGTCTGAATTGTGACGCTATCCAGTCTTTGGAGGATTTGGTGAGGGATTGTATGCTAGAATAAGGAGGTGCTTGGGATAACTATTTGTCGTTGATTGAGTTTACCTACAAAAAAGTTTTCATTCAAGTATCAGAATGGCATCATACGAGGCGTTGTATGGTTAGAGGTGTTGAACTCCTTTGTGTTGGTATGAATCATGCGAGAGTGCTGTGGTTAGACCTGAGATTGTTCAACAAACAGATGAGAAGTTCAAGATGATCCAGGAGAAAATGAAAGAATTGTAGAGTCGCCATAAAAGTTACCATGACAAGAGGAGAAAATCACTTGAGTTCCGGGAGGGAGATCATGTGTTTTTGAGGGTTACACCGGTAACTGGTCTTGGTCAGGATTTGAATTCTCGAAAGCTTGCATTGCATTTTGTTTGATCCATACCAGATCTTGGGAAGGATATGAGATGTGGCCTATCATTTTTCTTTGCCGCCGCCACTTGCTAATCTTCATCATGCGTTTCGTGTGTCTTAGTTGAGGAGATACATTCCGGATCCATCCTATGTGATCCAAGTGGATGAAGGAGAATAGCGATCCAAAACGCAACGGAATTTAAAAATTTCTCCTTTAGTGATCCTTACGAATGGGCATGATCAGTGATAGAATCGTTACCTCTTGTGGCGATTGTAACCTTTGATGTAGATCTACGGAGCGATCACGAACATTGAATTATGATAACGCCTCTACTCAGTCCACACGAACGGATTCCTTCGATCTCAGTGCTAGCTGCTACGAATGAAGGCTTTGAGTGAGAGAGAGAGAGAAATGAAATTTCAACTGCACAAATGCTTATACACAAGGGTTCTATTTATAGAACCACTTGTGTGGGCTGCAAGTTAAAAAGCCCACTCAAGTGTATGTGGCCCATATCTTATAATATGCCAAAATTACTTAAGTGCGTGGTACCTTACCATATTTCGTATTCTGCTTAAGTACACCGTACCTTACGATGTTCTACAATTCACTTAAGGACACCGTACATTACGATATTCCTTAGTTACTCTATCTCTCATCAATCCGTCCTTTTGTGTGTGACCCTGTAGGTTTTTGCGACATTGGTAATTATATTAAATCATGTATTTAACATAATAAACAGTTAGCGGTATCTAGCAACACATCACTGCTACCCAAGACACGAAAGTGTCATGTGATCTGACAAATCCTTTTGTGATAATACTTATGTGTACAATTACCCTTTTGCCCTTATGTCTATATTGAACACAAGGCATATACTGTGTCATCCTTGTCCAGTTCAATATTGGGCCCATAGACATTTATCTTGTTACGCAGGATGGGAAAATTCCATCTAGGTCACTCATGTCCCTTAGCATGCTTCTTGGAGTACCCATCAATTATCTTTATGGTCATTTAGTTACGGACAACGTTTGATCAGCAATAAGGCACTCGACTCTACATCTAGGGTCCATAGTGGTTTCAGGTCGAAGGGTGGTATACACCATTATCACCATGAGAATAACTTATGACACTTTGCATAACATTCTATATAATATTCTCATAGCGGGTCAATCCAGTATAAATATTAATCTTAATATTCATACCTATGTTTAAGACTTGATAACTCCTTATCCATGATCCATGAGATATGATCATCAGTCTATATACATAATAGTCTTAATGCTTTAATTTTATCCCACTTCACAATAAAGCTCGACTATGGATACTTTAAGAATAATGTCCTTATGTTTAATGTGATCTCATGATTAAGTCATACTTGATACATTAAACGGACTATCTATTCTAGGGACTTTATTAGACAAACATAATAAAGAAAAATCATTTTATTATTAATAAATAATTAGATACAAGTACCAAAAGTATTGGCCTCTAGGACTTACACCAACAGTGGATGATGTGCAGATGAGAGATAACCTGACTATGGAGGAATCACCCATACAAATAGAGGATCGAGAGGTGAAGAAGTTGCGGGGTAAAGATATTGCCTTGGTAAAGACAATTTAGGGAGGACCAATTTGTGGGAGCATGACTTAGGAGTGTGAGGAGCATATGAAAGAGTCGTATCGTACTCTGTTTTCCTTGGGAAATTTTTAAGGATGAATATTTCTTAAGTGCATGAGAGTTGTAGCGCCTCGTTTTTCATATAGGATATTTTACCGTATTCTACTGATTAATTATGTCTATTCATTGATTTATTTATTTGTTGGAATGTTTGTGGCTGTGTGAGTCCTTAAGTTAAGGGTATGGTAAAATAGGAATAGGTGTATAGAATAATTTAGAATTATTCTTATTAAGTAAAATAATAGTTTTATTATATCATTTAGTAAAAATAAGAAAAATGAAGTGATTGGGCCAAACATGAGAATCTAGGAAAATTAGTGGGAGAAAGGAATAAGAAGTATTTTAAGTCGGACCAAGTTCATAATTTTGAGAAGTTTAACTCTAAGTATAAGTTTATGAGATAAACCTAGGTTTAGGGGTAATTTTTACCATACGTAGAAATTGGAAACAAAAGAGGAGGAGGCAAAGTTAGCTAGAGGTAGAAAGAGAAGAATTTAAGGGATAATTTAATTTCTTGCTAAGGAAATCAAGGTAAGGGGAGATGTACTTCTCTAATTGGTGTTAAAGTATGAAGGGTAGATGGAGGAACCCTTAACCTCCTTAGGGTTGATTGTTTTGATTTATAATTATGAATTGTGACGCTATGATAGTTGTTATATGATGACTGTCATATTTTCTCATGAATCAGTGTTTGAATGATGATTTGTGGTGTTCATATGCATGATTGTATGACTGAAACTATATTGGATTTACCTTGATTTTATATGTATGAAAATCTATCGTTGATGGATGTTTGAAGGTTGTGACCTTAAGTGTATTAATGGTGATTTAGAGATAATAAACACAGTGTATTGTTGAGTTAGATGTTAAGAGATGTGATAAAAATCCATGTTTTTTTCATGTACCATGATGTAGGGTAGAATTTGGGACTGTGAGAAGTCAAAACTTGGGGTTTGGGGTCGAATGGACGACTAAAAGCAAGAGTGATCGCACAAAATCGTGAGAAAATGGGGTTTTCTGGCCTCTTCTATGGGCGGCTGTAGAAGCCATATGGTTTCTATACCATAGGTGAGCCAAAAATGGGTTTTTGGCTGGGAAGCGCTACGGCTGCCCGTAGCAGCTCCCTGGATTTTGTACCAAGTGAGATATTTTCAAGCATAACTCTAGTTTCGTAACTCGGAATTAGACCAGGTTCAAAGTGTTCGAAAGTTAATGCAAATTAATATCAATTGGTAATATTTTAAGAGGATGATTATGTTAAATGTTTGATGCTTTGAATATTTGAAAGAAATGCTGAACTTGAAACTTGTTTTATCTCCCGACGGTTATTACCGTAACTTTTGATCCGTAAGTCCAAATGAGTTTCCATTTGAATTGTTAGAAAGATAATGCAATTTACCATCGAATGGAACTAGTTTCAGGGAATGATTATGTCGTGAATAAATGAATAATTGATGAGAGTTATGTGTATTTGATGATGTTATGATGTTGAGAATGTTAATTACAATTGGTTAACAATGTACACATTGAAAATTGATGATGTAGTTATAATGATGTGGTTATAATAATGTTGTATGGAAGATGCTTATATGTTTCGATGATGATTTTCTGAGCATGAATAATTATGGTGATTGTAAAAAATGTTGCATATTTAATTATACATATGCTATGTTTATGTTGATTATGTTCTTGGTGGCATACATAGTTAGAGAGGGGCCAATATGTATGTGTTATTGTTGCATGCTTAGAGCCCATGCATTCATGTTGTCGGAACTTTAGTTCTTTTTTGTGAGCCTCAATCCTATGATGATGAATCGGGTGCAAGTATCTAATTCCTATTATGGGATATTAGTGAAGCATTACCTATGGTGATGGTATCAATTTGGCGTGCTCCGGTTCCAAGAGGGAATTTGATCATATGGTGGGATCAGGGAGTAAAATTAAAACGAGTGTTCATTTTTGGTACCACGTGCATGTCGAGTTGGTGTTGAGTACATTGTATAAGTATTGCATTTGTATTGATTGTTGTTTATGTGTTGTTGGATAAGAATACTTAATATGTTGGTGTTGATTGAGTAATATGTATGTTGTTGTTATGTGATAATCTACTCCCTCTTATTTTCACCGTTAATTATTGAAGTGTATTCTCACCCTTTTACTTTAATGTTATCCATCATGAACAACTTGCAGATACTCATGAGTAGCATTGTTGAAGTAAGTGGAAAATAGCTCTTGGAGTAGCTTCCATTAGTTATCGTTTTTTTAGTAGGGTCTTTCTCATATTATGTAACATTGGGCTGGGAACGTTTTCTTTTCACTTGTTTTGTTTTGTTTTGTTGAAGTTACTATTTATGTTTTGTTGATATCTTAAAGTTATGGTGAGTTGAATAATACATTTTTTTGTTGCGTTATGAAAGTTGAAGTTATGAGATTAAATGTTATAGATTTTAATATTGTGTTTATTTGATTTAATAATGATTCCGCTGTGGTGATACCCTAAGTGAAGATGAGCATGCGATGACAGGTTCTAAGTTGTTATGTTATAACCCGTGTTACGGAGCAAGCTATGTTTGATTGTGCATGAAAACCTGAATGGTTGAATTTTGTTTAATTAAATTCCATATTGAATTGTATGCGGAGTTTAGGGTGTTATAAATATCACCATTATAACTTTTACATCTTATTAAAATCAAATTTTCATGCATTGAAACTTTCTTAATTTTTTTTCAAAATTTAACTTCTTGATTCAAGTCACCATTATAACTTGATTAGAATCATAAGTTTGGAATTTGTTGAGTTTTAGGCTATTCAATTTGATTCGAGTCAGGATTTGCACTTGATTCGAATCAAAGTAATTTTTCACTAAAATAAAAACCTGTGATTCGAATCACAGTTGCTACTTGATTCAAATCACATACCCAAAAGTCACGTTATTTTTTATTTTCTTCAGTTTTTTATTTCATTTCAAAACTCTCATCTCGCTAAAACCCTTTTCTTCAAATTTTTTTCATAACACTCATTCATCATCAATCATCATAAACATTCATCTCATATCATGTTCGTAACTCTCAATCATCACCATCAAACCTATTTTTATTCTTCAACCTCATCAATATGTCTTCAAGCTTCCCACAAAAGAATTTGTCAGAAACGAAAAAGGTTAAGAGACGAGTTTCATCGTCAAGTCAATCA
Source organism: Lathyrus oleraceus (assembly GCF_024323335.1). Classification (NCBI taxonomy): domain Eukaryota; kingdom Viridiplantae; phylum Streptophyta; class Magnoliopsida; order Fabales; family Fabaceae; genus Lathyrus; species Lathyrus oleraceus. The sequence continues at coordinate 59,439,686 of NC_066582.1, read as the reverse complement.
CCTCTTCCAATTTCAAAGAAATCCATAACTAAGATTCAAGGAGGCAAAGACTCATTTGATGCTAGAATCTAAAAAAAAAGCAAGTAAACAATCTAATCAAAACCAACCTATCTATTCTATTTAACACAAAGTAAAGCATTTGTTACCTAAGGAAAATTTGAAATTGTACTCTGAGAAGTTTTTGAACAAACAAATTGAACCTGAGTATTATGTTGACAAAACTGCTAAAGTAGATTTAAGGGAGCAATTCCTTAAACCTTTTTTCCAAACATAAGTTATTGAATTTTATTTTTTTTGAACAAAAGGTTTATCCTCACCATGTTAAGACATTATACTAAAACCTTGAGCAGACTACTGCAGGAGTTGAAAGAAAGTTTAAAGATCTTTTAGTTAAATTTAGTTATCTTGATTTTATTACACATTTTGATTTGAAGTCTTAGGGGTCGAGTGTCACTATTGTGAGATCACCTGATTATGATATAATTACATTTGTGCAATCAATTACTAAGTCTTTTTTAGATCAACTTGGCATGGAGAATTTCCACATTAGCTAAGTTAGGTTTGATATATGGATTCTACACTAGATTATTGTTAAAGTCTTCTATAGGAAACCAAAGAATTTGGATATGGCAGATAATTTTGACCTTTACTTAATGTGGGATCTTATTTATGATAGAGGATTTATTTGGGTAAAATTCATCATTATAGTGATGCTTAATTGCAAGGAGAATCCAAACAGGTCCTTGTTTTCACATCCTTTACTCAGTTGATTCTAGAGCTCAATGGCATTATGTCTAAGGAAGAAGATATATTAGAAGCTCCAAAGATTCTGGAGGAATCTGGAGTTTCTATGATGAGATATTGCCGTAATAAGGATGGTGTATACTACTATATAGAGAAACCAAACAGAAAGGTGTGTGATGATCGAATTGTGGGGCCAGAGAAGAGTTCTACTAATGAGGCTAGTTCATCTGATGTTGGTGTATTGTCTGCAGTGGCTAGAGCTTATTTTGATGAGTTTTTTTTGTTGGGAAAATCATGGTAGATAATCAGATTCGAGAAGACCAGCTCATGAGTTACATTGAAACTATAGCCAAGGAAGTTGAAGAGGGTCGGGAGAAGATGAAGGAAGAAATCAAGACCAAGATAAAAGTAAGTAAAACGCGAGTCATGGATGAAGTGGAAATTGTGAAAGGTGTTGGTAAACATCTTTGTAGTTCCACTTTTGTTTTTGTTGTTGATCCTTCAGCTGTTGATACAGAGCCTACTATTGTTTCTTATGATTCTACACATACTGTGCCTTCTACTGACCTTGCAGCCGATTTACCCTGATATTTTTTTCTTTTCATGCCTATCATATCATAACATTTGAATTTTGGATAATTATTGTCAATTTCGATTGACTTATATTGTTTTGTGATATTGACACTATGTTTTGATTATGTGCTTTGTGACACGTTTCAGTCACATATTTTATGGTATCTCTGTGTTTCTTATATGTTTTCTTTATCTTGATCATTTTGTTTAAATTATGTTATTTACGATAGCTGGTATTTATTGCGAGTTATGTGGTGTATGTGTAGTTCACTAGTATGACATTTCTATTTTTTATTTTTTATGTTATTATGAATTTAGTTGTTTGCATTTTTTCTCTTTCTTTTTATTTTATTTTTATATTTGTCAAAGGGGGGGAAGTTATTGAGATATTATCGATATTCACTTGAATTAAGTTTTTAATGCATGGGGATCTTTAGAGCTCAAGCAATGTGTTGTACGCTCATCCATAGTGCACTAAGGAAATTCACCAGATTCATTTTATCTTCAAATTCCAAATAATCGCTCAAATTAATTGATCAACAACAATCGACAATAATATCTCCAAATTCTCTAAACATAAAAACGGGAGAGACTAAAAGTGAAATCACGTTATTGTACGATATTATATTATTCACTTATTTGTAATTTGCTTGTTATTCAAATATTTGTGTGTTTGTAATTCATTCGCAGTTTGAGTTGTACTGCATTCACTTTGGCTATTTAACATTGTACCATTAAGACCCTTCATCATTTAATAAATTAGATTTTTGATCCATAATAGTGTTCCCTTTTTAGCCTAGCAAGTTGGTGTGTGTTGTTTCATCAGATGTTTCTTGAATCACAGGTTAGAACCCTTAAATCATGTTGTCCAGTAATTTGATTTGAATCACGTGTAGTGTGTGACTCAAATCAAGACTCTTGTGAAAATTGGTATTTTCTTCTGGACGATTTGATTTGAATCATAAAATTAACTTGACTCAAATCACAACCTAATGTGACTCAAATCATGTTGTAAGCTTGACTCGAATCATAGCTCTCCATGAAAGCTAGGATTGAGCTCTTCCTAGTTTGACTTGAATCATGATTTCTTATTGAATCAAATAATAACATCAAAAATCCAATTTTCCATATTAGATTTAAATTGTTGTTTCTTTGATCCAAATATAAGTGTTTGAAACAATGTGGGTGAAATCCACATGGACAAAAATGTGAATTTGTCTTCTCTTTTTTAGTGTGTCTATTCCAAGAACCTTTGAATTTTTCTCTTGTTTTTATAGAACAACTCCTTAAGAGTTAATCAATGTTATATTCACTTATTTTTGTTACACATTGTTCTTGTGTAATTTGTTGATTGTTTTGAGGAAAACTAAAGAGAGTGAATTGATCAATCTTGTATTGATTCATGGTTTATCAAGCTCATGATATCCATTAATAAACAATACTCATTTATCCGATTTTTTTTTTAGAAAACCTTGTGTGTATGTTCTTCATTCACCAACACTCAATTACTTGATCTTGTAAATTAGAGTCTGTATGAGATTCCTTTGGCATTGTTCATCATCTGCATCCTTAGTCTTTTTCCATTGTTGTGGACCTTAATCTCTAAAGATTGAGTGCTTGAGGGTGACTAGTGGTACATTACGGTATCTAATATTTTTGTGTGAAGTCGGTTGTTTGTAACACGTGCATGTATTACTTATTGAATGTAGTTTGGTACTTATTGGTATCTATCAAGAAGCGAGTTTCATTATACTCCATGTAATACTTTAGCGAAGTCTAGTACAAATTGTTTGTAAGGTGGAGTTGGAAGTTTTCCAACTTTGGTGAGATTGTGGAAAGACTGGCGCAAACAAAGTTAGGAGTTGTCCAATCTATGCTTAGCTAATGGAAATCACTCATACCTTAAATTGGTCGAATCAGGTTGATTGCCACATGCGAATACTTGGAGCAGGTTATTATGGATAACAAGGTTATTGGATCAAGATCTTTGGGGGTTTTGTTATTATTAGAAGTTTGAGTGTATGCATCACCAGAGTTAATTATCATGTGATATTTCAATATAATTAAAATGCTTGTATCAAACACATCAAAATTATGGAAGATTGTGACTATTTCCTGACGGTTCTTTAACACCATTGAAGAGTGGAGTAGGAAAAGTGAGGACGAACGCCAATCCACCATATATCTCTGTGTATCTTTTCTCTTTCCCCTTACCTCCTTGATTTTCCAGGATTCATTAATATCATTATAAAATTAGTGTAGTATTGCATCATTTGCATGTCATTTAGGTTAGACCGTGCTTATAAAGATTTGATGTGTAAGCTTAGCTTTACGATGCATCAATCTTATTGGATCATCATGAGTTTGATTATGTCTTGAATGAACATCTATGTAAAGTTTTTTTAAATCACTTTATTTAAAGCAACTCTCTTTATCTTGTATTTTACTTTCATTATAATTAATCAAATCCTTAGTGATATCTTGTAATAATTAAGTTGGTTTAAAATTGTCTTTTTGGGATAGGTCTATTCAACCCCCTCCCCTTTTAAACCTATTTGTGTCCATATTCTCACCCAACAAGGGGCTATTTGGTAATCTTGATGCTCATATAGATTCTCTTTGGAGTGTAGTGAATGACCTGGATCTTTCAACTAATATCCATATCCTTCATGCACCTGAAATGGAATCTATATCAAAATCCCTTGCAGATCTTTGGTCCTTACTTTGGATAAAGGATTCTCCATTATGCCAAAGAGTAAAGGCTAGATGGTTGAAGGATAGTGATGGAAGTTCATACTTCTCTCATGCCTCTGTTAATTCTAGAAATAGAGGGAACATCATCTTAGCCCTTAAGAAAGGAGAGGGTTATATTGAAGGGGTGGTAGAGATCTGAAACAAGATTTTATCTTACTTCTCAAATAGATTTAAAGACCCAGATATTACTCATCATAGACTCAATAGGGTGGCTTTTAGAGCTTGTGTCTTCTTTGTTAATCTTACGGTTCTGGTTAATGGTTCCCCAACTTCTGAAATAAGGATTCAAAGAAGGTTGGAACAAGGAGACCTCCTTGATCTCTTCCTTTTTCTCCTTGTGCCAAAAGGTCTAAGTGGATTGATTCAGCAAACTACAAATCTAAATCTCCTGTCGAGTTTTAAAGTTCACTCTTCTAATTTGAAGGTTTATTATCTCAAGTATGCTTATGATACCTTAATCTTGGTTGAATAGTTAGTTGCGGATCTTTGGACAATCAAAGCTACCCTACGGAGTTTTGAGCTTACCTCGGGTCTTATGGTTATTTTTCATAAGAGCAGTTTGATTGGGATTAATGTTGACCTCTCTTTTCTTCAGTTGGCTGAAGGAATTTTTCACTACAAGATTGAGACTCTACCCTTCCGCTATATTGGGTTACTAGTTGGAGCCAACCCTAGGTTGGAGTCCACCTTGGAATCCCTGCTGAATTTGGTCAGGAAGCTACTTAACTCGTGGTCCCCTTGATATGTTAACTTAAAGGGTATGATTATTCTCCTTAATTTTGTCCTTAATGTTGTACATGTCTTCTTTCTTTCTTTTCTTTAGTTTCCTCTGAAAGTGTGGAAGGAGTTCGTTACGATCCAAAGGAGATTCCTTTGGGGTGGGGTGAAAGGGATGTGTAAAATTTCATGGATTTGGTAGTTTAAAATCTGCAAATCAAAGAAGTCTAGAGTTCTGAGAGTTAAAGATCTTAGACTGGTAAACCTATCTCTTCTTGTCAAATAGAGATTAGGTTCCTATCAGTACCATCAGGTATTTAAGATATTTTATTTAACTGTTATGGTGCTTCTTCTGTGTTCTCCTGGTATGGAGGTAGTCCTCGAGGGACCGCTCTTGCTCTACCTGGTGGAGAGGAGTGAATTTACTTGGAGCCAAGAAGGGTGATACTTTGATTTATTTTGAGAAGACTCTATCTAAGAAGGTTGTATCAGGTTTTCGACCTCCTTTTGTAAAGATCCTTAGCTCGATAGTACTCCCTTTATGGTTAAATTTACTAGACTTTTCCTCATCTCTAAAACTTAAGACGGGTCCGTGTCGTAGGTTCGTAGGTTAGATCGAGGGTCTTTAATTTAGGATCCTAGATGGAGACATTTTTGTGTGTACACGAAGAACCTGTTGTTATTGAGTTTTTCTCTTATCTTCAAGAAGTTTGTCTTTCTTCGGAGCTCGATTTGTGAAGGTGGATCCATTCTTGAGATGACTCCTTCTCCATGGCCTCCACTTACCAAGCCATTTTCTGAGAGTAGTTCTACACCTGTTTAGAGTGTCCAGTTTACACTCTTAAGTCTTTCTATTGTTTGGGATAGTTGGCCACCCTATAAGGTGTATGTCTTCTTCTAGAAACTTCTACGAGATAGACTTCCTTCTAAAGAAAATCTATTTAAGTGGAATGTTATTATTGATCTTGCCAAGACTCTGTGTACTTTTCGTGGGGATCATGTAGAGTCGGTATTTCATTTGTTTGTGACATGTAGTCTAGTTGATAGTGCCTAGTGTTGGATTTTAGGGTGGTTAGGTATGCATTTGGCTCTACCTATGGATCTTTGTCTTGTTTTTGTGTTTTTTATCTCATTGCATCCTAGGGATAAGTTAAGTGGTATGTTTATTAGAATTTGACATGTTATGGTGTGGACTATTTAGATGGCTCATAATGATAAGCTTTTCACCAATCTATCATTTAATGCAAAAGAGTTGGGGGATAATTGGCTTGAAGCTAGCTTCATCATAAGTTCCACTTGAACTTTTTATCCTTCAATGATTGCCTTCAGAATCCTTTCATATGTCTAACCCAACAGCGGATCAAGATTCTTGGATTGGCTCCCTGGTTTTTGTTGGTGTTGTTTCCTTTGGCTATGGTTCTGTTTTCAGTAGATCCGTGGTTTGAGCTCTAGCTTGGTGCATTTTGGGGCATCATACTATTGTGTAGTTGGTGTGGTTTTCTCTGCTGGTTGGTTGTGATTTTTTTCTAGTGTGTTTTTCTTCTTTGTTTTATTATTGTTTGTTGTCTTTCGGCAGTACTTTCTTATTTTTGGCATTTCTCGTGCCTAGTTATCCTGGTATTTTTTTATGGGCTTTAGCCTCTTTTAATATAATATAATATTATTTTATTATTATCATTAATGGGCATTTCTTTGTTTTACTATGGGCTTATTTTAGGATTGAAAACTATAATATTTATTAAAAGTTTATATACATTTTTTATTATTATTAGTGTTAATTTATAAGAGTTACATCACTATATTAATATATTTTCTATAAATATTATTTTTTATTTAATTTTATATTTTATTATCATCATTAAAATTTTCACTATAAATTAAAAGATTTTATTGAATTTAATTCTTTGTTTTAATGCAGTCAAAATTAATTCTTCATTTCGATGCTTTTATTCTTTGGTATCACTATGTTATTCTTAGGGGTGGCAAAGTGGTCGGTCCGCCCCGTTTAGACTCGTCCTCTTTAAGTCTGTCCAAACATAGGGCGGGACAAGACGGATCAACTTAGACGTCCGAGCTCAAAAGTCAAGCCCACTCCATTTAATAACGAGTTGACGGATTGACAAGTCGGCCCGTCAATTTTTTTTTTTACAATTTAACTTACTACATAATTTATAAAATTGTTAATCATTTACTAAAGAGGTCGAATTTTTTTAACAACGCATAATAAAACTTTAACAAGTCTTAATGTAAATGTCATATTAACATAAGTATAATACCATAAACTTAAAACAAACACACTAAAATCCCAAAATAATCCATTTGGTTTAAAAAATCAACAAGCACATCCTAGTTAAAGAAATATATGGACAAAAATCAAGAAAACAAACTAGCACAATCTAAACAACGACAACCAAGAACCAACAACAAAACACCAATCTTAAAGGCTCCATGACAAACACTTCATCAATCATCATATATGTTACGAACACATGAAGCTTTAGATGATATCATAGTCATTGGATGAAACCTTCCACCATCTCTCTCCTTATCGTCACCCACTATTTAATAATTATCAAAATCAACAACATAAAAATCAGTAGCTTTATCAATGGAAACATCTCAAAAATAAAATAATCCAAGAAAAATCAAAGTTGCATTATTTATAATTATCAAGACAAATAATAAGCACTTAGTTGAGCATTTTAGTATCAAAAAATAAATGAAATGAGAACTCAAATAGAGAAAAATACAAATCAAAACTTTAGAACCCGACTCCAATGACAACGAGTAAAAGAGAAAAAAAATGTATTCTCTATGTTTTAGATAAAAACTTTTTCTACTATGAATGAAGATAAAGAACGAATTAGAGACCAATTAATATCTTTAAAATAAGGTATTTGTGGTTATGTGAAAAATGAATATTATGGTTTAAAGAAATGAGGATTGTTTTAAAAGTAGGTCTACTACAGACCACATTAATATTGTTTTAATTCAAAGTAATTTTTTTAACAAAAAACCCGCGGAAATAACATGTTCCGCCATCGGCCCATTTTAAAAGCGGGTTAGGTGGGGCGGACCAACTTGAGACACTGAGCTATAAATCTCGCTCTGACCCGCCAAAATGGTGGGTTAAATGGACGGGCCCGACGGGCTCAACCCATTTTGCCACCACTAGTTATTCTTTGCATCAAATTTAATTTTTTAATTTCAATAGTTTTATTTCTATGGCTTATTCTTATCAATAAAATATTTATTATAAATTAAAATTGTCACATAGAAATCAAAACATTCTCATATATGTTCAGTAACTCTTAAATTTTTTGACCAATCATTGTTTAAATAAATAATATAAATAAAAAATTAGTATTAATGATATACATAATTATACAAATTTTGAGATAATTTGTCATTAAAAACATTTAGTATCGGATGACAAATATTGGAAATTAATAAAAAATCAATTTATAGATTTATATATCAAAATACATGTAAAAATGGGTGATTAGGCACACAGTTTTTAAACAAACCTTCTATAAGTTGACCTATAATTCTAAAACGTGTATATTTTATTCTCCTACACAAAAAGAAAAATCAACAAAATAGGTGATTATGCACATATTTTTTAAACAAACCTCCTATAAGTTGACCTATAATTCTAAAACATGTATATTTTGTTCTCCTGCAAAAAAAAAGAAAAAAAATCAATATTTTGTTCTCCTACACAAAAAGAAAAAAAATCAACAATTATGAGGACCCATGTCATTTGAAAAATAGAGTATACAAATAGTAAAGATTTTATCATTGAGGGTGTTGGTAGTGATATACCTATTAGAGAAAATGAATTGAGTAATAAAAAGGAATTTTAGAAATATATGTGAATTTAGAGAGAAAAAAATATCATGTCATAAAAATAATAGTACATCAAATATATAATCAGAAGATGAGTGATACAATGCTAAAATATTTAAAATAAGAAATAGTTGGAAAAAAATTAAATTTATGTAAATAAATTATTTTCGCTTAATTATGTTCAAATTATACCATATTCAAGTAATTTTGATTTTGATTGACGTAATATTAATGAGATCATTGAGAAAGACATATTTCTAATCAATTTTGACTTCTTTTTGTCTTAAAAAGAAAGAATATAAATTAGCTTCATTGAATAAGAAGATATAGGGGAAAAAGAAAGAAAAAAAAACTTACTTGGCCGATATTGGACAAATTTTAGAGAAATATGGATTTATGAAATATACAGTAAAAGTGTAAAAGGGATGGGAAAATAATACATTTAAGATTAGTCGTGGTTATAAAGGTGGAGAAGAATGATAAAAATCACTAACATTATAAGTATATTGGAAAATAATAAATAAAAATTTAATTTTTTAAACCAATTTTTGATTGATTGATTTTCTAAAATCGATTTTAATAATTTGAGTGGTTAACAAAATTTAATCGAAATTTAGCTTTTGTTTCAATGCAGCCGAATTTAATTTTAAATGTTTTTTAATCAATTTTAATTGATTGATATTCTAAAACTGATTTTAATAATCTGAATGGTTAACAAATTTAATTGCATTTAATTCTTTATTTCAGTGCAGGAAAATTTTATTCTTGATTTCAATGATGATTTTGTTGTTTGACGTTGTAATATCCCTTAGCCTTTTAAGTGTGCTTTTTTCGTTGTCAGATGCGGTCGATTTAGATAAATTGAGTTCTTAAATGCTCTATTCGTTGTCAATTATTGTCGGTTGGGATAAATAAAGTAATTAATGAACTCATAAGAGATTATTTCTTATTAAACTCAATTGATATTTACTAGTTGACATAAGAAATGACATTTTGATATCATTGGTAAATGGTCATTTATCTATTGGAAGATAAACATCTCATTGTAAGATATTTCTTCATTATAATGAGAGAAAGAGAAGCGAAGAGGAAAAGAGTAGAAAGAGAGAATGCTTGGAGAAAGAAGAATTAAAACTCATGGAAGAATTATCATCATCACCAACTTCTTCTTTATTTAAGGTGAGTTCCTAGTTAGATTTAGCTTTTGAAGATCTTTTCACGAAAACTGAAATTTAGGGTTTTTTGTGTGAATTTTACTAGATGCATGAAATTGATGTTGGTACGTGATTTCTTGTTGTCTTGTATGCTTAAAAGTTTTAATCCATGATATTTGAAGATGTTTGAGCATCATATGATGATGTTTTAGTTGTTGTGTTGTTGTTGGATGGATATCATGCTCATGTTGTAATATCATATGGTGAAACTATGTTATTGTTGTTTCTTAGTATTGGCAAATATTAATTTAATGGAATGAAATGCTCGAGTGTGTTATAACATGTTTTGTAATGGTTAAGATGGTAAATGATGGAAGAAGAAGGGTTCAGAAGTGGAATTTTTAAGAAAATGCAGATGTAAGTCGATTGGTCCTCTTTGTCACGTTGCGAAAAATACCTGAGCATAATGAAAGCTCGAAATACAATAAATTCTCCACCAAAGTTTATTTTGGAAAAGAAAAGTGTTTATAAAACCCTAAAAGAACAAAAATATGGTCGTCACAACCAAATTCAGGTTCATGATTCGGTTATGCGAGAGGAAGGTATTAACACCCCACACATTTGTTGTACTCAACAAGAACCATTTAGCTAGTTTTACGAATAAGAGTTAGCATTCATTTATTTATTTCTTCTGGTTATTAAAAGTTTTAAAGGAAAAATAAAGTGACTAAAATAAGTTTTTTATTAGGGTGTTGTAGCGGTAAATTCATGATCATCAAGCTACGGATAAGCAAGACATCAAATAACAAGAGTCGTCACCGCACTTTTATTGTTTCCAAGAGAAAAGGGAAAGTACGAACAAAACCCAAACAGTCCTCCTTTCTTCATCCAATGAGCATTTATCTCAGACTTCTTCAAGTGAAGAGCTTCATCAATAAGATGTGATCTGGGAATCTTTTCCAATCCACTAAAAGGCACTTTATTAGAAACAGGCGTTCCCAAGAGATGGGCATACTCCTCCAACGTAGGCACAAACTGATAATCCGGAAAAGTGAAGAAACAATAGAGAGGAACATAGAAAATGCACTAACACACTCAAGAGTCCTTCAACCACATCAGCAGACAAGATAGACAGAAGCTTCCCATGACGTTGTCTGAAGTCCAAGGGATCTAATACAAAAGATGCTAGCTTCCTTAACTCTTTCAAGTCGGGATATCTGAAACTGTACTTCTTAGTGTTCCTTCGTCCATAATCCATGGTCTGAAAATATTTGTAAATAACACCTCAGTTCCTTGAAATTTTTGTGTGATGAATGTTATGATGCGCATGAATGCATGAATGCAACAATCACAAATAAGGGATCACACACAAGGCAAGCAAACAAAGGTCAAGGGATGAATCGAGTCATTGTCAAGATCAATCATCCATTTTGATGGATTATGGTTTACACCTTATCAACACCCAAGTTCCATTGATATTGACAAGACTTGATTGGATCAACCAAGAATCAAGGGTTTGTTGTAAGTCACGAGCATGGAGTCTGGGTAAGAACCATCCCAAAGGAGTGAACTAAGGATAGAAATTTGTAGATCATGTTCTAAAAAGTTCCCAGAGTCTTAATTCCGTCTATCAGATATTACAGGTTAGGATGACTGACTCATCAACCCATAATATTCTCAAGAAAAACTCGTCTAAGTGTAGTATCGCATAACAACTGTTATCAAGTCTACACTTGAACAGTCTCCGCACTACGTCCTAAATAGGCCAAGAGGGGATAAATGTTCTACGGTCCTCAGCTTCTAGGACCCCAAATCAGAGATTGTAATGCCTAACCATAAATACTTGTGTGACGTTTCCAAATCCAAAAGGGTCTTGTCATACGGTGAACTGGACCTTATTGGATTTGTAATCGCAATGTCGCGGTTAGCAAGAGTCGCCACCGACTTTTCTTTTATCCCATAAGGAAAGGCGGAAAAGAACAGGAAAGACCTTAATTTTAAATTCTTAGGTTCGGGAGGTACTTTATACAAAGGGAAGGTATTAGCACCCTTTGTATCCATGGTTATCCATGGGCTCTTAATTGCTCAATCATTTATGTTTTCTAGTTTGAAAAAGGTGGTTGAGAATTGTGTGAAAAATGTTTTTGAAAATGAGAATTTAACTTTGTAATGATTCTTGCATGAATGTATACAAAGTGGTTATCTCGTTTGATTTTTTTTCGAAAGTAGTTTAGAAAAATATAATTCGGCAATGATCCTAGTACGGATGTATGCTAAGTGGTGATTTTCCAAAAGATATTTGAAAGGGGTGTGAAAAGCATTTTTTTGTTATGAATGAGCAATTAAGGTTATACCTGTCCGAGGTCTTCCTGGGCATTTCCCATCCTTATGAGGGTAAAACTGTCCTTACTATTGAGAAGTAAGTAGTTTTATCCTGGGGATGTAGAAGGGTCATCGTAGGATCATCGATTGGTCATTGAAGGCAACAGTTGTGAGGATACCTTAGCATTCGAAGGGACTATCATCCTTTAACCGTAGGCTACACCGAAGGGTCATCGAGGGACAAAATGGTATTTTCGAAGGCAACATCCGAGGGACTATGATGATTTTACCGAAGGGTCTTTGCTAAGGATATCCCCATATTCGCGGGACATGACCGTAATATTGTAATCGTGGGGTAATAAAGAGAGGTCCGATACCATTTAATTAAAGTCCATGTTTTAAATTCATTAGGTAATTAGGATGATTAATTAAAATCAATACATTAAGAATCAATACATTAAAATTAATTAGGCAATCAATATGAATCTTCACATTAAAGTGAAATAATTTAGAATCCATCTCCATGAAGGCTTCCCATGCGTAAAGTGGAGTACCTATTTCTTCGGAAGTATGCTAGCCTTTACACCATGAACACACGGATTAAAGCATCGAGGTAAAATACAATTGGAAATTGCACCATAAAATAAATATAACAGCCAGGAACTTAAGCCAAATAATGCAGAATCATCATTAGGTAAACATAAAATGGGCAATAAAAAGGCAAAGCAGCCCCTGGCCCGTTCGCTTCTGCTTCGCCTAGCGAAGGCTCAGCGAAGGCTCGCTGCGGGCTCGCCTAGCGATGAGCTAGCGAGCGGCCACGGGTTTGAAATTATGACCTCAATCAGCAGCATGGCCTATGGCCTCTAACACATAGTTATATGGTTCAGTTTCACAATGTTCAAGCACATTTAAATTCTCATGCAAAGCTTCAAAATGTTTATGAATTCAATTATGATATCCTCCACTAATTAAGAACATGAAGTGGTACCATATGCCAAAAGAGAGTACAAAACGATGTCACATGCAAATTAAGACACTAATGCGGTACCACATGCAAAATAAGAATACCAAGGGATAATCATGTGTAAATTAATATCCTGAAGTGATATCATATGCCAATTAAGAAACTAAAACGATAATAGTGAGGCAAACCTGTTTGCAAATCGAGTTGCAACCTTGAATTGGCGAGCCGGATTGAGTTGGGCGGCGGTAGCTTCGGAGCGGGTAAGCGGCCTTCAGGGTTTCCGCCTTCTGAACTCTTTGGATCAGCAGGGTTTCTGTGTTCCTCCCTCTGGATGCGTGTTTCCGTCCGTCTTCGTCCGTCTCTGTCTGTCCTTTTTCGTGGCAGAAGAGCATGTATTTATAGTAGTGGCAATGGTGACCTAATGGGCTTAAAATGAAGTCCAAAAATTCAAATTCTCGCAAGCTTCGCTAGGCGAAGGAATTGCTCGCCTAGCGAGCAAATTAGGTCTGGGCTTTTTCCTGGATCTGATGCTTCGCTGGGCGAGTGGTATGATGCAATGTTCGCTAGGCGAAGCAGCTGCTCGCCTAGCGAGCAAACTGTTTTGGGCCGCCTGTGGATTGGGCCTGTAGTGAGCTGGGCTCTTGTCCATTTGATACCGGTGCCTTGCCGAACAAGTCAGAGGGTCTTGGAAAATGTTTGGTAATACCAACGGGCAAATTTTGGGGTATGACAGCTGCCCCTGTTCAATATTCTTGAACCGAGAGAGTAGAATGGTAGGTGTCGTTCGTGGTCTGGAGGTGAAAGATTATTGAACACTTAGAATGCCCCAAAAATTTGCACTTGTTCATTTGTCTTGACGGAGATGGGCTTAAAGGTGCCATCCAAGAAACTTGCTGAGGAGATTTCCAGATTGTGTCGTACGTTAGACGATATCTAGAGACATGGGTGTCACACCGGGTCATACATCAGACCGTATAGTGAACCATCCATTATGCTGTTGACTTCGTTGGGGAGTCAGAGTATGCTATACTGCTGGGGATAAGGGATCAGAATGGATCATACGTTAGACCGTGTCTGAATACCAGAGTGAGCTGTTCATTAGGCAGATGACTTTGCTGGGGATGAAAGATCAGAATGGATCGTACGCTAGATCGTATCTGAGTTGCAGAATGAGCCGTACGTTAGGCTGAAGCTGCTGAAAAGGGAGTAGTCGTATACTAGACTACCATTCAGGAATGTACCTGTCCGAAGGTAGCACCTGAGAAAAGGAGTAGCCGTATACTAGACTACCATTCAGGAATGTACCTGTCCGAAGGTAGCACCTGAGAAAGGGAGTAGCCGTATATTCGACTACCATTCAGGAATGTACCTGTCCGAAGGTAGCACCTGAGAAAAGGAGTAGCCGTATACCAGACTACCATTCAGGAATGTACCTGTCCGAAGGTAGCACCTGAGAAAGGGAGTAGCCGTATACTAGACTACCATTCAGGAATGTACCTGTCCGAAGGTAGCACCTGAGAAAGGGAGTAGCCATATACTTGACTACCATTCAGGAATGTACCTGTCCGAAGGTAGCACCTGAGAAAGGGAGTAGCCGTATATTCGACTACCATTCAGGAATGTACCTGTCCGAAGGTAGCACCTGAGAAAAGGAGTAGCCATATACTTGACTACCATTCAGGAATGTACCTGTCCGAAGGTAGCACCTGAGAAGATGGAGGTTTAACTTGGTCGTACATCAAACCATACTTGAGTTGTTGAAGATCAGACTGGATCGTACGTTAGATCGTATCTGAGTTGAAAGAGTCATATGTTGAGCTGAACCAGAATGAACCGTATGTTAGGCTGTATCTGTATACGTTGTACTTGCAATAAATGTCTGGGATGGGCTTATAGATGCCATCGTTAGGAGGATGTCAGAATGAATGTTGATGAGGATGTCCGTCTGAATGGACCTTTGTTTTGCCTATGTCAGGAGGATAATTAGCCTGAAAAATGAGGTTAGCTTCATGCCATGTCATGATGCATGAGATGTTTTATGCTTGCGAACCTGGCATGCATGTGTATGCATGTATATATTATGAAATGATGTAAAGTGTATGATGCGGAATGAAAATTGTATATAGGCATGTGATGTGAAATGATGTAATGAATGCATTAGGCGTCTGAAACATTCTTCCAGGGGACACTACTGGGGAGATAAATCTCAGTCTGCTGGTCGGAGACATTGGTATTGATGGCCCTTCCTTAGCTGGGGATTTGGGTTCTGTCCAACGGGGCCTGGCTGGGGATAGAAGGGATGACCTTTCGGTAGGGCGGTGCCGACCTCTTCTGGGGAATAATTGGTGTTGCCGGGGAATCGAATTAGCAACAGCCTCCTTGGAACGCGTGGTTAGACCTTCTCCTCAACCCTGAAGTCGTGTAGTAATTGCTATTGCTATTTTAGGCATGCATCTTTGTAAATATTGGTCATACTCAAGTGCATAAGTCAATTCAAGTTAAATCAATGGACGTTTACGCAAACAAAACAGAGAAAGTAAGACAAAAGCATCTTTTTGGAAATGAAATTGCATTGATTTTGAAAGAAGGCCTATAAATAGGCAATTTGAGTACAAGGAGACAGAAATCCTAGTAAGAGGAAATTGTCAAGAAAAAGAGAAAGCTATGCAGAAGAAGTCCTATTGATTTTAATTCCACTACTGTCATTATGTCTTCAAGCCTCTCATCTCCTGCTGTCGGATAGAAGTGATTAGCTTGTTCAGTCCTTCGAACTTGGATGAAGCTGACAGAGAACGGGACATAGTCATACGCTTTAATCCCTAATTTTTGCCTGGACCGCCTTTTCAGGTTTTCAGTCCACCAGGATACCCCTTTTTTTTCCCAAGCCGCCTTTTCAGGTTTTCGACTTGCCGGGTGTACATTTTTATATGTTTATCCCTAATTTTTGCCCGAACCCTTTTGGTTCGCCGGGATGCCCTTACTTTTGCCTAGGTACGTCGACCTAGCGGGTCTCTTTTATGCGTAGTATTTTTTAACTATGTCCGCGTTCACAGGATGCGGGAAGTCTTCGCCATCCATTGTAGCAAGTATCATGGCTCCACCAGAGAATACCTTCTTAACTACAAATGGCCCTTCGTATGTGGGAGTCCATTTGCCTCTGGGATCCCCTTGGGGTAGAATGATACGCTTGATCACCAAGTCACCAATTTGATACACCTGTCTCTTGACTCTTTTGTTAAATGCCTGGGTCATGCGCTTCTGATATATCTGCCCATGACAAACAGCCGCAAGTCTCTTTTCATCAATCAAATTTATCTGATCGAGTCGTGTCTGAATCCATTCGTCTTCATCTAAGCCCGCCTCTTTCATGATTCTTAGAGAGGGAATCTGGACTTCCACTGGTAAAACAGCTTCCGCTCCGTAGACTAAAGAGAAAGGAGTTGCCCCTGTCGAAGTGCGTACTGAAGTGCGATAACCGTGAAGAGCAAACGGTAACATCTCATGCCAGTCTTTGTACGTTACTGTCATCTTTTGTATGATCTTCTTGATGTTCTTATTAGCAGCCTCTACGGCGCCATTCATCTTTGGTCGGTACGGAGAAGAGTTGTGATGCTTAATTTTGAACTGCGTGCAGAGTTCAGTAATCATCTTGTTGTTCAAATTAGTACCATTGTCAGTGATAATTCTTTCAGGGATGCCATATCGACAAATAAGACTATTCTTGATGAACCGTGCCACCACATTCTTGGTGACAGAAGCGAATGAGGCTGCCTCTACCCACTTTGTGAAGTAATCAATAGCGACCAGAATGAAGCGATGTCCATTAGAAGCCGTAGGTTTAATCTCTCCGATCATATCGATGCCCCACATTGCAAAGGGCCAAGGAGCTGTCAACACGTTCAATGGAGCAGGAGGCACATGTACTTTGTCCGCATAGATCTGACACTTGTGACAGGTTCTGGAGTGATGGTGGCAATCCGCTTCCATGGTAGACCAATAATACCCTGATCTCAGAATCTTCTTGGCCATTGTATGTCCATTAGAATGAGTCCCAAAAATACCGTCATGCATGTCTCCCATAATTCTTTCTGCTTCCTTTCTATCCACACAGCGAAGCAGAGTCGAATCATGATTACGTTTGTATAATACTCCGTTACTCAGAAAGAATTTAGCGGAGAACTTCCTCAGGAATTTTCTGTCCTTGATGGATGCCCCTTCAGGGTATTCCTGAGCTTCTAAATATCTTCTTACGTCGTGGAACCAAGGTTTCTCCTGTACCTCCTCAGTGTTAAGTCCATAACAGTATGCTGGTTCATCTAACCGTCCAATGGTAATCATGGGAGCTTCACCGTCCCATCTGACTCTGAACATAGATGACATGGTAGCTAATGCGTCTGCCAACTGGTTCTCCTCTCGTGGAATATGTTCAAATGTTATCTCTTCAAAGTATGGGATTAATGTCGTTACCTGCTCTCGATAAGGGATGAGATTTGGATGTTTAGTATCCCATTCTCCTTTGATCTGACTGATTACCAAGGCCGAATCTCCGTATACACTCAAAAACTTGATTCGCCAATCTATAGCAGCTTTGAGTCCAAAAATACACGCTTCATACTCAGCCATATTGTTGGTACAATGAAAACATAGTCTAGCCGTGAAAGGCGTATGGTAACCCTCGGGAGAAATGAGTACAACCCCAACGCCATGGCCCAATGCATTAGAAGATCCATCAAAGACCATAGTCCATCGGGATCCCCATTCGGGTCCTTCATCTGGTTCAGGTTTTTCATTATCAGTAACAACCATGACATCCTCATCTGGGAACTCAAAATTCATAGATTGGTAATCATCCACCGCTTGATGAGCCAAATGATCAGCCAGCATGCTCCCTTTGATTGCTTTCTGGGTAGTGTACTGGATATCGTACTCTGTTAAGATCATCTGCCACCTTGCTATTCTTCCGGAGAGGGCAGGCTTCTCGAACATGTATTTGATGGGATCCATCCTAGAAATCAACAAAGTGGTATGATTCAACATATACTGTCTTAGTCGGCGAGCAGCCCAGGCCAAAGCACAGCAAGTTCTCTCGAGCAGTGAGTATCTTGTTTCACAGTCGGTAAACTTTTTGCTCAGGTAGTATATGGCATGCTCTTTTCGACCAGACTCGTCATGTTGCCCCAATACGCACCCCATTGAATTTTCTAACACGGTCAAATACATGATTAGAGGTCTTCCTTCAACTGGTGGTATCAAAATCGGAGGTTCCTGGAGGTAGTTCTTGATTTTGTCAAAAGCTTCTTGGCATTCGTCATTCCATATCATTTCTTGATTTTTCCTCAGCAATTTGAAGATGGGTTTGCAGGTAGCGGTCAAGTGGGAGATAAATCGAGCAATGTAGTTCAAGCGTCCCAAGAAACCTCTGACCTCTTTCTCCGTACGGGGAACTGGCATTTCCTGAATAGCTCTCACTTTAGCCGGGTCAACCTCAATTCCTTTACCACTGACAATACAGCCCAAGAGTTTACCGGATCTCACTCCAAAAGTGCACTTGTTTGGATTCAATCTCAACTTGTACTTCTTCAACCTCTCGAACAGTTTGTATAAATGATCGAGATGTTCTTCTTCAGTATGAGATCTAGCTATCATGTCATCCACATATACTTCTATCTCATGATGAATCATGTCATGGAACAAAACCACCATAGCACGCTGGTATGTTGCCCCGGCGTTCTTTAGACCGAACGGCATCACTTTGTAACAGAAAGTGCCCCATTGCGTCACAAACGTAGTTTTCTCCATGTCCTCAGGTGCCATTTTAATCTGATTATAACCCGAGAATCCATCCATGAATGAGAATACTTTGTGTTGAGCGGTGTTATCTACCAGAACATCAATGTGCGGGAGTGGAAAGTCATCCTTGGGACTCGCTTTATTCAAATCTCTGTAATCCACACACATTCGCACCTTACCATCCTTCTTTGGCACTGGCACCACATTAGCAACCCATTGAGGATAAGAAGTAACTGCTAAGAAACCGGCATTGAATTGTTTCATAACCTCGGCTTTGATCTTCTCGGACATTTCAGGACGCATGCGGCGAACCTTTTGCTTGACAGGACGGCAGTCTTCCTTCGTAGGCAGCCGATGCACCACTATATCAGTATCCAACCCGGGCATGTCTTCATAAGACCAGGCAAAAACCTCTACATAGTCGTGCAACATCTGGATCAACCTTACTTTCACACTGCTTTCCAAATCCGCTCCTATTTTGACTTCTTTCCTGTCTACCTCAGTACCCAGGTTTACGATTTCAAGGGACTCTTCATGCGGCTGTATAGTCCTTTCTTCTTGCAGTAACAGTCTGGCAAGCTCTCCAGGGACTTCACAATCTTCCTCACTTCCATCTTCGGCTTGGTAGATCGGATTTTCAAAGTCATAATGAACAGTAGCGGAATTATTATCAATAGGATCCAGAGTGAGCACGGATCTGCAATTTGTTACGTGAGTGTGTGTAAGAATGCATAGCTTGTTTGAAAGACGACAGGAAAAATAAAGAGCGCAATATTCGAATGCGAAAAAGTCCATTGATTTATTGAATATGAATATGCTTATGAAATGACAAAACCCTTAACAAATTAGCTATTGTGCCCCGGGTATGGACACAATGCTTTAAGAAGTTCAATTGAAAAAATAAAGATTTGCAATACTAAATGGACAATAACAATTACTCCTGACTAAAGGAGATCGGGATAGTGTCTTCAGCCTTCCAATTATTGAGTCCGTCGCCAATTGTTGGGTAGATCCATCTATCCAGGTCGCAATCACTGTCAGCATCTTCTACAACATTGATTTGATCTTTGACCATCTTTTCAGAGTTGAATCCCAGACCAGCTTTGTCAGACTTGTACGGTACGTTGATCAGTTGACCCCAGCCAGTACAGCCACCATCTTCGACCACAGCTTGAGCATCTTTCAGAGAAATCATAGCGGGAGGAGCACGAGCAACCTTGGGCATACAGGGAGTTGGCTTAAGGACAGGACTAGGCGGAGGAACCACTTCAAATGACTGAGTCGGAGTCTCGAAGAATTCACCATCCATCTCAACGTATCTGAAGGTATGCACACTACTGACAATGTATTCTTCTTCCCCACACACAGTGACAATCTTTCCCTCTATTGGATACCTCAGCTTTTGATGGAGAGACGAAGCCACAGCACCTGCCTCATGAATCCAGGGACGTCCCAGCAAGCAGGAATAGGCGGGGCGAATGTTCATTACATGAAAGGTAGTGTTGAAGACTTGAGGTCCTATCTTGATAGGGAGAACAACTTCACCGTGGACAACACTCTTTGCACCATCGTAAGCACGCACCACAATGTCACTAGGCTTCAATTCAATGCCTTTACAGTCAAGTTTATCGAGCACGACTTGCGGTAGCACATTCAAGGAAGAGCCATTATCAATCAACACATGAGCCAAAGTGATTCCCTTACACTCAATAGAAATATGCAGGGCCTTATTGTGGTTCCTTCCTGCTGGTGTCAGATCAGCGTCGGAAAAGCCCAGGCCATTGTCAACAGCCAAGTGAGCAACATAATGTTCGAACTGATCGACAGATGTCTCCTGAGGTACATGAGCGGTCTTTAAGAATTTTATCAATGCCTTGGCATGGGATTCAGAAGATAATAGCAAGGATAACATCGAGATCTTAGACGGGGTATGCCCCAACTGTTCTACAACATCAAAATCACTCTTGCGAATGATTTTCAGCACTTCTTCCATTTCTTGTTTGGCAACATCTTCGGGAGTAACTTCGACCGGCGTCTCTGACTGAGCAGGATTGCCTGGTTCCTTTCCTCGAGTTTCAGGAATCGGAGGTGAAATTTCTGGAGAGAAGATCCTTCCGCTTCGAGTAACTTTACTAGTCCCAACAATGTCATTAGGATTAGCAGCATTACCAACTTGCTTCACGCCATGGACATAAACATCACCTCCATAATTCCACGGAATGGCTTTGCTCGAGGAGTATGGTACTGGGCCAGGTGTAGTAATGATCAGGGGAGCTACTCTGGGCTCAGCAATGATCTTCACAGGTACTCTGGGAGCAGTAATCTTTACTGGACCTTTGGACCTTGCAATCACAAATACTTCTTCAATAGGGTTTTCCGCCTTAGAAACCCTTTCGAAGAGGATCGTACGATCGTCCATCAGTCGTTGGATACCATTCTTCAATTTCAAACAGTCCTCGGGCCGGAGCATGCAGAGATTGCAATCTTCAGTACAACCTGGAAATAAACCAGCTTGCAATAAATTCCTCTTTATGATCGGGAGAGGAGATGTTAAGTCCGCTACAGTAGTGATGAGAGGATTGTCATCGAGAGCATGAACAACCTTGTCATGGTTAGGCATAGGAGCGGTGATGACATTAGGAGTCTCCGGAGGCTCAAACTCAATTTCTCCAGCTTCGATCATGTCCTGAATTTTATTCTTTAACAGCCAACAATCGTTTGTATCGTGCCCGGGGCTATCGGAGTGATATGCACACCTGGCATTGGGATTATAACGAGGCGAAGCAGTGTTGACATTTGCAGGAGGACCTCTGAGAGTGATTAAATTTACCTTCAGCATGCTTTGCAGTGCTTGTGCTAAAGTCATATTGAGCTTGGTAAACTGCCTTCTTGGTCTGTCTTGTCTTTGCTGGAAGTTTTGAGCTGGCGGGGCTGCGATTGTCACTGCTCCAACGGCATGGTCACCATTTTTCTTACTATGATTCTTTTGACCATACACAGCATTCGATTCATTCTTCCCATGGTAGGACTTTTTGCTGCTTGTAGAAGTAGCTGCCTGTAACTTCCCACTCCGAATGCCGCTCTCTACCCGTTCCCCTGTCAGTATAAGTTCAGTGAAGCCTGATGAAGAACTCCCCAGTAGGTGGCTGTAGAATGGGCCAGTCAGGGTACCCATGAACAGGTCTACTAATTCTCGGTCAGTCATAGGGGGTTTGACTCTGCCAGCCAAATCTCTCCATTTTTGAGCATATTCTGTGAAACTTTCTTTAGAGCCCATGGTCATACTTTGTAGCTGTAGCCGAGTAGGTGCTAATTCAGAATTGTACTGGTACTGCTTATAGAAAGCCGTTGCTAAATCAGTCCAGGTGCGGATGTCAGAACTCTCGAGCTGATAATACCATTCCAACTGGGTGCCAGACAGACTTTCTTGGAAGAAGTGGATCCACAGTTTCTTATCAGTGGTATGCGGCTGAATCTTTCTCACATAAGCCCTTAAATGCATCTGAGGACAGGATGCACCATCGTACTTAGTGAAAGTGGGGATTTTGAATTTGCGGGGAATGGTCACATCGGAGACCAGACCCAGACTTTCGAAATCCAGACCAGGTGTCTTCTGACCCTCCATGGCTAGCATGCGTTCTTCCAGCAGTTTGTACTTATCATCTCTTGGAGAGTACTGTTCATTTTCATACTCTTCATCCTCATCCTCAGGGTTAGAGAAATCAGGATTCTCCTCCTCTGAATCAATTTCCGCCCCCTCTTCTGGGCCATTCGGGATTCCAAATTTGATTCCCGTAGCCTGTCCTTTACGCCTTCTGCCCGGGTTAATGAAACTCACAGCTTTCTTGTCCTTCTTCTTTTCGGCCAAAAGAGCCTTCAGTTCCTCCTGCCCCTTGGATAAGCTTAGCATCATCTCCTTGAACTGAGCATTCTGAGTCTGGAGATCTTTGACAGTTTGTTCGAGATCCATTTTTCTGTTTAAGAGGCAGACCGTGAGAATATGGTCCTTTAGAACACCTGTTATGCAATGTTATGTTATGCGATGCAATGCATGAAATGTTTTCAAGGACTTTTGGAATTTAACTTTGCGTAAATCACCAACAAGAGAGAAATGTTTATTGCTATTTTTTTTTATCAATGTTCATTACAAAAGGAATAATAGTAAAAATACAATGAAAGCTCAAGTCTCCCAGGGGCGACTTCTTTTCGGGCGAAGATATGCATTGAGTCTTCGTTCCTCATTAAGCTGACTGGTGAGCTCTAATACTTTCTTCCTTTCTGCATTGAACTGAGCTTCAAAAGTATCCCTCTCCTCTCTCAACTGGGTCCAGGATCTTTTCAATTCCTCAACATCAGTAGGCATATCTGGGTAAGGAATGATCTGGGAAGTACCTCCTTCGACCTCTGATTCAACAATCAATGGTCCGACTGCAAGATATGGCATGACAAGTTCACGAGCTCTGGCGCGTACCCATCTGAGATAAGGCTCCATAGGAATAGAATTTTTCTTGCCTAAATTGCTTCTTTTCACCATGCCCCAAGCTCGTACAAACTTTTGACGGAGACCTTGAGAGTCATTGTCATAGTCAAACACTATACCTTGGATAATCATTTCATGTGGACCATCTCTTCGGGCATGCCCAAACTGACGTAGGGCTAATGCAGGATTATAAGTGATATCTCCTCTTATCCCCATGAGTGGTACATTAGGGAATTCTCCACAACGGTCGATGATGATAACATTTTCTCTGAGGTTAGAACACCAACGGATGTCTAAATGGGAGAGTGCCATTATCCTTTGGGACCATTTCAGATTTTGATCATTCTTCAAGATTGATTGAGGAAGGTGCGAAATAAACCACCTAGACAACAAAGGTACGCAGCACATGAGAGTCCCTTGCTTCTTCATAGTACGAGTGTGAAGGGAATGCAAGACATCTCCAAGCAAGGTAGGCACAGGGTTATGAGTGAGGAATATCTTAATAGCATTCACATCTATGAATTGGTCCGGATTAGGGAATAGCACCAAACCATAGATTATCAATGCTAAAACGTCTTCAAAAGCATGGACATTCATAACTTTTAGGAATTCTCGGGCCTTACTTATCAGAAATTTGGCAAGTAAACCTTTAATTCCACTTCTTGTTACCCAATTAGCTTCAATGTCGGACTTCGTCAAGTGTAAAGCTGCGGCAACTTCTTCGGCCTTTGGCATCTTTTCTAAACCACTGAAAGGTATTTGATCAAGGATAGGTATCCCAAGCAGCTGGGAGAATTCTTCTAATGTGGGTACCAACTGATAATCTGGGAAAGTGAAGCAATGATGCTTAGGATCGAAGAACTGGAATAGGACTCTCATCATATCTTCTTTGAAACCAGTGGTAACCAAATTGAGGAGATGACCATGTTTCTTGTTGAACTGAGCATGATCGGGGAGTTCTGACACCAAATCCTTGAGTTGAGGAGAGATTGCTACAAGATTGATCCGGATAGTCTTCCTGGAAGCCATAACCTGTTTAACAGAGCAAAGCTAAATTCCTAAGTCCTTGAAACGGTTAGTATGATGATGTTATGATGTTATGATGTTAAATGAGTAACGAGCATAAACAAGTCACACAACAATCATCTCTAGGTTTTAAGGCTTGCATGAGTTCCATAGGTAAGTACCCTCCCCACTGAAGTTCGGTTGGTTCAACCTGTCCTAGAATAGTAACCGGGTTCTAGAAGGATCTCAGATCATCGACCTTTCTTTAGGTCCACTTCAGTGCAACACCAAGTGGTTGACCGAAGCTTTCCTAAAGTCCAATCTCAAAGAGTGTAGTATCGAGTATCAACCAACCTCAGTCGGAACCGAAGTCAGTTATCTCACTACTTTCTAATGGCTAGGATGAGTCAATTAGGGTTCTAAAGGTCTGGTTAATGCTTTGATGACACCACGCGGAAGCCAAATTTTTTCTCAAGTAACATGAGGAACATCAGGACAACCAAAGTGTCGCATTAACCGTAGCTATCATTTTAACCATTCCAGTATACGCCGGATAGTCGCGATGATCTATTGCTACTTACCTAAGGTACACTAGATCCGGGTGTAGGATCTTTCACTCAGACAATCCCTTAAAACGAAAGAACAAATTAAAACATAAATGATTTTTTTTTTTTTTTTTTTTTTTTTTTTTTTTTTTTTTAAGATGGACCTCTCTTAAAAGTCCCCAGCAGAGTCGCCAGTTCTGTCATACGGTGAACTGGACCTTATTGGATTTGTAATCGCAATGTCGCGGTTAGCAAGAGTCGCCACCGACTTTTCTTTTATCCCATAAGGAAAGGCGGAAAAGAACAGGAAAGACCTTAATTTTAAATTCTTAGGTTCGGGAGGTACTTTATACAAAGGGAAGGTATTAGCACCCTTTGTATCCATGGTTATCCATGGGCTCTTAATTGCTCAATCATTTATGTTTTCTAGTTTGAAAAAGGTGGTTGAGAATTGTGTGAAAAATGTTTTTGAAAATGAGAATTTAACTTTGTAATGATTCTTGCATGAATGTATACAAAGTGGTTATCTCGTTTGATTTTTTTTCGAAAGTAGTTTAGAAAAATATAATTCGGCAATGATCCTAGTACGGATGTATGCTAAGTGGTGATTTTCCAAAAGATATTTGAAAGGGGTGTGAAAAGCATTTTTTTGTTATGAATGAGCAATTAAGGTTATACCTGTCCGAGGTCTTCCTGGGCATTCCCCATCCTTATGAGGGTAAAACTGTCCTTACTATTGAGAAGTAAGTAGTTTTATCCCGGGGATGTAGAAGGGTCATCGTAGGATCATCGATTGGTCATTGAAGGCAACAGTTGTGAGGATACCTTAGCATTCGAAGGGACTATCATCCTTTAACCGTAGGCTACACCGAAGGGTCATCGAGGGACAAAATGGTATTTTCGAAGGCAACATCCGAGGGACTATGATGATTTTACCGAAGGGTCTTTGCTAAGGATATCCCCATATTCGCGGGACATGACCGTAATATTGTAATCGTGGGGTAATAAAGAGAGGTCCGATACCATTTAATTAAAGTCCATGTTTTAAATTCATTAGGTAATTAGGATGATTAATTAAAATCAATACATTAAGAATCAATACATTAAAATTAATTAGGCAATCAATATGAATCTTCACATTAAAGTGAAATAATTTAGAATCCATCTCCATGAAGGCTTCCCATGCGTAAAGTGGAGTACCTATTTCTTCGGAAGTATGCTAGCCTTTACACCATGAACACACGGATTAAAGCATCGAGGTAAAATACAATTGGAAATTGCACCATAAAATAAATATAACAGCCAGGAACTTAAGCCAAATAATGCAGAATCATCATTAGGTAAACATAAAATGGGCAATAAAAAGGCAAAGCAGCCCCTGGCCCGTTCGCTTCTGCTTCGCCTAGCGAAGGCTCAGCGAAGGCTCGCTGCGGGCTCGCCTAGCGATGAGCTAGCGAGCGGCCACGGGTTTGAAATTATGACCTCAATCAGCAGCATGGCCTATGGCCTCTAACACATAGTTATATGGTTCAGTTTCACAATGTTCAAGCACATTTAAATTCTCATGCAAAGCTTCAAAATGTTTATGAATTCAATTATGATATCCTCCACTAATTAAGAACATGAAGTGGTACCATATGCCAAAAGAGAGTACAAAACGATGTCACATGCAAATTAAGACACTAATGCGGTACCACATGCAAAATAAGAATACCAAGGGATAATCATGTGTAAATTAATATCCTGAAGTGATATCATATGCCAATTAAGAAACTAAAACGATAATAGTGAGGCAAACCTGTTTGCAAATCGAGTTGCAACCTTGAATTGGCGAGCCGGATTGAGTTGGGCGGCGGTAGCTTCGGAGCGGGTAAGCGGCCTTCAGGGTTTCCGCCTTCTGAACTCTTTGGATCAGCAGGGTTTCTGTGTTCCTCCCTCTGGATACGTGTTTCCGTCCGTCTTCGTCCGTCTCTGTCTGTCCTTTTTCGTGGCAGAAGAGCATGTATTTATAGTAGTGGCAATGGTGACCTAATGGGCTTAAAATGAAGTCCAAAAATTCAAATTCTCGCAAGCTTCGCTAGGCGAAGGAATTGCTCGCCTAGCGAGCAAATTAGGTCTGGGCTTTTTCCTGGATCTGATGCTTCGCTGGGCGAGTGGTATGATGCAATGTTCGCTAGGCGAAGCAGCTGCTCGCCTAGCGAGCAAACTGTTTTGGGCCGCCTGTGGATTGGGCCTGTAGTGAGCTGGGCTCTTGTCCATTTGATACCGGTGCCTTGCCGAACAAGTCAGAGGGTCTTGGAAAATGTTTGGTAATACCAACGGGCAAATTTTGGGGTATGACAGGTCTCCACTGAGCGGATGGGTCTCAAGCCAACTTGTTAAGGACTACTACGCACAAGTCGAACATGACCATACCATCCTCCTATCTTAATTGCACTCAAGTTCGGGTTAGAACTTATCTCACCATTCAGAGATCACCAAACACAACAAGCAGATTATATCATACAAATAAATATACATACATCAATTATACAATTATATACACACAAAAAAGTAGGCTAAACCCACTGGAGACTACTCCCCAGCAGAGTCGCCACTTAATTTCTATAGCGGTAAATTCATGATCATCAAGCTATGGATAAGCAAGACATCAAATAACAAGAGTCGCCACCGCGCTTTTATTGTTTCCAAGGGAAAAGGGAAAAGTACGAACAAAACCCAAAAGTAAGAAGTTTTCAAATCAAAACTAATAAAATGCCAGAGATTACAGGTAAGGGGGTTGGTTACATAGAGGGAAGGTGTTAGCACCCAAAGTGTCCTAGGTACTCCTAGGGAGCCCTTTTTTGTGTGCATATGTGTTTTTGTACAAATGATGTTAGCAAGCAAATAGAATGGGGGGATGAGAAAAGAATTCATTAATTATATTTTTGTGTTTGACAAGACCTTCGGCCTTGTGCCTACGTACCAACATAAAAATGCGGGATCAAAACCTCGTAGTTCGTGGTATAAATTTCAAAGTGGATGCATTGCTTTTAACAAAAATTAGGTTTGAAAGGCACAAAGGCCTGAAATGGTTTGAATGAGTTATTTCTTTTTGGCTTTTGAAAATTTTAAGTCAAGTATAATTAAGTATATTTACAAGTTTGATTAAGAAAAGAGTTTGAAAATGCAATGACATAAGGCCAAAGTTTCTAATTTGCAAAATGGTCTAAGTTTAGAAAACAAGCACAAGCAAAGAAGTTTTTAAAAGGAGGGAGAGATTTTTAAATTAAAGAAATTGGGAGGAGATGGAGAGACTAATCATAAGCATAAATTTAAAAGTTAAGAGTTGAAAAGATCTGACCAATGGGATGTAATCCAATAGACAAGAATGTCATATAGAAACCCAAACTCCCTTGGACCTTATAATCAAGCAACAAACAATGCACAATATATCAACTTGAAGAGCAAGGCATCAAATAAAGATAGCCACATCCAAGCTTAGCAACTCCATGATCTTTCTTCAAATTTGCCCATGTAGCAGATGAATTCCACAATGCCACAAGTCATAGGTTCAAAATAACAGCTTCACAATGATCATGTTGCAGATGAACTCAAATGGATCTTCAATGATGTATCAGATGAAGTTTCAAATCACAAGCACTTGGTTACATGAAAATTGGCATTGGTCAAGTCCTTTGCATAGGGAGTGTTGCCTAAATTCTAAGTCCAATAGTCTCAGATCAAACCAACAACCCACACAAGATATTTTTTAGGGTTTTTGTTCTTATTATGTGCATTAATGGTTAAAGACCACACAAACAAACACAAACAAAATATATCACAAAATATGGTCCAAGTGAAAATGACATTAACATAAACAATTAGAATTGTATGAATAATGGCAAATGAATAAAGCTTAAAAATAAAGTGCATTAAAGTAAATGACTTGAAATTAGATGTTAGTTGTTAATGAATTAGAAGTTAGTATTGCTTTTGCTTTTTGCTTTTGTTTTAAGTCATTCTTTGGAGAACACTCAACCCACTTATCACAAGCATGGATCCTTGAACAAAGACATCTTCCAAAGGAAGGAAAAAAGGTCAAGTTTCCACACAATACCATGAAAGAGGGGAGACTTACAATCTCATTAACTATAATGCTATGTCTTTTGTGTCAAAAATTTAGCACTATGTTAAGCAATCGTAATTGGACTTATGTAGAAGTCACAACTATTTGAGGCCGGACAATAGAATTTTGGTGTTAATGCATGTTAGAGACATAGTATGATAAACTATGCTCATGAAACATACCACACACAAAAAGAATATGCAAAAGTGGTGGCATAATCCCATCCATACTTATGTTGATTTTGCAATCAACTAGCCTTAGGATGTAGAGATATCATAGGTCCATGACATGAATGCATAAAGAAGGGGTATAAGATGAAGAGGGAAGGAGATAGATCAAACTCAAATTGGACAAAGGAGGACTTTTACCAAATTAAGATCATTCATTCATTTTGGGAGATGGAATGTACATTCCATCCATCCCCTAAATCCAATGATCTTAATCTAACAAAGTCAAATCAACCTTGACCAAGACCCAACAACACAAGTCAAACATACAAAGTCAATTAAAATGTCTCAACACAATTAATTTGGCATTTATTCAATTAAAAATACTAAAAATAATGCATTAAATTAAATATGGTTGGTCAATTTCCTAAAACCTCATCAAAACACCAAAGAAATGGCCATGAGATTTATCATAGGTCAAACAAGGTCAAATGACCTTAGAGAAAAAGTTTCAGAATTTTTGGAAACTTAAAAGTATTTTTAAACAATTAAAAATAATCACTAAATCAATTAAATCATGAAAAATATTAATAATGATCCAAAAAATAATTTTAATTCAAAATATGAAAGAGGATTTTATTTAAAAAAATTTGGTGAAACTCTCATATTTTTTGGATCAATATTAAAATTAATATGAATTAATGAAAATCAAAGGAATAAAATGAAAATCAGAAATTACAAAAAAAACGTGGACCACTTGATCTCCCTCATTAATTGAGGTGGCAGATCAAGTGGCCACAAATGCGCGTTCCATGATGGAACTTAGTCAGCACGCTGTAACACTGGTCATCCAAACCAACGCCTATGATTAAAACATTTTAAACCAAATCAATGGTTCTGAACCGTGCCACCTCATCCTCAGAGCAAAAGGTCGGTCACCTTCTCAGGAGAACCTCGTCGGACTGGTTCGATCATCACCATGACTAAAATAAATAAAAAGAGGATATGATTTGAAAGAAAAAATGGCGTAGATCACGAATATCACCTCAATTTTAACTAACTCCAAATATATAGAAAGATATGAGGAGTTGAATTTTGAGGTGTGTCAACTGAGTTGCTTCGATTTGACCTCAAAGCAACTCAATCTTCTTTCCTACATTGGTAGGACTTTAGACAACCAAAGATCCAAGAGAAATTATGAGAATAGAGTGAGAATCGAAGAGAAGAAAAAATCTGGAAAATACCTTCAATGTTGTGCAGAACTTGATCTCTCTTGCTTCAATTCACGTTTGATCTTTCTCCAATAGCTTGCAGAAGTGGATTAGGATTGGTACAAAGCTTTGGATCCTGGAGTTTTTGAATCTCCAAAGAGTGAGATTCAAACTGAATTTTCAAGTGAAAATTATTAGGTTTTCCTTTGAATTATGAGGGTTTGAAGAGTGGAGGCAAAGCTGGCGCGTAAGGGTCCTCTCAAATGAGCTCAGAGGGTCTCTATTTATAGAAAATTGAAGTGTTATTTGCACACTTGAAATTTCTTCCAAAATTGGCAATGCAATGTTCATGCTTGGATGGGTGTGTGCAGGCCCATGAAGCAACTCACTAAGGTCCAAAATCAACTGTGCTGAGACGCTCATTTTTGCATAAGCCTCCCTTTCGGGTTTTCAACTTAGCAAGCTATTCTATTTTTATTTTTAGGCGAAGTATTTCTTGACTGCATCTGAATTCACAGGACGAGTGAAATCCTCCCCATCCATAGTTGTAAGCAACAAAGCACCGCCTGAAAAGGCTCTCTTAACAACATATGGACCTTCATAGTTTGGAGTCCACTTGCCCGTGGAATCGGGTGCGAAAGACAAGACTTTCTTGAGCACGAGGTGACCTTCTCAGAACACACGAGGCTTGACCTTCTTATCAAAGGCTTTCTTCATCCTTTGCTGATACAACTAACCATGGTACATGGCAGTTAATCTCTTCTCTTCTATCAAATTCAGTTGGTCATGACGACTCTGAACCCATTCAGCCTCAGTCAACTTGGCTTCCATCAAGACTCTCATTGATGGGATCTCAACCTCTACGGGGAGCACAACCTCCATGCCATATACAAGGGAGAAAGGGGTTGCCCCTGTTGAAGTGCGGACAGATGTACGATAGCCATGCAAAGCAAATGGCAGCATCTCATGCCAATCTTTGTACGTAACAACCATCTTCTGGATAATCTTCTTGATGTTCTTGTTAGCAGCTTCAACAGCCCCATTCATCTTGGGTCTATAGGGAGAAGAATTATGGTGTGCAATCTTGAACTCGCTACACAGCTCTTTCATCATCTTGTTGTTCAAGTTAGATCCATTATCAGTAATAATCTTGTCTGGCACACCATAACGGCATATGAGTTGATTCTTGATAAACTTTACAACCACCTTCCTGGTCACGTTCGCATACGATGCTGCTTCAACCCACTTGGTGAAGTAATCAATTGCTACGAGAATAAAACGGTGACAGTTCGACGCCTTTGGTTCAA